>NC_057804.1:108531704-108890138 GCF_018294505.1 Triticum aestivum | reverse complement strand
AGTGCTTCTCTAAGTGTTGGTCCGAACCGGGAAGACTGCAGGGCCACCTCGGGACAACTCAAGGGCTGGTTTTACTCGTAGGCTGACCTATCCGGTGTTGCCCTGAGAACGAGATATGTGCAGCTCCTATCGGGATTGTCGCCACATCGGGCGTCTTTGATGGTCTTGTTTTACCATTGTCGAAATGTCTTGTAAACCGGGATTCCGAGTCTGATCGGGTCTTCCTGGGAGAAGGTATATCCTTCGTTGATCGCGAGAGCTTATCATGGGCTAAGTTGGGACACCCCTGCAGGGTATAAACTTTCAAAAGTCGTGCCCGCGGTTATTTAGCAGATGGGAATTTGTTAATGTCCGGTTGTAGATAACTTGACACCAGATCCGAATTAAAACGCATCAACCGCGTGTATAGCTGTGATGGTCTCTTTTCGGCGGAGTCCGGGAAGTGAACACGGTTTTGGGTTATGTTTGACGTAAGTAGAAGTTCAGGATCACTTCTTGATCATTGCTAGCTTCAAGACCGTTCCTCTTGCTCTCTTCTCACTCTTATTTGCGTATGTTAGCCACCATATATGCTTAGTCGTTGCTGCAACCTCACCACTTTACCCCCTTCCTTCCCTTTAAGCTTTGCTAGCCTTGATACCCATGGTAATGGGATTGCTGAGTCCTCGTGGCTCATAGATTACTACAACAACAGTTGCAGGTACAGGTTATGCGATGAGCATGACGTGAGAGCGATGTTTGCTTGTCTTGGAGTTCTTCTTCTGCTTCTTCTTCGATCAGGGGATAGGTTCCAGGTCGGCAGCCTGGGCTAGCAGGGTGGATGTCATTTGAGTTTCTGTTTGTGTTTCATCCGTAGTCGGATGTCGATCTTATGTATAATGATGATGTATTCATGTGGCTTTGTATGCCCCTTGTATGTATCCCCATCTATTATGTAATGTTCATGTAATGATATCCACCTTGCAAAAGCGTTTCAATATGCGGTTCTATCCTTGGTGGGAACTTCGAGTCTCTTTTGGATAGTATCGCATATTGGGCGTGAAAAGGAGGTAAGGAGACAAACACTAAGTTCGGCGCTAGGCGTAGAATCTCCGGAGTCTGGCCGTGTTCCATGGGTTTGCTTGAGTCTGTTATCGGACGTAAGCGGTACGCTCCTCCGGTGAGAACTTGGTCGATGACGAAGGGGGCTTCCCACTTGGGTTTGAGCTTGTCCTTCTTCTTCTCTGGTAAGCGTAGAACGAGTTCGCCAATATTATAAGTTTTGGCCCATACTTCTCTGCTTTGGTATCGTCAGGCCTGTTGCTGATAGAATGCGGAACGGGCCTTAATGACATCGCGCTCCTCCTCCAGGGCGTCCAAGTTATCCTGATGATCTAACTCGGCTTCCTTCTCTTCGTACATGCGTACGCGTGGCGAATCATGTATTATGTTGCAAGGTAGTACTGCTTCCGCACCGTACACCATAAAAATGGTGTATATCCGGTGGTGCGATTTGGCATAGTCCGCAGCCCCCAGAGTACGGAGTCGAGCTCCTCGACCCAATGAGTATCCGACTCTGTCAAGGATCGCACTAGTCTGGGTTTGATGCCACTCATGATGAGACCGTTTGCCCGTTCGACCTGGCCATTTGTTTGAGGATGGTAGACGGAAGCATAGTCGAGCTTAATGCCCATTTTGCCGCACCAAGATTTCACCTCATCGGCCGTGAAATTTGAGCCCTTATCGTCGATGATGTTGTGGCGGACACCATATCGGTGTACGACCCCGGATATAAAGTAGATTACTGGTCCGGATTCGGCCGTTTTCACTGGTTTGGCTTCTATCCATTTGGTGAACTTATCTACCATGACCAATAAGTATTTTTTCTTGTGGCTTCCCCCTTTAAGGGGTCCAACCATATCCAGCCCCCAGACCGCAAAGGGCCAAGTTATGGGGATTGTTTGGAGAGTGGTAGGGGCATATGACTCTAATTGGCAAAGAGGTGGCAACCGACGCAATGTTGGACAAGGTCCTGCGCGTCTGCTCGGGCCGTTGGCCAATAGAAACATGTATGGAAGGCCTTGCTGACTAGTGCTCGAGCCGTGGCGTGGTGCCCGACCAGTCCGGCGTGGATTTCAACCAAGAGCGGCCGCCCTTCCTCTTCGGAGATGCACCTTTGAAGCACTCCGGTCGCACTTTTCTTATAGAGTTCCCCTTCATGGACTTTGTAAGCTTTAGAATGCCGGACGATGCAGCGTGCTTCATTTTGGTCTTCGGGGAGCCCCTACCTATTTATGTAGGCCAAGAAAGGCTCAGTCCATGGGGCGATGACAGCCATTATTTCGTGGGTTGATGATGTTATTTCGGTGGTAGAGCCTCCGATTATGTCTGATAGTTCGGAATCTGGGGATGTATTTGGATCCGTGCTAGTATTGTCGGACTCCCCTTCCCATGTCACGGATGGCTTGAACAGCCTTTCCAGGAATATGTTAGGTGGGATAGGGTCGTGTTTAGCGCCGATGCAAGCAAGTACATCTGCTGCTTGATTGTTTTCTCGAGCCACATGGTGAAATTCGAGCCCCTCGAACCGAGCTAACATTTTAAGGACGGCATTATGGTAGGCCGCCATTTTCGGATCCTTGGCATCAAAGTCTCCGTTTATTTGGGATATTGCAAGGTTTGAATCCCCGCGCACCTTTAGGCGTTGAATGCCCATAGAGACTGCCATCCGAAGACCGTGCAACAGAGCCTCATATTCGGCTGCATTGTTGGAGTCTGTGTATAATATCTGGAGGACGTATTGGACCATGTATCCGGTGGGAGACGTCAGGACTACGCCTGCTCCCAATCCGGCTAGCATTTTAGAGTCGTCGAAGTGCATGATCCAGTTAGAGTATGCGTCGTACTCTTTAGGGAGTTCGGCTTCCGTCCATTAGGCGACAAAGTCAGCTAATACTTGTGACTTGATAGCCCGCCGAGGCTTGTATATTATGTCGAATAGAAGGAGCTCAATGGCCCATTTAGCAATCCGGCCCGTGGCGTCGCAGTTGTTTATTATATCGTTTAGTGGTACTTCGGAGGCCACCGTAATCGAACACTCTTGAAAGTACTGTCGTAGCTTTCGGGATGCCATGAAGACCGTGTATGCTATTTTTTGATAGTGTGGGTATCGGGGTTTGCATGGGGTGAGGACCATGGATACATAATAAACTGGCTTCTGTAGCAGGAGTTTGTATCCGTCAACCTCTCGTTTGAAGACGAGTACTGCACTTACAACTTGATGTGTTGCAGCTATGTACAACAGCATAGGTTTGCTGATAATTGGCGCTGTTAGGACCGGATTATTGGCCAATAAGGTCTTTATTTCATCGAGTCCAGCCGCGGCTGCATCCGTCCACACGAAGTGTTCGGTGCGCCGAAGAAGGCGGTAAAGGGGCAATGCCTTTTCTCCTAACTTGGAGATAAAGCGGCTCAAAGCAGCCACGCATCCAGCTAGTTTCTGGATGTGTTTGAGGTCTGTTGGTATAGCCAACTGCGACAAAGCTCAGATTTTTGCTGGATTAGCTTCAATTCCTCTATTCGAAACAATGTAGCCTAGCAGTTTTCCAGAGGGGACGCCGAAAACATATTTCTCCGGATTCAGCTTGATGTCGTATGTTCGTAGGTTGTCGAACGTAAGCCTCAAGTCATCTATTAGGGTTTCGACGTGTCTTGTTTTTATGACTATGTCATCCAAGTATGCCTCCACTGTTTTGCCGATTTGCTTTTGCAGGCATGTTTGAATCATGCGTTGATAGGTTGCTCCGGCATTCTTGAGCCCGAAAGGCATAGTGTTGAAGCCGAAAGGGCCATATGGTGTTATGAAAGCTGTTGCAGCTTGGTCGGACTCTGTCATCTTTATTTGATGGTATCCAGAGTATGTGAAAGCACAAGTGCTCCCTGGGTGGTTTTGGTAATTAATGTCAACATATCTCTTGTTGGACTAACACTTTTATCAAGTATATTTCAGACAAGTTCAACAATGGAGCGGCATGGACTAAACGATGTGGAACTCCTTCAAGATGCTAAGGACAAAGGATTGGCTCAAGCTTCAAGCTCAAGACTCTTCATTTTATATTTTAGTGATCCAAGATCACATTGAGTCTATAGGAAAAGCCAATACTATCAAGAAGGGATGAGGTGTTGCTTAATGAGTTTCTTGCTCCACGGCACTTAGTGATATGCTCCAAAGCCCTCAACTACTTTCCCGCATCCACATATGTCCTAAACCAAAAGTCTAACTCGGCCCCACCGATTCTTTCTATCCGGCGCCACCGAGTTCAAATGTCTTAGCCACTGCCACAAACCCTAGGCAAATTGGTCTCACCGATAGGGATCTCGGTCTCACCGAGATGGGATTGTAATCTCTCTATGTATGTCCATTATCAAAATCGGTCTTACCGAGTTTGAGCAATCGGTACTACCGAGACTACAATGCAAACTCTCTGGTTAGCTTATTACCAAAATCGGTCTCACCTAGTTTGAGTAATCGGTCCCACCGAGTTTGCCTGAACAACTCTCTGGTTAGCTTATTACCAAAATCGGTCTCACCGAGTTTGTGTAATCGGTCTCACCAAGATTACGTTATGCCCTAAACCTAACCATATCGGTCCTACCGAGTTGCATGTCGGTCCCACCGAAAACCCTAACGTTCACTAGGTTTACTGAATCGGTCTGACCGAGTTTGTTGATTCGGTCCCACCGAGATTGGTAAATTGTGTGTAACGGTTAGATTTTGTGTGGAGGCTATATATACCCGTCCACCTCCTCTTCATTCGTAGAGAGAGCCATCAGAACAAGCCTATACTTCCAGCATCCCATTTCTGAGAGAGAACTACCTACTCATGTGTTGAGGCCAAGATATTCCATTCCTACCATATGAATCTTGATCTCTAGCCTTCCCCAAGTTGCTTTCCGCTCAAATCTTCTTTCCACCAGATCCAAATCCTGTGAGAGAGAGTTGAGTGTTGGGGAGACTATCATTTGAAGCCCAAGAGCAAGGAGTTCATCATCAACACACCATTTGTTACTTCTTGGAGAGTGGTGTCTCCTAGATTGGCTAGGTGTCACTTGGGAGCCTCTGACAAGATTGTGGAGTTGAACCAAGGAGTTTGTAAGGGCAAGGAGATCGCCTACTTCGTGAAGATCTACCGCTAGTGAGGCAAGTCCTTCGTGGGCGACGGCCATGGTGGGATAGACAAGGTTGCTTCTTCGTGGACCCTTCTTGGGTGGAGCCCTCCGTGGACTCGCGCAACCATTACCCTTCGTGGGTTGAAGTCTCCATCAACGTGGATGTACGATAGCACCACCTATCGGAACCACGGCTCAAAAATAACCGTGTCTCCAAATTGCCTTTGAAATCTCCAAACCCTTCCCTTTACATTATTGCAAGTTGCATGCTTTACTTTCCGCTGCTCATATACTCTTTGCATGCTTGCTTGAATTGTGTGAAGATTGCTTGACTTGTGCTAAGATAGCTAAAATCTGCCAAAGTCTAAAATTGGGAAAAGGCATAGTTTTTAATTGGTCAAGTAGCCTAATCATCCCCCTCTAGACTTACTTACTTCTTCTCAAGGTCCTACAAGTGGTATCAGAGCATTGGTCTCCATTGCTTTGGTTTAATCACCATTGGTGGAAGATGGATGAGTCTACTTTGGGGAGTCTTAGACATAGAGTTCCTATACTTGATGGAGAGTATTTTCGTGAATGGAAAAATGAGATGCTTGTAATTTTCAATCAATATCATTTGACCAGGTACATCGCTAGTCCTTGTGCACCTCATGTTGACCCTATGCATCCTACCCTTGATGAGTCTATTGACATGATTAGGAATGTTAGAACTGTTAATCTTATCACTAGAGGTTTGCCTAGAAACTTGATTGGAAAACTGCCTACTCTTGAGTGTGCCTACACTATATGGAAATTTCTTGAGGAACGATTTCCTGATTATTCTTTGAAAAATCTGGATGAAATTCTTCATAAGTCTATTGCCTTGACTAAGATGAATTCCAATGATCCTATGTTTGGTAATTGTCTATTTGAACTTACAAATCTTATGCGTGCCAAAGGAAATATTGGAATTATTAGCGATATCATTTCCGAAGCTACTAGAATGCATAGAGGAGATTATTGTCAAACTCATACTGATGAATCACTCTCATTAGGAATTGATCCACCGCATGACGATGTTGAACATGGATATTATGATGAGGATGATGATGATGACTTTGATCTTGATGATGCGATGAGACACTTTGGTCTTATGGCAAATCTTCGGAGATATATGGCAGGAGGAAAGGAATGGGATCTTGACAGTGGATGTACCGATCACATGACCGGAGATAAAGACATGTTTCGTGAGCTTGCTGAAAATGATGGTCCTTGGAAGTATGTCACTTTCGGTGACAACTCAAAGGGTAAGGTGGCTGGCCTTGGTAAGGTAGCCATCTCACATGATAGCTCCATTCAAAATGTTATGCTCGTTGAATCTCTTGGATACAACTTACTTTCAATATCTAGACTTGTTGATTTCGGTTTCAATGTCCTATTTACTGAAGTAGATTGCCAAGTGTTTTGTACAGACAATCATAAAATGGTATTTACCAGCATACGTAGAGGTGATATTTACATTGTTGATTTCACTAAAAAGTCTCAACCTAGAAATTGCTTCATTGCTAAATTCTCTAAAGGTTGGTTATGGCATAGATGACTAGGTCACGTTGGCACGAGAAACCTTGACAAGCTTATTAAAGGGAACCATATACTTGGTGTCAACGATGTCATATTTGATAAGGATAGACTTTGCAGTGCTTGTCAAGCAGGTAAATAGGTTGGAGGAAGGCATCCCGTGAAGAACATCATGACCACAAGGAGGCCACTTGAGCTACTTCACATGGATCTCTTTGGTCCCAATGCTTACAAAAGTCTCGGTGGAAATTCTTTTGGTCTAGTTATAGTTGATGATTTTTCAAGATTTACGTGAGTGTTCTTTCTCGATGACAAATCGCAGGTCCAAAAGATCTTCACAAACTTCGCCAGGAAGGCTCAAAATCAGTTTGAAGTGAAGATCAAGAAGGTTCGCAGCGACAACGGAACGGAGTTCAAGAACGCAAATGTGGACACCTTTCTTGATGAAGAAGGGATTTCACATGAGTTCTCGGCTACGTACACACCTCAACAAAATGGAGTTGTTGAGAGGAAAAACCGGATGCTCATCGAAATGGCGAGAACAATGTTTGATGAGTAAAAGACACCGAAGCACTTTTGGGCAGAAGAGGTTGAGACAGCTTGTCATGCAACAAATCACTTGTATATTCACAAGGTACTCGGCAAGACGGCATACGAGCTTGTCACCGGTAACAAACCCCAAGTTGGATACTTTCGAGTGTTCGGCTCAAAGTGCTACGTTCTTGATAAGCATTGTCATTCTAAATTTGCTCCTAAGTCTCATGAAGGATTCCTACTTGGTTATGGCTCAAACTCTCACACATACCGTGTCTACAACAATTTCACCCGAAAGGTTGAAGAAACGGTAGATGTGAAGTTTGATGAATCTAACGACTCGCAAGTAGAGCAATTGCCAATTGATGTAGGAGACAAAGACCCCTCGGAAGCAATCCAAGACTTATGTATTGGCATGATTCGTCCAACGGAGGTGAAGGAGAGTACCTCGTCCATCCAAGTGGAAGCTTCCACTTCACGACAAGGTGAACCAAGAGTTGATACAGAAGCATCCACAAGTGGGACACACCAAGATGAAGAAAACGAGGAAGTACATCAAGAACGTCAATAACCTCCTTCTCCACCACGACAAGAGAACGAAAACGCCAATAATGAAGAAGGCCAAGAAGAAGAAGAACAAGATGAAGAAGATGTTCAACCAAGACCCAAGCAAAAGCTTTCACGAGTTCGAGCAAGAATTGCTAAAGACCATCCCGTCGAGCAAATGTACAATGATATCCAAACCGGGAGAATCACTCGCTCGCTCTAAAACTCGTTTAGCTAACTTTTGTGAAAACTATTCATTCATCTCTACCATTGAACCTATGAAGGTCGAAGAAGCATTGGAAATCCGGATTGGATAAATGCTATGCATGAAGAGCTACACAACTTTGAGAGAAACCAAGTTTGGACATTGGTTGAGAAGCCCGACAACAATCACAACATCATCGGTACCAAATGGGTGTTTCGCAACAAGCAAGATGAAGATGGACAAGTAGTTCGCGACAAAGCACGTCTCGTTGCCCAAGGCTACACACAAGTCGAAGGTATGGACTATGGTGAGATTATGCTCCCGTTGCTAGACTTGAGTCCATTCGCATCTTACTTGCCTATGCTAATCACCATGATATCACCTTGTACCAAATGGACATTAAAAGTGCTTTTCTAAATGGTGAAATAGAGGAGGAAGTTTATGTTAAACAACCTCCCGGCTTTGTCAATCCTAAGAAACCCAATCATGTCTATAAACTTCGCAAAGCTCTTTATGGTCTTAAACAAGCTCCTAGAGCTTGGTACATGCTTAACTAAGTTCCTTATTGAAAAAGGCTTTGAAATTGGGAAAATTGATTCTACACTTTTTACTAAAAGGGTTAATGGAGAATTATTTGTATGCCAAATTTATGTTGATGATATTATATTTGTATCAACTAACCCTCATTTTAGTGAGAAGTTTGGAAAGCTAGTGTCGGAGAAGTTTGAAATATCTATGATGAGTGAACTCAAATTCTTTCTTGGGTTGCAAATCAAGCAAACTAAGAAGGTACTTTTGTCTCTCAAACGAAGTACACTAAGGAATTATTCAAGAAGTTCAATATGCAAGAATGCAAAGGTATGTCTACACCCATGCCTACTAGTGGACATCTTGATTTGACCAAAGATGGTGAACCGGTTGATCAAAAGGTTTATCGCTCTATGATTGGTTCATTGTTATACCTATGTGCTTCACGTCCCGATATTATGCTAAGTGTGTGCATGTGTGCACGATATCAAGCTGCTCCTAAAGAATGTCATCTTAAGGCCATGAAAAGGATAGTGAGATACTTAATTCATACACCAAATTTTGGCATTTGGTATCCTAAGAGGGCCTCTTTCGATCTTGTTGGCTACTCCGACTCGGACTATGCCGGAGACAAGGTTGATAGAAAGTCCACTTCGGGTACTTGTCAATTCCTTGGTAGATCTCTTGTGTCTTGGTCCTCCAAGAAACAAAACTCGGTATCCTTATCCACCGCCGAAGCGGAATACATTGCCGCTAGTTCATGTTGTGCTCAATTACTTTGGATGACCCAAACTCTTAAAGATTATGGGATATATGTGAAACATGTTCCATTACTTTGTGACAATGAAAGTGCTATCAAAATTGCTCATAATCCCGTGCAACATTCTTGAACTAAGCATATTGAAGTTCGTCATCATTTCATTCGATATCATGTTGCTAAGGGTGACATTAATCTTAAGCATGTTCGCACCGAAAAACAATTAGCGGATATTTTCACTAAACCTATTGATGAGAAAGTGTTTTGCAGGTTAAGAGGAGAATTGAACATCATTGATGCTTCAAACCTGGAGTAGAAACTTCATTGGATACATGCAAGACATGAGCTTATGACTAATCCTTGATATTTCTCTTATGATGAAAATCTTATGTCTTGGATATATTTGCATCTTGCATGTTATCTAACCCATGTAGGTACTTGGTTGAATCAAATTCCATGAGATTGTAGCCTTCTCACATCTTGAGCAATCTCTACATCACCAAGTCTCTACACTATGGTGGTTGAAGACAAGGACGCATGGAATCATTCAAACATATCCTTTCACAAATTCTATGTTGAGTTTCATGATTGTCATTTTTGGACACACAAGTGATCTTCCTTGCAAGAACTAACCCATGTAGGAAGATGAACTCAAATTCCAAGTGGTGCTCCCAACTCTTGATGAACTACATCAACCTTGAGCAACCCACGCAAGTTCAAATTACATGATCAATACCACCACCCGAGGTATGTTATTCCATCTTAGAGAAGCTTTACTCCGAGTCATGAGCTAAAGCAACTCGACAAGATGTGAGTACATCAAGATGCTTAAACGAAAACTGGTAACCCCATTTTGAGCTTAAACGATGAGTATGACCTATGATCAAGTGATCTCACTTGACTCCTAAGTCAATATACTCTAATATAGGTTAATTTGTCGCCGACCAATTCTAGATGAAGTTCTCTCGTGTCCTTTTTTTGTTTTGTGCTCTTGCATTTGTCTCATGCATGTTTGTTTCCCCATTCAAAAAAAACTTCATCTAGATTTCTTCCTTTTCTGTTTGCTTTGCATTTCCTGCATCCAATTCATTGCAAATTATTCAGTTAATTCCTTGCAAATCCTTGTGAGATCTTACTAGTCTAGTGAGCTGAGGTGACAAATGTTTTCTTTGCGATGAACTCGGTTTCACCGATTTGTTGTTTTCGGTCCGACCGAATCCTTTCGGTGCAACTGAAGCATACCACTCGGTGCCACCAACTTCACAACAGAAAAAACATTTTGCCACTTATTCCTCTTTATCTTTTGTTCCAGCTCCACTCAATGAATCTTGTCCTCTACAAGCATCACATTTTTATCAGTGCTTTGTGGTGTGACTCAAGGACCAAACCCATTCACGACAAATTCCAGAAGGCCCTTATTGGAAATTGATGTCAAAGGGGGAGAGAGAGATCACATCAAAGCTTATCACTTCCAAAGGGAGAGAGAGATTATCACTTCCACAGGGGGAGAGAGAGATCTCCAGGGGGAGAGAATACTCAAGAAGAGAGTAATCCTCAAGGATCCCAGATGCTTGGTGTTCAAGAGGAGAGATGCCACATGTCTTCTTGAGGGGAAAAGACATGTTCTTATGTGCTTATTTGCATTAGCTTTGTTCATTTGTTTCTTTTAGCTCTGATTTTCTATTCCCTATCTTCTCCCAGTATCCCATGCTAGATTCAGGGGGAGCAAGACATCTAAGGGAAAGAAATCATTTAAATTCATTGCATACCTTTACCTTTGGGGACATGTCTAATCCAATGTGGTACTTAGTACTCACTCTTTACATGTCATCCCAGTCTTGGTATTCTTGTGGTTTCTTCTGTTTGCTCTGGCTAGTAGGTGTATCTGTGTTGTCTAACCTTGTTTACGCAGGTTCATTCCATCCTAAGCCAACTCAAGACCACAAGGTAAGTATATGCATCACAATCATGTGTATGAGGAATTCTTGCTGGTGTACATATTGTTTGCAAGAAGGACTCATGAGCATGAAGGTATTTTTTTAATATTCTTCGCTCTGATGCATATGGCCAAGATACATGTAACACATTGCTTACTCTGTCATGTTCATGCATTCACATGCTTCTATATTCCATATTCGCATGATTGCATACATGTAGGGGGAGCCTATGCTTGTTACATGTCTTTCCAAAGCTTTGCTTACTGTTCTCTATATCTTTATCTAAAGCTTTGATGTATGTTGTCATCAATTACCAAAAAGGGGGAGATTGAAAGCACAAGTGCTCCCTGGGTGGTTTTGGTAATTAATGTCAACATATCTCCTGTTGGACTAACACTTTTATCAAGTATATTTTAGACAAGTTCAACAATGGAGTGGCATGGACTAAAGGATGTGGAACTCCTTCAAGATGCTAAGGACAAAGGATTGGGTCAAGCTTCAAGCTCAAGACTCTTCATTTTATATTTTAGTGATCCAAGATCACATTGAGTCTATAGGAAAAGCCAATACTATCAAGAAGGGATGAGGTGTTGCTTAATGAGTTTCTTGCTCCACAGTGCTTAGTGATATGTTCCAAAGCCCTCAACTACTTTCCCACATCCACATATGTCCTAAACCAAAAGTCTAACTCGGCCCCACCGATTCTTTCTATCCGGCGCCACCGAGTTCAGATTTCGTAGCCACTGCCACAAACCCTAGGCAAATCGGTCTCACCGATAGGGATCTCGGTCTCACCGAGATGGGACTATAATCTCTCTGTGTATGTCCATTATCAAAATCAGTCTTACCGAGTTTCAGCAATCGGTACTACCGAGATTACAATGCAAACTCTCTGGTTAGCTTATTACCAAAATCGTTCTCACCGAGTTTGAGTAATCGGTCCCACCGAGTTTGCCTGAGCAACTCTCTGGTTAGCTTATTACCAAAATTGGTCTCATGGAGTTTGTGTAATCGGTCTCAACGAGATTACGTTATGCCCTAACCCTAACCATATCGGTCCTACCGAGTTGCATGTCGGTCCCACCGAAAACCCTAACGGTCACTAGGTTTACTGAATCAGTCTGACCGAGTTTGTTGATTCGGTCCCACCGAGATTGGTAAATTGTGTGTAACGGTTAGATTTTGTGTGGAGGCTATATATACCCCTCCACCTCCTCTTCATTCGTAGAGAGAGCCATCAGAACAAGCCTACACTTCCAGCATCCCATTTCTGAGAGAGAACTACCTACTCATGTGTTGAGGCCAAGATATTCCATTCCTACCATATGAATCTTGATTTCTAGCCTTCCCCAAGTTGCTTTCTGCTCAAATCTTCTTTCCACCATATCCAAATCCTGTGAGAGAGAGTTGAGTGTTGGAGAGACTATCATTTGAAGCACAAGAGCAAGGAGTTCATCATCAACACACCATTTTTTACTTCTTGGAGAGTGGTGTCTCCTAGATTGGCTAGGTGACACTTGGGAGCCTCCGACAAGATTGTGGAGTTGAACCAAGGAGTTTGTAAGGGCAAGGAGATCACCTACTTCGTGAAGATCTACCGCTAGTGAGGCAAGTCCTTCGTGGGCGACGGCCATGGTGGGATAGACAAGGTTGCTTCTTCGTGGACCCTTCTTGGGTGGAGCCCTCCGTGGACTCGCGCAACTGTTACCCTTCGTGGGTTGAAGTCTCCATCAACGTGGATGTAAGATAGCACCACCTATCGGAACCATGGCTCAAAAATCACCGTGTCTCCAAATTGCATTTTAAATCTCCAAACCCTTCCCTTTACATTCTTGCAAGTTGCATGCTTTACTTTCGCTGCTCATATACTCTTTGCATGCTTGCTTGAATTGTGTGAAGATTGCTTGACTTGTGCTAAGATAGCTAAAATCCGTCAAAGTCTAAAATTGGGAAAAGGCATAGTTTTCAATTGGTCAAGTAGTCTAATCACCCCCCCCTCTAGACTTACTTCTTCTCAAGGTCCTACAGTATGCATCGAGGAAACACAGTGAGTCGTGTCCTGCTGTGGCATCGATGATTTGATCGATGCAAGGGAGGGGAAAGGGATCCTTGGGGCAAGCCTTCTTAAGGTCTTTGAAGTCGACGCACAGGCGCCAGGATTTGTCCTTCTTTGGTACCATTACCAAGTTTGCCAGCCAATCCGGATGCTTGATATCTCTGATGAATCCGGCCTCAAGTAGCTTGGCTAGCTCCTCCCCCATGGCTTGCCGCTTGGGCTCTGAAAATCGCCTTAGTGTCTGTTTGACGGGTTTGTATCCCTTTAGTATGTTAAGGCTGTGTTCGTCCAATTCGCGCGGGATGCCCGGCATGTCCGATGGGTGCCAGGCGAAAATGTCCCAATTCTCGCATAAGAAGTCTCGCAGTGCGGCGTCCATAGTAGGGCTTAACTGTGTCCCAATGGAGGCTATTTTCATGGGGTCCGTAGGGTGGACTTGGAATTTGACTATCTCATCTGCGGATTTAAATGAGGTGGACTTGGGTCGTTTGTCGAGTATCACGTCGTCCCTGTCCACGGTGGCGTGAAGCATTGTTAATTCTTTTGCTGCCAGGGCTTCGGACAGTGCTTCCAAGGCTAGTGTTGCGGTTTTGTTTTCGGTGCGGAGTGTGGCGTCCGGATTACTAGCTAGAGTGATGATTCCATTGGGTCCGGGCATTTTAAGCTTCATGTACCCATAATGGGGTATAGCTTGAAATCTTGCAAATGCGTCCCACCCTAGAAGGGCGTGGTATCCGCTGCTGAAAGGGGCCACTTGGAATATGATTTCTTCGGACCTGTAATTCTCTGGGGTGCCGAATACCACATCGAGTGTGATTTTCCCCGCACACCGTGCCTCCCGACTAGGGATAATTCCCCTGAAGGTTGTGCCGCTCTGCTTAATGCAGCCTTTATCAATTTCCATCTTCTTGAGTGTTTCTTCGTAGATCAGGTTTAATCCGCTTCCATCGTCCATGAGCACTTTAGTGAGCCGGAAGCCATCCACTATTGGGCTAAGGACAAATCGGCTGGTGCCCAGATGGTCTGGAATTGGGGTTCGTCACTGGCATTGAAAGTTATAGCAGTGTCGTTCCACGGATTTACTTTTGCCACATGGCATATTTCAGCAGAGCTTCAATGAGCTCGCTTGCGCCTATTGTTTGAGGCGAAAGTCTCGAAGACTGTTAGTATCGTATTGTGTTCCTTGGCGAGATGTTGTTCGGCTTTATGGCTCTCGGGGAGATCCTCGCCACTTCTAGCTACCTGTCGGAGTATCCAACATGCCCTAAGGCTATGGGTTGGTGTTGCATCCGGCGTAATGTGAAGCTTACATGGCCCACTGAGCCATCCTTCCAATACGGTTCCACGCCTGGGGCGGGTTTTGGTTTCTTGGGAATTGAATTGGTCAACTTACGAGAGTTCGGCCGTTTAGTTCGGACCAAGGTTCTGGTGAGGGTCGTACTATCCCAAAATTCTGTTTGGGTTTTCCAGGCGCTTTCCATCGCACAGTACTTCTGTACTATGGTCGCTAAGTCCGCAAAGTGTGCTATGTCACGGCGGCTTATAGCATTAAGGAGTCCTTTGTTTGTGCATTTTTTGCAGAAAAGCGAGACTACGTCCTCCTCGTGGTAGTCCCCGACCTTGTTAAGCATGAGGAGGAATCTGGCCCAGTAACGGTGTACCGTCTCTAGGGGCTCTTGCCTGATGCGGGAGAGACGGTTTAAGTCTGAGCGAGTGTCGTTGGCTGAATCCGGATTTTGATCCGATCTGACACCCGGGGGCACGGAAGGTTCCGAGCCCGACTATTCGGGGTCCGGAGCATCACCCGATCTCTTCGGCCCGATGCCCGACTCTAAGTCCGGGACTCGGGTTATGTCTTCCTTTGAGTAGGTGTTCGGCTTACTGAGTTCGGTGATCCGGACATAATTCGTCCTCAAAGTTGAGGGGCGACCCGCGTGCGGTTCCTCCACTACCGCTACCTCATGGGTGGCCGGCGGGGATCTAATGTCCCTTTGGTCGGGTTCAAGCCCAATCCGGTCGTAGTCCGTAGCGACTCCCAAAGCGGCGATGCGATCCAAGAGCTCATTAAGAGAGGAGAGCTCTACCGGATCCATCTGTTCGGCAAGCTCCGAATTGATGCGAAGGTTATGCGTGATGACCCGAGAGGCCATCGTTGGTGCGACAGCCAATGGGGCGGCCATAATGAAGCCGCCAAGTCGGAGGGTCTGGCCTACAGCCAGCGTTCCTCTAGAGATGATGTCGTCCTTGACAACGAGACGAGCCATCAAGCCTTACAGCGACGACACAGAGGAACTCTCAATGAAAGCACCAATGTCGGTGTCAAAACCGGCGGATCTTGGGTAGGGGGTCCCGATCTGTGCGTCTTAGGCTGATGGTAACAGGAAGCAAGGGACACAATGTTTACCCAGGTTCGGGCCCTCTCGATGGAGGTAAAAGCCTACTTCCTGCTTGATTAATATTGAAGATGTGAGTAGTACAAGAGTATATCTACCACGAGATCGTAGAGGCTAAAACCTAAGAGCTAGCCTATGATGGTATGATTGTAATTGTGATCGGCCTTCAAAGGACCATCCTCTCCGGTTTATATAGACATCGGAGAGGGCTAGGGTTTACATGGAGTCGGTTACAAGGAAGGAAATATAATATACGGATCACCAAGCTTGTGTTCCACGCAAAGGAGAGTCCCATCCGGACACGGGCCGAAGTCTTGAGTCTTGTATCTTCATGCTTCAATAGTACGGACGATGTATATAGTCCGGCTGCCCGGATACCCCCTAATCCGAGACTCCCTCACCCACCCATGAAATTTCCACAGTATCTCCACCCCCACCCTCCCCCCTACCGGCAGCTCAAACCGCCGCCGCCGCAACCACAACTTCAACCACATCCACGTTCTTCCCGAGCATCGTCGATCCAGCCAAGTAACCCATCGATATCTATCACGACCCCGGCATGATTGCTTAAATGGCGCCTGCTAAACATCCTCATGCATCCAAATCCCCACCGCCCCTACCTCTAGAGCATCACCGTGCAAGCCCAACCACATATCACGTGGATGTCAAGGAGTTGATGGCGGTCGATGGCACGATGGCCGATGTGCACGTTGACCCGGAGGAACACCTTGCCTCCGCTACCACTAACTTGGTGCAGGCTCTGGCCCAGATGAAGTGCCCCAGTGACTCCCTCTCAAGAACTTACCAAGTATGATCTAACCAGCTCAATCTTACCAATACCACTTGCAATGGCTATGTTTTGTACGACTGATGTATTAAGCATGTCCGTGCCTTGTTTATTTCAGTACTGCACACTGTGTGATGTTCAAGTATTAACTATCCAGCTCAATTTCACCAATACCAGCAGCAAACTTACAATACATGACTCGGGATATCACTAGAGATGTTGCTCATTTGCTATTTTTCGTGGATGCTAACCCTGTTGTACTTAACATGCCTGTACATGTACTTATGCAGGGTCATAACGGGCGATGTTGTTGTTTGCCGTCGAGGTTAGCTGCATCCCATGTCTTACAGTATTTCACATCATTTGTGCAATTGCAGTTTAACTTCTAACATTTACTGGTTGCCTGTAGGTACACATGTCAGCGGCACTGATCCACGCTTCGACCCGGAGGAACAGCTCACCTCCGCCGCCACTGACTTTGGGCGGGCTCTGGCCAAAATTAAGTGTCCCAGCAACTACTCCTCAGGACTTACCAAGTATGAAGTCACCAGTTCAATCTTACCAATACCAGTTGCAATTAATGGCTATGTTTTGTATGGTTGATGTATTAAGCATGTCGTAGTAAACATGCCTAACATGTTTTAGCTATTTTCCCTACCTTTTTATAGACAACTAGGCCATTCTCTGCTCTGGCAGCACCTGTCTTGCGATGTTTAACTCTGCCATTTGCATTTTTACCAGTACCGTTTTCAATGGCTATTAAGCCTATTGCAATTAATAGTTGTATCCATTTTTAAACAGTTGTATTTCAATGGCTACAAACTTACAAAACATGATTTAGGATGTTGTTAAGCATGTTGCAATTAACAATTGTATCCATTTTTTAATTTGTCCCTTTGTTACCGTGCTACTCTCCACAATGAAGATACACAAGAGATGTTGCCCATTTGCTATTTTTAGTGGATGCTAACCATGTTAATCTTAGCATGCCTTTCCATGTACTTACGTAGGGCCATAACGGGCGATGTTGTTGTTTGCCGTCGAGGTTAGCTGCATCGCATGTCTTACAATATTTTGTTGGAAATATGACCTAGAGGCAATAATAAAAGAGTTATTATTATATTTCCTTGTTCATGATAATTGTCTTTTATTCATGCTATAACTGTATTATCCGGAAATCGTAATACACGTGTGAATACATAGACCATAACATGTCCCTAGTGAGCCTCTAGTTGACTAGCTCGTTGGTCGACAGATAGTCATGGTTTCTGACTATGGACATTAGATGTCATTGACAACGGGATCACATCATTAGGAGAATGATGTGATGGACGAGACCCAATCCTAAGCATAGCACAAGATCGTGTAGTTCGTTTTGCTAGAGCTTTTCCAATGTCAAGTATCTCTTCCTCAGACCATGATATCGTGTAACTCCTGGATACCGTAAGAGTGCTTTGGGTGTACCAAATGTCACAACATAACTGGGTGACTATAAAGGTGCTCTACAGGTATCTCCGAAAGTGTCTGTTGGGTTGACACGGATCGAGACTGGGATTTGTCACTCCGTATAACGGAGAGGTATCTCTGGGCCCACTCGGTAATGCATCATCACAATGAGCTCAAAGTGACCAAGTGTTTGGTCACGGGATCATGCATTACAGTACGAGTAAAGTGACTTGCCGATAACGAGACTGAACGAGGTATTGGGATATCGATGATCGAGTCTCGGGCATGTAACGTACCGAATGACAAAGGGAATTGTATCGGGGTTGTTCTAATCCTCGACATCGTGGTTCATCCGATGAGATCATCGAGGAGCATGTGGGAGCCAACATGGGTATCCAGATCCCGCTGTTGGTTATTGCCCGAGAGCCGTCTCGGTCATGACTACTTGTCTCCCAAACCCGTAGGGTCTACACACTTAAGGTTCGGTGACGCTAGGGTTGTATGAATATGAGTATGCAGTATACCGAATGTTGTTCGGAGTCCCGGATGAGATCCCGGACGTCACGAGGAGTTTCGGAATGGTCCGGAGGTAAAGAATTATATATAGGAAGTGGTATTTCGGCCATCGGGAAAGTTTCGGGGTCACCCGGTATTGTACCGGGACCACTGGAAGGGTCCCGGGGGTCCACCGGGTGGGGCCACCCATCCCAGAGGGCCCCATGGGCTGAAGTGGGAGGGGAGCCAGCCCATAGTGGGCTGGTGCACCCCCCTAGGCCCACCCCCTGCGCCTAGGGTTGAAACCCTAGGGTGGGGGGCGCACCACATGCCTTGGGGGGCACTCCTCCCCCCTTGGCCGCCGCCCCCTTGGGAGATTGAATCTCCCAGGGCCGGCGCCCCCCCTAGGGGCCTATATAAAGGGAGGGGGGAGAGAGGCAGCCGCACCCTGAAGTCCTGGCGCCCCCTCCCCCTGCTACACCTTGGGGGGCACTCCTCCCCCCTTTACACATGCGAACCATGCCTCATGGGCAAGATCACCAAGACTCCGTTCTCCGGAACAATGGAGCGAGCAACCAACTTGTTGGAAATCATACATACCGATGTGTGCGGTCCAATGAGCGTTGAGGATCGCGGAGGATATCGTTATGTTCTCACTCTCACTGATGACTTGAGTAGATATGGGTATGTCTACTTGATGAAACACAAGTCTGAGACCTTTGAAAAGTTCAAGGAATTTCAGAATGAGGTAGAGAATCAACGTGACTGAAAGATAAAATTCTTACGATCGGATCGTGGAGGAGAATATTTAAGTCACGAATTTGGTACACACTTAAGAAAATGTGGAATCGTTTCACAACTCACGCCGCCTGGAACACCTCAGCGTAACGGTGTGTCCGAACGTCGTAATCACACTCTATTGGATATGGTGCGGTCTATGATGTCTCTTACCGATTTACCGCTATCATTTTGGGGATACGCTCTAGAGACAGCTACATTCACTTTAAATAGGGCACCGTCTAAATCCGTTGAGACGACACCGTATGAATTATGGTTTGGGAAGAAACCTAAGCTGTCGTTTCTAAAAGTTTGGGGATGCGATGCTTAGGTCAACAAACTTCAACCTGAAAAGCTCGAATCCAAGTCAGAAAAATGCGTCTTCATAGGATACCCTAAAGAAACCATTGGGTATACCTTCTACTTAAGATCCGAGGGCAAGATCTTTGTTGCCAAGAACGGATCCTTTCTGGAAAAAGAGTTTCTCTCGAAAGAACTAAGTGGGAGGAAAGTAGAACTCGATGAAGTACTACCTCTTGAACAGGATAGCAGTGTAGCTCAGGAAAATGTTCCTGTGATGCCTACACCAACTGAAGAGGAAAATAATGATGATGATCAAGGTACTTCTGATCAAGTTACTACTGAACTTCGTAGGTCCACAAGGACACGTTCCGCACCAGAGTGGTACGGCAACCCTGTCCTGGAAATCATGTTGTTAGACAACGGTGAACCTTCAAACTATGAAGAAGCGATAGCGGGCCCAGATTCCAACAAATGGCTTGAAGCCATGAAATCCGAGATAGAATCCATGTATGAAAACAAAGTATGGACTTTGACTGACTTGCCCGATGATCGGCGAGCGATAGAAAACAAATGGATCTTTAAGAAGAAGACGGACGCGGATGGTAATGTCACCATCTATAAAGCTCGACTTGTCGCTAAGGGTTATCGGCAAGTTCAAGGGATTGACTACGATGAGACTTTCTCTCCCATAGCGAAGCTTAAGTCTGTCTGAATCATGTTAGCAATTGCCGCATACTATGATTATGAGATATGGCAGATGGACGTCAAAACGGCATTCCTTAACGGGCATCTTAAGGAAGAACTGTATATGATGCAGCCGGAAGGTTTTGTCGATCCTAAGAACGCTGACAAAGTATGCAAGCTCCAGCGATCCATTTATGGGCTGGTGCAAGCATCTCGGAGTTGGAACATTCGCTTTGATGAGATGATCAAAGCGTTTGGGTTTATGCAGACTTATGGAGAAGCCTGCGTTTACAAGAAAGTGAGTGGGAGCTCTGTAGCATTTCTCATATTATATGTAGATGACATACTTTTGATGGGAAATAATATAGAATTCTTGGACAGTATTAAGGCCTACTTGAATAAGTGTTTTTCAATGAAGGATCTTGGAGAAGCTGCTTACATATTAGGCATCAAGATCTATAGGGATAGATCAAGACGCCTAATAGGTCTTTCACAAAGCACATACCTTGATAAAATTTTGAAGAAGTTCAAAATGGATCAGTCCAAGAAAGGGTTCTTGCCTGTACTACAAGGTGTGAGATTGAGCTCGGCTCAATGCCCGACCACGGCAAAAGATAAAGAAGAGATGAGCGTCATCCCCTATGCCTCAGCCATAGGATCTATTATGTATGCCATGCTGTGTACCAGACCTGATGTAAACCTTGCCGTAAGTTTGGTAGGAAGGTACCAAAGTAATCCCGGCAAGGAACACTGGACAGCGGTCAAGAATATCCTGAAGTACCTGAAAAGGACAAAGGACATGTTTCTCGTTTATGGAGGTGACGAAGAGCTCGTCGTAAAGGGCTACGTCGACACTAGCTTCGACACAGATCTGGATGACTCTAAGTCACAAACCGGATACGTGTGTATGTTGAATGGTGGAGCAGTAAGCTGGTGCAGCTGCAAGCAGAGCGTCGTGGCGGGATCTACATGTGAAGCGGAGTACATGGCAGCCTCGGAGGCAGCGCATGAAGATATTTGGGTGAAGGAGTTCATCACCGACCTAGGAGTCATACCCAATGCGTCGGGGCCGATCAAACTCTTCTGTGACAACACTGGAGCTATTGCCCTTGCCAAGGAGCCCAGGTTTCACAAGAAGACCAGGCACATCAAGCGTCGTTTCAACTCCATCCGAGAAAATGTTCAAGATGGAGACATAGATATTTGCAAAGTACATACGGATCTGAATGTCGCAGATCCGTTGACTAAACCTCTCTCGCGAGCAAAACATGATCAACACCAGAACTCTATGGGTGTTCGATTCATCACAATGTAACTAGATTATTGACTCTAGTGCAAGTGGGAGACTGTTGGAAATATGCCCTAGAGGCAATAATAAAAGAGTTATTATTATATTTCCTTGTTCATGATAATTGTCTTTTATTCATGCTATAACTGTATTATCCGGAAATCGTAATACACGTGTGAATACATAGACCATAACATGTCCCTAGTGAGCCTCTAGTTGACTAGCTCGTTGGTCGACAGATAGTCATGGTTTCTGACTATGGACATTAGATGTCATTGACAATGGGATCACATCATTAGGAGAATGATGTGATGGACGAGACCCAATCCTAAGCATAGCACAAGATTGTGTAGTTCGTTTTGCTAGAGCTTTTCCAATGTCAAGTATCTCTTCCTCAGACCATGAGATCGTGTAACTCCCGGATACCGTAAGAGTGCTTTGGGTGTACCAAACGTCACAACGTAACTGGGTGACTATAAAGGTGCTCTACAGGTATCTCCGAAAGTGTCTGTTGGGTTGACACGGATCGAGACTGGGATTTGTCACTCCGTATAACGGAGAGGTATCTCTGGGCCCACTCGGTAATGCATCATCACAATGAGCTCAAAGTGACCAAGTGTTTGGTCATGGGATCATGCATTACAGTACGAGTAAAGTGACTTGCCAGTAACGAGACTGAACGAGGTATTGGGATACCGACGATCGAGTCTCGGGCATGTAACGTACCGAATGACAAAGGGAATTGTATACGGGGTTGTTCTAATCCTCGACATCGTGGTTCATCCGATGAGATCATCGAGGAGCATGTGGGAGCCAACATGGGTATCCAGATCCCGCTGTTGGTTATTGCCCGAGAGCCGTCTCGGTCATGACTACGTGTCTCCCGAACCCGTAGGGTCTACACACTTAAGGTTCGGTGACGCTAGGGTTGTATGAATATGAGTATGCAGTATACCGAATGTTGTTCGGAGTCCCGGATGAGGTCCCGGACGTCACGAGGAGTTTCGGAATGGTCCGGAGGTAAAGAATTATATATAGGAAGTGGTATTTCGGCCATCGGGAAAGTTTCGGGGTCACCCGGTATTGTACCGGGACCACTGGAAGGGTCCCGGGGGTCCACCGGGTGGGGCCACCCATCTCGGAGGGGCCCATGGGCTGAAGTGGGAGGGGAGCCAGCCCATAGTGGGCTGGTGCGCCCCCCTAGGCCCACCCCCTACGCCTAGGGTTGAAACCCTAGGGTGGGGGGCGCACCACATGCCTTGGGGGGCACTCCTCCCCCCTTGGCCGCTGCCCCCTTGGGAGATTGAATCTCCCAGGGCCGGCGCCCCCCCTAGGGGCCTATACAAAGGGAGGGGGAGAGGGGCAGCCGCACCCTGAAGTCCTGGCGCCCCCTCCCCCTGCTACACCTCTTCCTCCTCCGTCACGTGCTTGGCGAAGCCCTGCCGGAGTGCTGCTGTTCCACCACCACCACGCCGTTGTGCTACTGTTGGATCAAGAAGGAGGAGACGTCACACGCACCGTACATGTGTTGAACGCGGAGGTGCCGTCCGTTCGGCGCTAGGATCTCCGGTGATCTGAATCACGGCGAGTACGACTCCATCATCACCGCTCCCTCTAACGCTTCCGTACGCGATCTACAAGTGGTATGTAGATGCAAACTCACTCCCTTGACTCGTTGCTTAGATGAACTCATAGATGGATCTTGGTGAAACCGTAGAAAAAATTTTAATTTTCTGCAATGTTCCCCAACATATTTTACATCATTTGTGCAATTGCAGTTTGGCTTCTAACATTTACTTGCTTCTTGTAAGTACACATGTCGACACCTCTGATCCGCTCTTCGACCCAGAGGAACACCTCGCCTTCGCTATGGCCAACTAGGGGCGGGCTCTTGTCCATATGAAGTGCCCCAGCCACTACTCCTCAGGACTTACCAAGTATGAACTCACCAATTGAATCTTACCAATACCAGTTGCAATGGCCATGTTTTGTATGGTTCGTCTATTAAGCATGTTGTAGTAAACACGCCTAGCATGTCTTATCTATTTTCCCTACCTTTTTATAGACCACGGGGCCATTCTCTACTCTAGTAGCACCTGCCTTGCGATGTTTAACTTTGACAAATTCATTTCTATCAATACCAATTTCAATGGCTATACTAGGTTGTCTGTTGCAGTAAAAATGCTATCCATTTTTTAATCCATCCCTTTGCTACTGTGCTACTCTTCCGCAATGAACATGTCAATATGGATTTTTCGCTTTATTATCATTTGCTATTTTGGCTTTCCATGTACTTACACAGGGCTACAATGGGCGATGTTGTTATTTGCCGTCGAGGTTAGTTGCATCCCATGTCTTATACACTATTTGTTCCTAAATATAAGTATTTTAGATATTCCAATAAAGACTACATACGGAGCAAAATGAGTGAATCTAGATTCTAATCTAAACTATGACTATAATTCTATATACATCCGTATGTAGTTCATGAAATCTCTAAAAATACTTGTACTTAGGAACGTAGGTAGTTGTATTTTACATCATTTGTGCAATCTCAGTTTAGCTTCCAACATTTACTGGTTGCTATTAGGTACATATATGAGCGGTACTGATCCACGCTTCGATCCCTTTTACGTATGGGGCAATGAGATATTCATGAACAAGCGTCAAGTGAGGAAATTAAGAAAGATTGTTAGGCCAAAGAAACGGGTGATGGGAATTAAGATCTTTATTTATACTTTGTCCAAGACAACGGTGAACTTTAGTATGGTAAGTAATGTGTTGCCTTTTCCCCTGCTCACAACAAGTTACTCTATTAGACCTTAATATCTGAATTTTTTCTCTTTTCAATGGTTTCCGAAGCTATTTACTAATGATTACCTTGCAAACTACATGGCCGGAGTGGAGGCAACTAAGGTTAAAGTATATAATTCAAGCTACCATGATAATACTCTAGAAGTCTTCCTGAAGGCGGTGAAGGATGGGCAGGAGATCGTCACAAGGGGTTGGACAAAAGTTGTTCATGCTTATGGCATGCAGGAGGGCACATTATGGGCATTCCACTTCAACACCATCAGCAGCCAAAATGATTTACACTTGTCTCTTCGCCTTTACCACCTCTAAATATTGTGGTTCATCATAGTTAATTGTTGTCTAATCCTGTAATTACTGAACATATTGTACTCAGAATTTGATTTATGGATTGGTTGTTGAACCATTGTGTTGAGAATTTGAATTCCACGTTTCATATTTCAAAATTTTCAATTTGAATAATAAATTACAGGGAAAATTAAATTAAACAGGACCGAATAAAATAACATGCACACGATTAGAAAAAAAACAGCGTGTGTGATGAAAAATAGAGAACAGACGGTTCTTTGACATGAAACGTTTGTGATGCCCGACGGACGCACACACGGTTTCGTCTCATATGCATGTGTGATTCATGGTGATACGGCAAACGTTTCAAACTTGTGTGCGTGTGTGATAGGAATACCTATCACACACAGTTATGAAAATGGACATGTCGGTGTTAGTAGAGGCACCGCACACATTTTACATTCTTGAACCATGTACGATAACGTACCTATCGCAAACATATCGGTAGATTAAATGTTGATGTCCACCTTTTTCACATGACTATAGCGGCGTAATCGTTTGGGATGTCTCTTAGATCAGAAACGTAACATTGAGATGTAACGTGCGGGACTGGGGCGACTTATCATACGTTTATTCTATGGCGATCGTCAGTAGCCGCTCGCCTATCCCCGACAGTTTCTGGGTCATGTGGGAAGGACCCCCTATCGCAGTCACTCACTTGGCGACCATTAAGAATGTCGTCGTGGAAAGGGGTTAAAAACCGTTTGTATAGCACGTTACGATACCAGTGATCACCCTTGAGGTGAATATGTTGGGAGGCGAAACTATAAGCCCCTATCTTTCTTTGTGTCCGGTTGAAACTTTTTGCTCATGGGTACGCTGTGAGTGTTAGCAATCATAGAAGATTAAATGATGGTTGAGTATGTCGACTTGCCAAAAGGCTCTAATACGTGACCCTTCCTGAAAATATGATGGATTATAGGTGCAAAGTTGACTGAGAACATAGTTTGTTGTTTTTCAATGGAGTTTATGCTTTATACTTCAATGTTGTGATGAATTGCTACTTGTTCATGAGAAGTTATATGATAAAAGTTGTGCGATAAATTTTTATGTTAAAGTTCTTTGCTGTTGTAATAATAAGCATGATGCTTCTATGTCCTTTTTTTATCGACACCTCTCTCTCTCTCTCTAAGCATGTGGACATGTTTTTCGATATCGGTTTTTCGCTTGAGGACAAGCAAGGTCTAAGCTTGGGGTAGTTGATACATCGATTTTGCATCATGATTTCATATTGTTATTTATGATGTTTTTATGTATAATAATGCTTTTGGGAGTAATTCTAATGCCTTTTCTCACATAATATGCAAGTTTTACACAAAGAGGGAGAATGCCGACAGCTGGAATTCTGGACCTGAAAAAGCTATGTCAGAGATACCTACTCTGCAAATCTCCAAATGAGATGAAACTTCACGGAGAATTGTTTTGGAATATTTAATAAATATTGGAGAAAATAACTACCGGAGGAGGCCACCTAGTGAGCACAAGACACCAGGGTGCGCTAGGCCCCCCAGGCGTGCCCTGGTGGGTTGTGCTCAGCACAACCCACCTCTAGTGCCCATCTTCTGGTATATAGGTCATTTTGACCTAGAAAAAAAATAAGTGGAGGACTTTCTGGATGAAGCACCGTCATCTCAAGGCGGAAATAGGCAGGAGCACTTTTTCCCTCCGGTGGAGCAATTCTGCCGGGGAACTTCCCTCTCCGAAGGGGAAATCAAAGCCATCGTCATCACCAACAACCCTCTCATCTTTGGGAGGACAATCTTCATCAAAATGTTCAACAACACCATCTCCTCTCAAACCCTAGTTCATCTGTTGTGTCCAATCTTTGTACCAGAATCTCAAGTTGGTACATGTGGGTGACTAGTTGTGTTGATTACATCTCGTAGTTGATTACTATATGGTTTATCTGGTGGAAGATTACATGTTCAGATCTGTTATGCTATTTAGTACCCCTTTGATCTTGAGCATCATTATTATTTGTGAGTAGTTACTTTTGTTCTTGAGGTCATGGGACAAGTCATGTTGCAAGTAATCATGTGAACTTGATATGTGTTCGATATTTTGATGATATGTATGTCGTGGTTCCTTTAGTGGTGTCATGTCAATGTTGACTACATGGCACTTCACCATATTTGGGCCTAAGGGGATGCATTGTGGGGTAGTTATTAGATGATGGGTTGATAGAGTGACAGAAGCTTAAACCCTAGTTTATGCGCTACTTTGTAAGGGACCAATTTGGATCCAAAAGTTTAAGGCTATGGTTAGATTTTATCTTAATACTTTTCTCATAGTTTTAGATGCTTGCGAGGGGGTTAATCATAAGTAGGAGGTTTGTTCAAGTAAGAACAACACATAAGCACCGATCCACCCACATATCAAATTATCAAAGTAGCGAACACGAATCAAACCAACTTGACGAGAGTAGCATGGTGAAATTCCCGTGTACCCTCAAGAACGCGTTGCTTATCTTAAGAGACTGTTTTGTCATGTCCTTTGCCACAAAAGGATTGGGCTTCCTTGCTGCACTTTATTTACCGTTACCGTTACTTGTCCGTTACAAATTATCTTGCTATCAAACAACTTCTTACCGACAATTTCAGTGCTTATAGACATTACCTCGCTGAAAACCGCTTGTCGTTTCCTTCTGCTCCTTGTTGGGTTCGACGCTCTTACTTATCGAAAGGACTAAGATCGATACCCTATACTTGTGGGCCATCAATCACTTCGTCGATAAAGCACATCGGGTGAGCTGCTCCCATGCTGTGATGTGACGGGCGTCAGGCATCATCATCGGATGATCATATGTATTGTGGTGCGTACTACCATACTTGTTTGACCAAGTCTATTGTCCGACCTGCTCCGCACGTGGGCATTCCCTTGATCCATACATGGATCACGATGGGGCGTCCAGCGTCGATTTATTTCACATGTCATATGAGTTTTGAGGCAGAAGTTGACCTTTGCCAGGATGGTGAGGTGCCTCGGGGGGGTGGAATATCCTCCAGCTGGTTTATCTTAGCCTAGATGGGGAGTTCTTGGGCCCATCCATGTTCTGGTAGATGGGTTCTAACGATCTCCTCGTCAAACTTGGAAAGTAGGATTTTTCGCGGATAAAACTGCTTATTTCCTCCAAATTGTCCTTCAAGCTCTTGCTCGACTTCGGTCCACTTATCCGTTAACCTGTCCTACTCGACTCGAAGCTTTTGAAACTTTAGCTTCATGCTTCTGGCGGTGTTGAGTAGTCTCTGGTGAAAGGCTTGTAACCAGTTATCATCTAACGGTTCCTCTTCCTTAGACTATGGGTAATAATCGACGTCCTCGGGGTCTTCATTGGCCCCGTTGGGTGTGGTGTCGTCTGTGGGACCATTGCCAGCATTGTAGCATGCGTTCTAGTCATTGGCGCCATCTAGAGTATCGTTGTTATCGGTGGCATCACCGTTATCAGTGGCCTCATGGTTGGCGTTGACGTTGCCTGCACCTTTATTACGGTGTCTTCGGCGTCAGCGTTTGAGTGGCTCCTCACCTTTCTCCTTTTTGTCATCCTTGGGAGTGTCTACCATGTATACGTCAAAGGTAGAGGTGGCCACCTAGTTCCCAGTATAACCGGATGTTACAGGTGATGATGTATACGTCATCCTCTTCCATATCGACGGCCTCCTCATAGGCTTAGTCCAACACGTCGGTTAAATCCTCGATCGTGGCGACTAAGTGGTGGTGTGTGCATCAAACAGTTCCACATTTTTGGACCTAAATCCGATCTGAACACGGGCCGAGGTTGGCCCATCCGAGATCCTAAGGTTTGAGTTTGGTCTAGCATCTTGTTGAAAGCAAGAACATCGACTTCACCCATCTTCTGACGGCGGGTGAAACCGAGCCAGACCTGCACCTAGGCGCTGCAGGATGTTACCTCGGGGTTCCGATTAGGCTGGCTCAAAACCTGGGCCAGTGAGGAAGTGCTCGGATCTGAGCTTGAAGCTAGATCCGTGAGAGTAGCTATATCGAGGGCCTGCTCTGAGATTGAATTTGGGGCATAGGCGACGGTATTCTTGGGCCGATCTGAGATCTGGCCTGGAGAGGTGAGCTTGTCGCAGTGATCCTCGGCATTTTCAGGATTGCTGAGCCAGATGGCTTGGTTTAGAGGAGAATCATCTATCTGGCCTAGATGGCCAATCATGTCGGCATGCAACATGATGCTGCTGAAGACATAGAGCTGGCCAGGGACGAAGATGTCCCCGTAGCCGGTGTCATCGTCGATCTGTAGATCCGCCATTAAGCTCGGACGATCACCTGGCGGGACCTGCATGGGACACCAATATTGGTACTAAAACTAGCAGATCTCGGGTAGGGGGTCCCAAGTGTGATGGTCAGAGCTAGAGGGTAACAGGGAAAGTAGGGAGTAGGGACACGATGTTTTACCCATATTCGGGTCCTCTTGATTAGGTAAAACCTTATGTCATGCTTCTTATATATTGATTGTGATGGGGTACAAAGTACAGATTGATCTACCTCGAGGTCGTTTGAGTTTGTCCAAGCTCTAAACCTTGTGAACGTGCCTGCATCTAAGCCTCTACAGACTAAACCCCGCGGCTTATATAGGCATCAGGGGTATCTAGGGTTTACAAATGGGTGGTTACAATCTTAGAGCTATGCATGCCAGTTTAAGCATGCTTGAAGTGAACGCCAAGTCTTCATGAGATCTTCGTCTTCATCACACCGAGGGTCGGGGCTAATATGACCATGTCAACAATCTTCAATGGTTCCTCGCCCCATCATTGGCGGCCCGGCGTGGCAAGTACCCCCTAATCTATGACACATGTAAGTGCATCTAGTGCCCCTTAGTGATTTTGGTGTATTGAAGACTTATAGATTAAGGGACTAATATGTTTGTGAGTGTAAACAGGATCTATAAGTCGATGAGGAGTTTGATATTTACAGTGAAAGTCGACCCCTAAAAATGAATGTCTTCAGCTGAAGACTTTGGTTCTCCTGAAGACTTTGAAGATGAAGAAATTGGTGTGACCTTGAAGACATGGATATTCATGCGATGATTATGAAGCATGAAGACTTTTGTTTTCGTAGTTTCATTTTATCTTTCTTGAGTCATAGGAAACACCGTACTATTAAAGGGGGTCGAGGTAATACTAAGGAAACTAATTTCCACGTATTGCTCATCTCAAAATCCTACACCTACCCAATCCTTTCGAGTGAAGCCATTGAAAATCTCATATCAGTTCAGTCAATTTCTTCAGTGATAGAGACGAAGATCTTCTGGTCTCTGAGGAATTTGTTTTGACTAAGGAGTTATGAATTCGCCAGTGCGGATTGCCAACACAGTGAGGAACATGATGGCCTTGAGGAATTAGAACCTCAAATTCGACCGTTGTTGTGCTACGCGCCAGTTGTCCTAAATTATCCTACCACCTAACGGTCATATCCTTGAAGGGCATTTATGTCTTATCATGTTGGGCTGTTCCCTAGGCTATAAATAGCCACCCCCTACAACCACTAGCTGGTTGGCTGCTCCGAGAGAAACTAACACTTGTCATTTGAGAGCATCCCATCCTCCAATGACTTTGAGTGAAAATCATCAAGTGAGGAAAACCCAAATCCCAAACCCAAAGTGATTGAGCATCATTGAGGAGACTGTTCCAGCATTGAACCAACGCTTGTTACCTTTGAGGACCGTGTATCCTCCAGACGGTTAGGCGTCATGGTCTGAGCATCCAAGAGGAATTATGGATCGCCGAGTGACCTAGTCTGTGAAAGTTTGGAAGTCAGCTGTGAAGACTTACCACGAGTGTTGGGCGAGATCTGCATGATCCTAGCTCAAGGAGAATACGGTGAGGACTGTGTGTCCAGGACTGTGTGTCCTCGAGTTTAAATACTCAGCCGCTTGAACCAGACGTACAACTGTCACAGCAGTTGGAACTGGTCGACCAAATCATTGTCTTCACCAAGCCTACTGGTTCTATTTCCTCAACCCTTTCATTTTCTCATTCATATGTTGATGAACCTGATCATTACTGTTTGAAGACTTTGACTGAAGACTTTCTCTATTTCCTCAATCCTATTTCTTCAGTCGCTTAGTCTTCAACCTGCTTATCCCGTGTTTACGCTTTCGGTACTCTGTGTTTGTCTTCCATTTCATCATGATGACTATGCTATTGCTCTGTTATGCTTACACCTGAGTACTTATTCTGCTGCTAGTAGTTCTTTGCTTAGGAATTTCCTCACCCTCAAATTCCTCAGTGAAGAATTCATAAAAATCGCCTATTCAACCCCCTCTAGTCGACGTAACACACTTTCAACGGGTCCTCGCCCCATCATTGGCGGCCCGGCGTGGCAAGTACCCCCTAATCTATGACACCAATAGGCATATCCAAGGCGGTTTCTCAAACCTAAACTATGTGTCCGGACCATAGTGTCCGGACCACTTTTGTCATCCAATGGGGACATGAATATGTCCGCTTAGTAGTTCGGATGTACAGATTCCGGTATCCAAGAGACAAATGTGAGGGTTTTGCCGGAGTGCGGACACTTTACCAATCACATGCATGGTCCCCCTCTTCTCTCTCTCCTCCCAATCGCACATGCATGATCCCCTCTCCTCTCTCCTCCCAACCGGACACTAAATTACAAATATTGCACCACATGCATTGTCCCCACTAACTGGATAGTTTGTGATTAGCATTGGATGCCCTCCCCCCCCCCCCCCGCATCATGTCCATAGACCGCATCCGGACATAAAAACAAACATATATAGAGAAATTTGGGGTCAGCATTCGAGATGCCAAGAGGATACAGTTCTAAGAGCATCTACAGCCGGACTTGGCAAATCCGGCCCCTCAAATGCCCGCGAACGCACCCGGGCGCGTTCGCGGACACTAACCAGGCACTCATCAAATCGTGTCATCCACATCCATGTATCTCATATGCGAACCCCTATATCCATACTAAATCATGCAACATTGATCAAACTACGTAGATCAGCTGACCGGACATAGAATCAGATATAGGATAACACAATAGTTCACCAAAAGATCATGAACGGTTGTTCAAAGGTCCACAAAAATTCACATAAATGATGGAGAACTTTATACTACATCTAAAACTTGAAATGAAATTGAACTCTACCACTTTTGGACTGGCCCTTTCCCCTTTTGGTCGCCGGCGCAGTTGTAGCCGTCGGCGGCTGGTGGAGGATCGTCTGATTCGTCGGATAAGGAGTCGTGGTCGTCGGGCGAGGAGGAGGAGATGATGACAAGGCCCTTGAGGCGCTGGACGGCCTGGTCCTGCTGGCGCCTGAGCTTGACCAGCCGAGCCACCTCCATCGCCTTCTCCTTCGCCTCCCGCTCGGACTGCTCGATGGCAAGCCAGAGAGCCTTCGCGTTCTTTTGGTGGAGCCGCCGAGCATCTATCTCTGCCATCATAAGAGACCGGCAGTAGACCCACTCAAGGAGCCGCTCGTCCTTGTCAGGATCCGCTGGTAACCCACGGCGGCGGCGGACAGAGCTCAACACAATGCTACTGAGTTTGTAAGTTGCACTAATTCATCTGCAGGACAAACAACCCAATGCTACTGAGTGGGTCCTCGACAGTGGATGCACAAACCACATGACGGGTGACAGGAACTAATTAATGGACACTGATTTGTTACCATCTCATCTGAATCATATCACCTACGCTGACAAAGGCAAAAGCAAGGTATTGGGCCTAGGTAAGGTTGCAATCTCAAAGGATCGACACATGGACAAAGTCATGCTTGTCGAGTCCTTAGGATTCAGCCTCATGTTTGTCTCAATGCTTTGTGATCTTGATATGGTTGTCTTCTTTGGAAAATATCGTTGCATTATGCTAATGGAATCTGACAACTCCAAAGTCTTCGAAGGCTTTAGGAAGGGAGACTTGTACATTGTTGATTTCTCTGCAGGACCACAGCCTGCCACATGTCTACTTGCAAAAGCTTCAGAATGCTGGCTATGGCATCGACGACTTGGTCATGCTGGGATGAGGAACTTGCATACACTTGCTAAGAAGAAGCATGTTATTGGCATCGAGGGTGTCAAATTCCTCAAAGATCATCTTTGTGGGGCTTGTGAGGCTGGAAAGATCACCGGAACCAAGCATCCCTCGAAGACTATCATGACCACTTCTTGTCCCTTTGAATTACTTCATATAGATCTCTTTGGCCCTACACATTATGCCACGTCTCTAGTTCTGCATCATTATATGGATTTTTCATAGTTGATTACTATTCTCGTTACACATGGGTGCATATCATCACTTACAAAAATGAAGTGCAAGAAGTCTTCAGGCGTTTTTCCTCAAGGGCTTCCACTAACTTTGGCGTGAAGATCAAGCATATCAGGAGTGATAATGGAACAGAGTTCAAGAACACTGGTCTCGGTGAATATCTTGATATACTTGGTATCACTCACGAGTTATCTGCTCCCTATACTCCTCAGGCGAATGGCATCGTGGAGCGCAAGAACAGAACTCTTGTTGAGATGGCTCGCACCATGCTTGATGAATACAAGACACCTCGGTGCTTCTAGCCTGAAGCCATCAATACTGCATGCCACATCATCAACGGGGTATATCTTCACAAATTCTTCAAAAAGACCTCATATGAACTCCTCACTGACAAGAATCCCAACGTAAGTTATTTCAAAGTCTTCGGTGCTAAATGCTGGATTAGAGATCCTCACCATCACTCTAAGTTTGCACCGAAAGCACACAAGGGCTTTATGCTTGGTTACGGAACGGGCTCACACACCTACAGAGTCTTCAATCTCAATTATCACAAGATTGTTGAAACTGTAGATGTGTGGTTCGATGAAACTAATGGCTCGCAAAGAGAGCACCTACCTCATGTGCTAGATGAAATGTCACCTGAGGAATCCATCAAGTTCAAAGCTACTGAGGATATCATCCCTACTGAAGAATCTGTTGAAGAATTCATTCCGGATCGTGAAGAAAATCACACTAGTGCTGCTAAAGAATCTGGTTCTGAAGAAATAGCTCAACCAAAGCAAAGTCGTCAACCTGCACATCCTCGCGTTGCAAACGAAGTGCAGATCGAGAAGATCATTGATGACACCAACGCACCAGGTCCTCTCACACACTCAAAAGATTCACATTTATCTCACTTTTGTGGGCATTTTGCATTTGTCTCTATCACAGAGCCCACTAAAGTTGATGAAGCATTCATGGAATCTGAGTGGATTCAAGCCATGCAAGATGAATTGCATCAATTCAAGCTCAACAACGTGTGGGTGCTTGTCAAGAGACCAGACCCACGCAAGCACAACATCATCGGCACCAAATGTATCTACCGCAACAAACAAGATGAAAATGGCCTTGTGGTGAGGAATAAAGCTCGTCTTGTAGCTCAAGGCTACACACAAGTTGAAGGAATTGATTTCGATGAAACTTATGCACCTGTTGCTAGACTTGAGGCTATTCGCATATTGCTTGCTTACGCTAACCATCATAATATCATATTACATCAAATGGATGTGAAAAAGTGCATTCCTCAATGGTAAGCTTGAGGAAGAAGTATATGTTGCTCAACCACCAGGTTTTGAGGATCCAAAATTTCTAGATCACGTCTACAGACTCAATAAGGCCCTCTATGGCCTCAAGCAAGCACCTCGGGCATGGTATGACACACTGAAGGAATTCCTCATGAAGAAAGGCTTCAAACCCGGTTCACTTGACCCAACTCTTTTCACCAAAGCATATGTGATGAACTATTCGTGTGCCAAATATATGTTGATGGTATTATCTTTGGTTGTACTAACCAATGTTATAGTGAGGAATTTGCCTATATGATGAGTGAAGAATATCAAATGTCTATGATGGGAGAATTGAAATTATTTTTAGGTCTTCAAATTTGTCAACAATACAATGGCATATTCATATCTCAGGATAAATACCTCAAGGATGTATTGAGGAAATTCGGCATGCAAGACTGCAAAGGCGTCAAAATCCCTATGCCCACAAATGGCCATCTATGCACTGATGAAAATGGTAAAGACTTCGGTCAAAAGGTATACCGCTCCATGATTGGCTCATTATTGTACAAAGGTGCATCTAGGCCGGATATTATGCTTAGTGTTTGCATGTGTGCCCGATTTCAAGCTACACCGAAGGAATCAAACCATAAGGTTGTGAAGCATATTCTTCAATATCTATCTCACACACCAACACTTGGATTATGGTATCCCAAGGGCTCTTCATTTGATCTCATTGGATATTCAGACTATGACTATACTAGTGATTGTGTGGACTGCAAGTCAACGTCAGGCACATGTCATTTCCTCGGACGATCCTTGGTATGTTGGTCCTCGAAGAAGCAGAACTGCGTATCACTCTCTACTGCTGAAGCTGAATACATTGCTGCTGGATCTTGCTGTGATCAATTGCTGTGGATGAAGCAAACCCTCAAGGACTATGGCATCAATGTGAAGAATGTGCCGCTCTGTTGCGACAATGAGATTGCTATCAAGATTTCTCACAACCCAGTTCAGCACTACAAGACAAAGCACATCCAGATTCGTCATCATTTTCTTTGTGACCATGTGTTGAAGGACGACATCTCCATTGACCACGCAAGTACTGAAGACCAGCTGGCAGATATCTTCACTAAGCCCTTGGATGAGAAGAGATTTAGCAAGTTGCGGTGTGAGCTAAATATCATGGAATCTTCGAATGTTCTTTGAAAAGGACACGCATCCTAACACTTACGCAAACTTGATGACTTAGATGTATAACACACGAAGTAACGTTTTTCTTCAATCAATGAAGACTAACCCTCCAAGTGTGAAGAAATTAATGAAGAATTTGACTCTCAGAACCCTATGACAATTGTACGTGGTGTCTGAAGTCATCATTCTTATACGATGGGTTACGCCACCAACCAAAGTTGAAAATCTTCAATTTTAGTTTGTCACTTTGAAATTCCTCGGTTTTTCAAATACTTCAACTTTGTAAAGTCTTCACTCTTCCCGTCATTATTCTTCATTGACTATATATATATATATATATATATATATATATATATATATATATATATATATATATATTTGAGTTTTATGTCCTCTACAACATTCACTTATTGTCAATTCTTCCAGTTGATCTTTCTGATAAGTGAATGTAATCAGACACTTTTCCCTCTATGCTAAACTTAATCCAGTCTGTTCACAAATTCTTCATGTGCGTTCTACTTTGGAACCAGTTCAAAATCTTCACTGCATCCTAGTCAGCTAAAGAATTTAAGAAACAAAACATTAAAATATTCTTATCTCAATTTTCAGCTTTTGCCGCTCAAACCGTTCCACATCCCATGATAAGACTTATCTATTCACTCACGATCTCCACTACACTGTACATGGGTGACACATGTCCCTAGGATGAGAAGGGTCATGGGCACGTTCGTCCAAATTCTTCGGGCGAACAGTTTTTCACCGTGGCTATATATACCCCTCACCCTCCTCTGACTTCATTTACCCCGCTCGACCTCACTCCCCTCGCTTGAGCTCACCAAACCTAGCATCGACGCTAACTTCATCATCGCCGGTGAGGAAGACCTTCACTGACTCGACCTCGTCGCCATCGTACTCGCGCCAGCCGCAGATTTCTTCACTATGCCGCTGCCGTAGCTATCTTCCTCTGCCAAGTTAGGGCGTGGAAGATCCGGACTGACGAACTTCTAAATCTACATCTCTAGTTTGCCATGTTCTTTGTCAAGGGTAATTAAAAGTTACCTTTACTACCTTTGTTGATCCTGATGATTTCTACCAAATCTTCAAAAGGTGTTTATTCTTCAACCTCCACACTCTAAACACCTAACATAATCATCTGTTCTTGATCTATTTCTCTAAGTGACGTTTTTCCTCAAGATTCCTCAATTGTGTGAATTTCACAATCCATACAACTCTGGAACCTAAGAAAAGAACGCTTGGTGAAATTCTCCAAGACGTTTCTGGTCAAATTTCCTCAAACTTGTTCTATTTTGCAAAAACTTCTAAGAACGCATATGACCTTGATACGTCTCCAATGTATCTATAATTTATGAAGCATTCATGCTATTTTATTACCTGTTTTGAATGATTACGGTCTTTATTATACACTTTTATATTACTTTTGGGACTAACCTATTAACCGGAGGCCTAGCCCATATTTTTGTTTTATTGCCTGTTTCAGTATTTCGAAGAAAAGGAATATCAAACGGAGTCCAAACCGAATGAAACCTTCGCGAGCGTGATTTTTGGAGAAGATAGATCGGGAGTTCCGCTGCCGCAACCCTCTGTAGCCACCAAAAACCTCTCAGGAGCCCGTTCCGGCACCCTGCCGGAGGGGGAATCCCTCATCGGTGGCTATCTTCATCATCCCGGCGCTCTCCATGACGAGGAGGGAGTAGTTCACCCTCGGGGCTGAGGGTATGTACCAGTAGCTATGTGTTTGATCTCTCTCTCTCTCTCTCGTGTTCTCTCTCGTGTTCCCTCTATGGCACGATCTTGATGTATCGCGAGCTTTGCTATGATAGTTGGATCTTATGATGTTTCTCCCCCTCTACTCTCTTGTGATGAATTGAGTTTTCCACTTGAGGTTATCTTATCGGATTGAGTCTTTAATGATTTGAGAACACTTGATGTATGTCTTGCCGTGCTTATCTGTGGTGACAATGGGATATCATGTGCCACTTGATGTATGTTTTGGTGACCAACTTGCGGGTTCCGCCCATGAAACTATGCATAGGGGTTGGCACGCATTTTCGTCTTGACTCTCCGGTAGAAACTTTGGGGCACTCTTTGAAGTACTTTGTGTTGGTTGAATAAATGAATCTGAGATTGTGTGATGCATATCGTATAATCATGCCCACGGATATTTGAGGTGACAATGGAGTATCTAGGTGACATTAGGATTTTGGTTGATTTGTGTCTTAAGGTGTTAGTCTAGTACGAACTCTTGAATAGATTGATCCGAAAGAATAACTTTGAGGTGGTTTCGTACCCTACCATAATCTCTTTGTTTGTTCTCCGCTATTAGTGGCTTTGGAGTGACTCTTTGTTGCATGTTGAGGGATTGTTATATGATCTATCTATGTTATTATTGTTGAGAGAACTTGCACTAGTGAAAGTATGAACCCTAGGCCTTGTTTCCTATCATTGCAATACCGCTTACGCTCACTTTTATCATTATTTACCTTGCTGTTTTTATAATTTCAGATTACAAATACCTTTATCTATCATCCATATTGCACTTGTATCACCATCTCTTCGTCAAACTAGTGCACCTATACAATTTACCATTGTATTGGGTGTGTTGGGGACACAAGAGACTATTTGTTATTTGGTTGCAGGGTTGTTTGAGAGAGACCTTCTTCATCCTACGCCTCCTACGGATTGATAAACCTTAGGTCATCCACTTGAGGGAAATTTGCTACTGTCCTACAAACCTGTGCACTTGCAGGCCCAACAACGTCTACAAGAAGAAGGTTGTGTAGTAGACATCAAGCTCTTTTCTGGCGCCGTTGTTGGGGACATGAGTGCTTGAAGGTATATCTTTAGATCTTGCAATTGAATCTTTTTGTTTCTTGTTTTATCACTAGTTTAGTTTATAAAGGAAAACTACAAAAAAATGGAATTGAGTTTGTCTCATACGCTTCATCTTTTTAATATCTTTCGTGAGAATGATGGTAAGGAAAATTGTGCTCAAGTGCTAGAAGAAGAAATCTATAAAATGTTTGTCACTAAATCTTTCAATGATGAGCATGATTGCAATGTTGTTAGTATGAATTCCTTGAATATCCATGATGCTAATGATATGCAAAGCCACAAGCTTAGGAAAGCTATGTTTGATGAATATTATATTTTTTGTCCCACAAGTTTTGATGAGAATAGTTATTATGATGAAAGTATGCCTCATATTTATGATGATTATATTGATGAAAGTGGTTTTGGAAGAGTGTCAACTTTAGGTAGTATTGATCCCACTATTTTGGAGGATGTTGAATCTTATTGTGATTAATATGAAAGTGGATTTGGAAGAGTGTCAACTTTATTTAGTGATGATTCCACTATTTCGGCAGAGGTTCCAATTGATTATGAGAAAAAGTTGCTATCTATGATGATTATTGTGATTACATTATGCTATTAAGAATAATGATAACCATGAAACTTGTCATCATGATTTTAGTTTTCAATTGGGTTATGCCTCACATGATAATTATTTTGTTGAGATTGCTCCCACCATTCCGAATGAGAAGAATTTTGCTTATGTGGAGAGTAGTAAATTTTTTATGCTTGTAGATCATGAGAAGAATGCTTTAGGTGCTGGTTATATTGTTGAATTCATTCATGATGCTACTGAAAACTATTATGAGGGAGGAACATATGCTTGTAGGAATTGCAATAATACCAAGTTTCCTCTCTATGTGCTTAAAGTTTTAAAGTTATGCTTGTTTTGCCTTCCTATGCTAGTTGATTATTGTTCCCATAAGTTGTTTGCTCACAAAATCACTATGCATAGGAAGTGGGTTAGACTTAAATGTGCTAGTCATATTCTTCGTGATGCTCTCTTTATGTTTCAATTCTTATCTTTTATGTGAGCATCATTGCCATCATCATCCCTAGTTAGAAAGGCATTAAAGAAAAGCGCTTGTTGCGAGACAACCCAATATTTACCCTTACTTTTTTTGTGTGTCCACATGATTACGCTACTGTAGTAATCATGTTTTATAGCTTTTGTTTCAATAATGTGCCAAGTAGGACCTTTGGGAAGACTTGGGTGAAGTCTTTATGATCATGCTGTAAAAAACAGAAACTTTAGCGCTCACGAGATTAGCTGCCATTTTTTACTGGAGAGTTCTTTTAGGTTGATTATTATTGCAGATGATTAATAGACAAATTCCTCAGGTCCACCAATTTATTTCATAATTTTTGGAGTTACATAAGCATTCGAATGATACAGATTACTACAGACTGTTCTGTTTTTGATAGATTCTGTTTTCTATGTGTTGTTTGCTTATTTTGATGAATCTATGAGCAGTATCAGAATGTATGAACCATAGAGAAGTTATAATACAGTAGATATTACACCAATATGAATTTAGAATGAGTTCCTTACAGTACCTAAGTGGTGGTTTTATTATCTTATACTAATGGAGCTTACGAGTTTTGTGTTGAGTTTTGTGTGGTTGAAGTTTTCAAGTTTTGGGTAAAGATTCGATGGACTATGGAATAAGGAGTGGCAAGATCCTAAGCTTAGGGATTCCCAAGGAAACCCAAGGTAATATTCAAGTACAACCAAGCAACTAAGCTTGGGGATGCCCCGGATGGCATCCCCTCTTTCGTTTTCGTTCATCGGTAACTTTACTTGGAGCTATATTTTTATTCACCACATGACATGTGTTTTGCTTGGAGCGTCATTTTATTTTCTTAGTATTTGCTTGCTGTTATTTAGAATAATGTTTTGCATCTTTATTTTTAATAAAAATGTCAAGGATAGCCTTTACCATGCTTATTTTGCTAGTATACATGTTGCTGTTTCAAAACAGAAAGTTTACCGCTGTTGCAAAAATTCCCTAGAAAAGTCAGAGAGTGATATAATGTTGAATCTTTTTTCATAATGAGATATGATAAATATTCTACAGAGTAGTATTTTTCTTATAATTTTCGAAGTTAGGGAAGTATGATGAATCTTGCATTCTTTACAGACTATACTGTTTTGGCAGATTGCTGTTATGTTTGCATTGTTTGCATATGTTTGCTTGTTTATGATTCTATTTGAGGATAGGGGTATTAAATATGCAGAGACATTTAGTATGCAATATTGAATAATAATCTTAGTGATTTGTTACAGTAGAAAATGATAAGGTTTTGCATTGATTTATACTAACTTATCTCACGAGTTCTTGTTGAGTTTGGTGTGGATGAAGCTTTCGAGATTTAAAAAACCGCGACATGAAAGGAATTAAGGAGACACAAAAGCTCAAGCTTGGGGATGCCCAAGGCACCCCAAGATGATATTTCAAGAAGTCTCAAGCATCTAAGCTTGGGGATGCCCCGGTAGGCATCCCACCTTTCTTCTTCAAACAATTATCGGTTAGTATCGGTTGAACCTAAGTTTTTGCTTCTTCGCATGAGTAGTGCTATCCTTGCAATGTCATTTTATTTTGTCTTGCTTGCTGATTGAATAAAATACCTAGATCTGAAATTATTTAATGAGAGAGTGTCTTCACATAGTTACATAATTATTTAGCTACTCATTGATCTTCACTTATATCTTTTTGGAGTAGTTTTTCATTTACTCGTGTGCTTCACTTATATCCTACGTAAATGGTTGAATGAGTTGAATGTCATAAATCTGAAATTATATATGTCGGATTCAGGGTTCCGGCAGACCCTTGAGGTTCGAACACTGGGGTGCGCGCGGAGGTTTCGCCTTCTACCTACCTGTTCCTCACCGAATCGCTAAGATCTAAACTACGAGAAGCACAACGCAAGAGACACAAGGTTTATACTGGTTCAGGCCACCATTGTGGTGTAATACCCTACTCCAGTGTGTGGCGTGGTGGATTGCCTCTTGGGCTGATGATGAACAATACAAGGAAGAACAGCCTCGCGAGGGTCTGTTCTTGTGGTGGCGTTGTCCCTTTGGAGGGGTTGATTCTAGATGCCTATCTTATCTCCAGATCCCTATCTAGATGCCTCTACCCTGTGGGTGGCTAGTCCTAGTTATAGGCAAAGGCCTTGGGCCTCTTCCTAAATATTGAGCGGGAAGGGCGCCAACAATTGGCCATTTTGAAGGGGAACATCTAGTACAGTTATCCTGACTAAAGTTGGTCCTCGCCTGTCAAAGGCTCTGGTGGTGACGCCGACTTGGGCTCCATAGTGACCTCCATCCTGTCGTTGGACTGGTCTTGCTCTTGTTGCACCGAAATGGATGCCTTTGCTTGATGCTCTCGCCTGCGCTTGCTCCCCTTGCACCAAAGAGGAAAGAAGGACACTGCGCGGGCTGGCGCCCGGCTGGCGCCCTTGGTCGTCATGGCTTGTGTCATGGGCACCTCGCGAGGTACCCCGCCTTGAACTCTCCGCCTCCTCGTGAGCCAGCCTGACGAGGCCGTGCCTGAGGAAGCTCCTTGTCGTCGGCCCCGCGAGGCTTGGCCCCTCGCGAGGGTCTTGAGCTTGTGCTGATGAAGATGGGCCGTGCTGGGCCCCCTTTGAGCCACGCCGCAGGCCGCAGGCAGGCAAGTCTGGGGACCCCTGTTCCTAGAACGCCGACAGTAGCCCCCGGGCCCAAGGCGCGCCTGGACTTGGCCGAGCAGAGAGGTGAAAGGGCAAGTGCGAAGCGTCGCGGGCCCTAACAGCCTGCGGCCTTGGGCGCCGCGTGGCGGTTGATTGGACGTGGGCGGCTCCGCTCCCCCACGACGCCTCGGCAACTGCACGAATTGACAAGTCCCTGCATGCGAAACGAGTCATGATTACCTGCGGATGCGGAGGCCGACGGTTGGCCTCCTCTGGCTTTAAGTACGGCACGCCGCATGCCCTTCCAGTTCATCCCCTCTTGCTTCTCCTTCTTCCTCATGGCCCCGCCAAGGAGGCTCTCGGACGCAGAGAAGGGAAAAGCTTGCCAGCCCGAGCCTGCCTCTCCCCCGCCCAAGCGCGGCCGCGGCCGCCCTCGCAAGCACCCCGTGGCCTCCATGGCGGTTCCCCGTGACCGCGGAGGTGACTTCCCGCATGGTGACGGGCGGCTGGCCGCGGCCGGGGGGGTGTTTCGGCCATGCGCCCCCCGAGGCCGCGCTCTCGCGCTGCAGAGGTGCTGCCGGAGTTTGTTGTGTGGGCAGCGGAGCCGGCTAGCGCCCGGCTTCAGCTCCCTCGCTTCCTCCTAGGTGAGCTCCCGCCTAGCGCCCCGGGCGGCCTCTGGCTCTAGGCAGACGGCTGCTGGAGCCGGGCCTCGTGGGCTTTGCTGGAGGTCTTCGCGGCCGGGAGCCTGGCTCTGACCCGCGGCTGGCAGACGTTTGCCCGAGCGCGTGGCCTGAGCCGCCGGTGCACCCTGCACTTCAAGTTCGACGGCGACGCCACCCTCTACGTGAGGGTGTTTGGGGAAGATGGTCGCCATGCTGGGTGCTGCCCTGAAGACGAAGGCCACGGCCGGGGACCCAACCCCGGCGAGGATGGAGAGGGCAGCGAGCGCGCGGCTGGCGGCGCCCAGGATTCCTCAAGCTTCACTGGTTCCTCTTCGGGCAGCGACTCTTCTAGCAGCGGCCGCGGTTTGCCTCCACGCCGTCGTGCCTGCTTGGAGGGTGGTAGCGGGTCCGCCCGTCGTCGCACCCTGCTGAAGCGCGAGAGGGAGTCCGCTTGAGCTCCGGAGGCAGCTCGGGCCCGGCGCCTGGCGAGCTTTGCCTGATCTGTTCCTTCCTCTTCCTTTTTCCTGCACAAAAAGACAGCTATGTGGGGGCCCCGTGGGGGCGTGTTTGTGTTATCGTTGTCAGTCATCGTAATGTTTCCGTTATTCTGGTATTGTTCCTTCTTGCCGAACGCCTGCGCGTAGGTAATCCCCAGCCTTGGCCATGGGGCGACCGACCCAGGTCCTGTATTCGTGTCGCGGTGCCCGTGAGGCACGGAATGGAGGAATGCTCTTGTAGTGGACCCGGGTCGTGAGGTCTTGACCGAAAGGATCGAAACACTCGTGAGGGCGCCAGGGCCGTCCCCTCGCGAGACCTCGCGCAAGAGAAAATGGGGCCGGAGGGCGAAAAACCGAAGAGCCATAAGTCAAAAGACAGCGACAGTTTCAATAAAATTCCAAATGAGAATGAACTAGCCAACTGCAGAAAGCAAATGAAAAAGCCGCGTCCGGCACCTAGTCTAGTCTTCGACGTCTTCTCACCAGCGCGGAGCTAAGTGCTGCCACTGGGAGTGGGAGGGAGCCCCAGGGCCTGAGGCCGGCGCTCCTGAGACTCCGGGGCGTGTACAGCCCCAACTCGTTATTACGTGAGAGTGTCACGGGCGGCGAGCTTCACAGGCTCCGGGCCTTTCTTAGGGGAAGCAAGCTTCACGGGCATTGGCCCTCTTCACAGGCTCCGTCCCAAAACGTGATAGCTTCACAGGCGTTCGCCTCCTTCACATGCTCCGGGCCTTTTCCAAAAAGATGGTCTTCACAGGCATTCGCCTTCTTCACAGGCTCCGGGCCTTTTCCAAAAAGATGGTCTTCACAGGCATTCGCCTTCTTCACGGGCTCCGGGCCTTTTCAGGGGTAAAACCTCTGGAGGTGCTGGATGTTCCACGCATTCTGGACTGGCACCCCCTCCTGAGTCTCCAAGCGCACGGAGCCGGGCCTGGAAACATGAACAACCTTGAACGTGCCCTCCCACATGGGAGAGAGCTTATGAAGTCCCTCCCTGGAGAGAACCCGCCTGAGCACGAGGTCCCCTACCTCGAAAGTCCTGGGGCGGATGTTGCGGCAGTGGTATCGCCGCAGTGCTTGTTGATATCTTGCCGCTCGCAGCGCGGCTTCTCGGCGACGCTCCTCCCCCAGCACGAGGTCCATCGCCCGCATGGCGTCCTGCTGCGCTTCCTCGAACGCCAGGACCCGTGTGGACCGACGTCTGACCTTGTGAGGGAGGACCGCTTCGGCTCCATAGACCAAGAAGAAAGGGGTCTCTCCAGTCGGCTTGGTTGCGGTCGTGCGGATGGACCACAACACGGATTGGAGCTCGTCGTACCAGCCTCTGCCGCAAGCTTCTAGCTTCTTCTTGAATGTTCTGGTCTTGAGGCCCCTCAGGACCTCCGCGTTGGCCCGCTCGGCCTGGCCGTTGCTTTGGGGGTGCACCACTGAAGCGTAGCATATCTGTGTTCCAAGGTTAGCACAGTATGTTTTGAAGAGGTTGCTGGTGAACTGCGAACCGTTGTCGGTGATGATGCGGTTCGGCACCCCGAACCGGCTCACGATGCCCTTGATGAACTTGACCGCTGAACCCACGGGGATGGTGCGGACGGCTTCCACCTCGGCCCACTTGGTGAATTTGTCCACGGCGACGTAGAGGTAGCGATAGCCCCCTGGCACCCGGGGAAACGGGCCCAGGATATCAAGCCCCCAGACTGCGAATGGCCATGTGAGGGGTATGGTCTACAGATCTCCCGCCGGCTGATGGATCTGCTTTGCATGGAATTGGCAGGCTTCGCAGGCCTTTACCAGTTTGACAGTGTCATTGAGCGCGGTAGGCCAATAGAAACCGCTTCGGAATGCCTTGCCCACGAGGGTTCGTGATGACGAGTGGTGCCCACAGTCTCCACCGTGTATGTCCGCCAGCAGCTCTTTCCCTTGCTCCCTGGAGATGCAGCGTAGGGATACATCATTTGGTCGCTTCCGGTAGAGTTCCTCATCCCTGATGCAGTATGTTGTGGCCTGCCGCGCCACGCGCTCTGCTTCCTCCTCCTTCTCTGGCAAGATCCCTTGTGTCAGATAGCTCCAGAGCTCCATGACCCAGCATCCCTCCTGAGGCTCCATTGTCAAGAGCAAACGCGCCCCCGAGGCCGGCCCGCAGACCGGGGCTCCCGAGGCTGGCGGCTGGGGGAGCTCCTCCCGAGGCTGCATCGCGCTTGACAGTGATGGCGTGGCCGAGGGCTTGAAGAGCCGCTTTTCGAAGACGCCAGGCTCCTGAGGTAGTCGCCTGGACGCTCTTTTGGCGATGTCGTCGGCCTCCTGATTGGTGCCACGGGGCACGTGCTGTAACTCCAGCCCCCAGAACTGCTTCTCCATCCTGCGGACCTCCGCAAGGTAGGCTTCCATGTGCTCATCCCTTGGCTCGTATACTTTGTTGGAGAAGTTGACGAGGAGTTGTGAATCACCTTTGATGGTAAGGCGCTTTACTCCGAGGGCAACCAGGCCTTCAGGCCCGCTATCAGGCCTTCATATTCTGCTATATTGTTGGAGACCTTTTCTCCGTGTTGGAAACAGAGCTGCACGGCGTAGTAGAGCTTGTCTTGGGTAGGAAATATAAGTACCGCGCCAGCCCCGCGCCGTGCCTGGAGAACGCCCCGTCGAAGTACATGACCCAACCATTCGGCGCCTCACTTCCCGGGGAGAGGGATCGATCCTCATCAGCCTTTAGGCCCGGCGCCTTTGTCCATTCTGCCATGAAATCTGCCAAGACGGCCCCCTTGATGACTCGGGTCGTGCTGAATTCGAGCTGAAATGCTTGCAGCTCAATGTTCCACTCGGCGACCCTTCCGGCTGAGTTAGGGCTCCGGAGCACTCTTTCCAAGGGGTACGCGGAGACAACCTTGATAGGGTGACCCTGAAAGTAGTGATGCAGCTTGCGAGAGGCCACCAGTAGCGCGAGAAGAAGTTTCTGAGGCATGGCGTACCGTGCCCTCGCATCCCGTAACACCGTGCTGACGAAGTACACTGGGTGCTCAATGAGGCTTGGAGCGTCGGTGCTGGTGGCGTCCTCCGGAAATCGTGGTGCCTCCTGAGGCGGCGGAGCCTCCAGAAGCTGGTTGCCTGGGGGAAGGGCATCTGCCGCTCCCGGTGCGTTCCCCTACGGCGGCTGATCTTCCTCAATCGTGGTAGTGATCTCTGTGAGTCCTCTTTGGTCCTGTTTTGCCTTGGCGCGGGCAGCTGTCGCGGCCTTGGTCCGACGCTCCTCCCTAACCGCCACCAGGGCCGCGCTGGGTAGCCGAGGATGGCATTATAGGGGAGGCCGATGAGGGCGATGTCGAAATCGACCAGCTCCATGCGGAAATTGTCGTAGGTGCGAAGGTCACTGGGAGCCGGATCTGTCCCAAGGAGCTGGATGACCCGCCCCCGATGCCCATGAAGGGCTGGCTCGACCGCAGCCGCCCCCGGGGTATGCGGAGGAGGTCGAAAGTTTCGACTGAAAGCACGTTGAGGCCCGCGCCACCGTCGATGAGGGTCCTGGTGACAGCCACCTGGCAGATGGTGGGGGTGCACAACATCGGGAGCGCACCCGAGCAGGCCGAATTGGAGGGGTGGTCTTCCGAACTGAAGGCTAGCCTGGCCTGCGGCTCCGGCCAGTCCCGGGAAGCCCCTTGCCGCGCGGAGGCGGCGCCGACCTGGCGGATGAACGGCTTGACATGGTGACTGGAGGGCGGCGCCTGCGAGCCGCCCAGGAGAGCCGCGACGACCGGGGAGGCCGGAGCGGTGTGGCGGGCGAGGAAGAGGTCGCGCGGCTTTTCCCAAGAGGCCACGGAGGGATGCAGGGGCGATACCCGTTGCTCGTTCCCCGCCGGGCCGGTGGCGGTGTTGACGGCGGGCGAGGGGAACGACGAGGGCGCCCGCCGACGGGAGCCGTCCGGGCAACTCGAGCGGCGCGAACAGCCCGACGAGCGCCAGCCATGGACGCGATGGTCGGAGAAGAGCAGGGTGACGGAAGACGAATTCCGGCGCACCCCTACCTGGCGCGCCTAATGTCGGATTTAGGGTTCCGGCGGACCCTTGAGGTTCGAACACTGGGGTGCGCGCGGAGGTTCCGCCTTCTACCTACCTCACCGAATCGCTAAGATCTAAACTACGAGAAGCACAACGCAAGAGACACAGGGTTTATACTTGTTCAGGCCACCATTGTGGTGTAATACCCTACTCCAGTGTGTGGCATGGTGGATTGCCTCTTGGGCTGATGATGAACAATACAAGGAAGAATAGCCTCGCGAGGGTCTGTTCTTGTGGTGGCGTTGTCCCTTTGGAGGGGTTGATTCTAGATGCCTATCCTATCTCCAGATCACTATCCAGATGCCTCTACCTTGTGGGTGGCTAGTCCTATTTATAGGCAAAGGCCCAAGGCCTCTTCCCAAATATTGAGCGGGAAGGGCGCCAACAATTGGCCATTTTGAAGGGGAACATCTAGTACACTTATCCTGACTAAAGTTGGTCCTCGCCTGTCAAAGGCTCTGGTGGTGACGCCGACTTGGGCTCCACGGTGACCTCCATCCTGTCGTTGGACTGGTCTTGGTCTTGTTGCACCAAAATGGATGCCTTTGCTTGATGCTCTCGCCTGCGCTTGCTCCCCTTGCACCAAAGAGGAAAGAAGGACACTGCGCGGGCTGGCGCCTGGCTGGCGCCCTTGGTCGTCATGGCTTGCGTCATGGGCACCTCACGAGGTACCCCGCCTTGAACTCTCCGCCTCCTCGTGAGCCAGCTTGACGAGGTCGTGCCTGAGGAAGCTCCTTGTCGTCCGCCCCGCGAGGCTTGGCCCCTCACGAGGGTCTTGAGCTTGTGCTGATGAAGATGGGCCGTGCTGGGCCCCCTTTGAGCCACGCCGCAGGCCGCAGGCAGGCAAGTCTGGGGACCCCTGTTCCCAGAACGCCGACAATATATCTCTCATTTGCTTATCCCATGGGGAGTAATTACTTCACATCTAAGAAGTAGAGGTTGTAAATTTATTGAAGGTTAGCAAGCATTGTATTGGTCATTTGAATAATTCATGAAAGAATATTGAAGGAAGAGAGATTTCACATATAAATATACTATCTTAGACATCTTTTATAATTGTGAGCGCTCATTAAGTATGACATGCTAAAGAGTTGATGTTGGACAAGGAAGACAACGTAATGGGTTATGTTTTCTCACATCTCAGTTAAAGTATATTGTCATGGATCATTCAAACATGTTGAGCTTGCCTTACCCCCTCATGCTAGCCAAAATTCCTTGCACCAAGTAGAGATACTACTTGTGCTTCCAAATATCCTTAAACCCAGTTTTTGCCATGAGAGTCCACCATACCTATGGATTGAGTAAGATCCTTCAAGTAAGTTGTCATCGGTGCAAGCAATAAAAATTGCTCTCTAAATATGCATGACTTATTACTATGGAGAAAATAAGCTTTATACGATCTTGTTATGGAAGCAATAAAAGCGACGGACTGCATAATAAAGGTCCATATACAAGTGGCAATATAAAGTGACGTTCTTTCGCATTAAGATTTTGTGTATCCAACCCTAAAAGCGCATGACAACCTCTGCTTCCCTCTGCGAAGCGCCTATCTTTTACTTTATGTTTTTTATTTTATACAATAGTCAAGGTGATCTTCACCTTTCCCTTTTTCATTTTATCCTTTGGCAAGCACTTGGTGTTGGGTGATCCTGATATATTATATATATATCCAATTGGATGTAAGTTAGCATGAACTATTATTGTTGACATCACCCAAAGGTGAATACGTTGGGAGGCAACACTATAAGCCCCTATCTTTCTCAGTGTCCGATTAAAACTCCATAACCATTAGTATTGCATGAGTGTTAGCAATTGTAAAATACTATATGATAGTTGAGTATGTGAAGTTAGCTAAATCAAAGCTCTGACATAGACCCTTCCTGAAAATAAGATGAATTGCAATTGTTTGATGATTGAGAACATAGTTTGCTAGTTTTCAAGAAAGTTTATGGTCTATGCTTTAACATGTGAATTGCTTGTTACTTGTTCATGAGAAGTTTTATGAGATGAACTACTGTTATGACATATAAACATGCTAGAAAAGGTGATTGAAATTATCATTGATCAAACTTGTGCACCTTCTAGCATTCACACTTCATAAATTCTTTCTTTATCATTTACCTACTCGAGGACGAGTAGGAATTAAGTTTGGGGATGCTGATACGTCTCCAATGTATCTATAATTTATGAAGCATTCATGCTATTTTATGATACCGATACACCTCTACGCACGCTTGACGTTCACTTTACCTAGAACAAGTATGAAATTGGAAGTACTTTGTAGGTGTTGTTGGATAGGTTTGCAAGAATATAAAGAGCACGTAAATATAAACTAGAGGCTGTTTAGATAAAGAAGCAATAAAGTTAGTATAGCGAGTGTGGAAAAGGGGTGATAGGAGTTGTGAAATTGTCCCTAAGCAATTGACTACTTTACTAGACCGATACCAAGTTTCATGTGGGAGAGGCCACTGCTAGCATGTCATCCCTGACTTGGAACTCTATGCACGTATGATTGGAACTATTAGCAAGCGTCCGCAACTACTAACGTTCATTAAGGTAAAACCCAACCATATCATTAAGATATATTGGTCCCCCTTCAATCCCGTATGCATCAATTTCTATGCTAGGTTGAAGCTTCTGTCACTCTTGCCCTCCAATACATAGTCCTATCAACATATAACTAACCCTATGGTGTGATCCACACGCGCACTCATATGATGGGCACCAAAGGACAGAAACATAACCACAAGCAAATTAAACCAATCATAGCAATTCATCAATTACCGATAGGACAACAAAAATCTACTCAGACATCATAGGATGGCAACACATCATTGGATAATAATATGAAGCATAAAGCACCATATTCAAGTAGAGGTACAGCGGGTTGCGGGAGAGTGGACCGCTGAATATAGATGGGGGAAGGTGATGGAGATGTTGGTGAAGATGACGGAGGTGTTGGTGTAGATCGCGGTGATGATGATGGCCCCGGCGGCGTTCCGGCGCCACCGGAAGCGAGGGGGAGAGAGCCCCCCCCCCCCTTCTTCTTCTTCTTCCTTGACCTTCTCTCTAGATGGGAGAAGGGTTTCCCCTCTGGTCATAGTCTCCATGGCGTGGGAGGGGCGAGAGCCCCTCCGAGATTGGATATGTCTCTTTGTCTCTCTCTGTTTCTGCGTTCCAGATTCTGTCCTTTCACCGTTTCTTATGCTCCCGGAGATCCGTAACTCCGATTGGGTTGTCCTTTGGACACGATTTCTATCCGGATATTGGCTTTCTTGCGGTGAAATAAGGGCACCAACCGTCTTACGGGATGGCCACGAGGGCCCAGGGCGCGCCTGACCCCCTGGGGGGCGCCCCCTGCCTCGTGGCCCCCTCGGGCATCGTCTCGCATTGATTATTCTTCCCAAAATTCATAAATATTCCAAAAAAACTCCGTCCATTTTTATTCCGTTTGGACTCCGTTTGATATGGGTTTTCTATGAAACATAAAACATGCAACAGACAGGAACTGGCACTGGGCACTGGATCAATATGTTAGTCCCAAAAATAGTATAAAAAGTTGCCAAAAGTATATGAAAGTTGAATAATATTGGCATGGAACAATCAAAAATTATAGATACGACGGAGACATATCAGCATCCCCAAGCTTAATTCCTGCTCGTCCTCGAGTAGGTAAATGATAAAAAAGCTAATTTTTGATGTGGAATGCTACCTAGTATAATCTTGATCATGTAATCTAATCATGGCATGGATATCAAGACACGAGTGATTCAAAGCAATAGTCTATCATTTGACATAAAAGAATTTAATACTCCGGCATCCCAACAAACAATCAGGTCTTTCAAAATATCAATGATAAAGAACGGTATCCCTACAAAATCGTATAGTCTTGTATGCTCCCTTTTCTTAACACAAGGTACCCCGCATGGCCATCCCGGTGTCAGCCAAGCAATTGGTTCATACTTTTTAATGCGCTTCAGCTTTTTCAACCCTCACGCAATACATGAGCGCAAGCCATGGATATAGCACTACAGGTGGAATAGAGTATGATGGTGGAGGTTGTGTGGAGAAGACAAAAAGGGAGAAAGTCTCACATCGACGCGGGTAATCAACGGGGTATGGAGGTGCCCATCAATTGATGTCAATGCGAGGAGTAGGGATTGCCATGCAACGGATGCACTGGAGCTATAAGTGTATGAAAGCTCAAACTGAAACTAAGTGGGTGTGCATCCAACTTGCTTGCTCATGAAGACCTCGGGCATTTGAGGAAGCCCGTCATCGGAAAATACAAGCCAAGTTCTATAATGAAAATTCCCACTAGTATATGGAAGTGATAACTCAAGAGACTCTCTATATGAAGAACATGGTGCTACTCTGAAGCACAAGTGTGGTAAAAGGATAGTAACATTGCCCCTTCTCTCTTTTTCTCTCATTTTTTTGTTTTCTCCTTTTTTTGGTGGGCTTCTTTGGCCTCTCTTTTTTTATTTGAGCTTCTTTGGCCTCTTTTATTTTTCATAAAGTCCGTAGACTCATCCCGACTTGTGGGGGAATCATATTCTCCATCATCCTTTCCTCACTGGGGCAATGCTCTAATAATGATGATCATCACACTTTTATTTACTTACAACTCAATATTACAACTTGATATATAGAACAAAATATGACTCTATATGAATGCCTCTGGCAGTGTACCAGGATGTGCAATGATCTAGCATAGCAAAGATATCAAAAAATGGACAAGCCATGAAAACATCATGCTAGCTATCTTACGATCATGCAAAGCAATATGACAATGAATGCTCATGTCATGTATATGATGATGATGGAAGTTGCATGGCAATATATCTCGGAATGGCTATGGAAATGCTATAATAGGTAGGTATGGTGGCTGTTTTGAGGAAGATATAAGGAGGCTTATGTGTGATAGAGTGTATCGTGTCATGCGGTTTGGATGCACCGGCGAAGTTTGCACCAACTCTCGAGGTGAGAAAGGGCAATGCACGGTACCGTAGAGGCTAGCAAATTGCGAAAAGGTAAGAGTGCATATAATCCATGGACTCACATTAGTCATAAAGAACTCATATACTTATTGCAAAAGTTTATTAGCCCTCGAAGCAAAGTACTACTACGCATGCCCCTAGGGAGGAGGTTGGTAGGAGTTAACCATCGTGCACCCCCGACCTTCACGCAAAGATAAACAATCAAAATACAATGCGCGCCAATTTGGTTACATAGTTATGAGACCATACGTGCATGCTTCGGGAATCACAAACCTTAACACCAATATCCTTACTAAACACAACCATTTACTAGAACCTCCCACATATTATCATCCCTATATCGCAAAACTATTGTAAGGAATCAAACATATCATATTCAGTGATCTACAAGTCTTACGTAGGATTTTATGACTAACCATGTGAATGACCAATTCCTGTCATCTCTCTAAATAGATATAAGTGAAGCAAGAGAGTTTTAATTCTTTCTACAAAATATATGCCCACGCTCTAACAAATATAAGTGAAGCAAAAGATCATTCTACAAATGGCGGTTTTCTATGTCAAGACAAACAGGCAATCCAAACTTCAAATGATATAAGTGAAGCACATGAAGCATTCTATAAAGCCATACTCAAAATATATAAGTGAAGTGCAATGAGCATTCTATAAATCAACCATGGACTATATCATACCAGCATGTTGCATAAAAGAAAAGTGAAAACTAAATGCAAAAGACGCTCCAAGATTTGCACATATCGCATGAACGAAACGAATCCGAAAACATACCGATACTTATTGAAAAAAGATGGGATGCCTTCTGGGGCATCCCCAAGCTTAGACGCTTGAGTATCCTTGAATATTTACTTGGGGTGCCTTGGGAATCCCCAAGCTTGAGCTCTTGCCTCTCCTCATTTTCCTCATATCGAGACCTCCCCGATCTTCGAAACTTCATCCACACAAAACTTCAACAGAAAACTCGGTAAGATCCGTTAGTATAATAAAGCAAATCACTACTCTAAGTACTGTTGCAAACCAATTCATATTTTGTTTTTGCGTTGTAGCTACTGTAATATAACTTTTCCATGGCTTAATCCAGTGATAGAAATTGATAGTTTCATCAAAACAAGCAAACTATGCATCAAAAACAGAATCTGTCTTAAACAGGACAGTCTGTAATAATATGAACAATCACCATACTTTTGGTACCCCAAAAATTCTTCCAAAATTATGAAAAATAAAAAATTTGTATATAAATACATTGCAAAAAGTTTCAGAACCGTTTGACGTTCCAGTAAAAAATTTAAAATCGCGCACTACAGCCAAAGTTTCTGTCCTGCACCGCACAAACCAACAAGCATTTAAACATCCTAAAGGCAAACCTTGGCACATTATTTTTATAATACAATGGAATTGTACAAGGGGATAATTATTTTTGATGAAAAGTTTCTGTAATAAGATTCACAAAGTTTCCATGAGCATGAACAAAGTTCAAGGAGCTCCCCCACTTCAACAATGCTTGTCTTTCTCACTTTCTCTTTCCTTTTTGAAAAGTTTTGGGTTCCCCTCTTTATTTTTTTTGTTTTTAAACTTTATGAAAGCACTCAACAGAAATAAATGACTCTCTAAAACTTCTGGGTTGTCTCCCTGGCAGCGCTTTCTTTAAAGCCATTAAGCTAGGCATATAGTGCTCAAGTAATGGATCCACCCGGATCCCAAGGTATATCAAAGACAATTTTAATTAACAATGATTTGTGATTTAGTAGTGAGCACAAAGTAACATATATCATGCAACAAAGAAGTCTAACTCTCTTCCTATGCATAGGCATGTCATAAAAGAATAATTCATGCACACCAAGTAAAGGCCAATGCATAGTATAAGCAGTTTCTTGCAATTCTATCGTGTTGGAAACATAAAGAGGCGGAGATGTAGTTCCTCTCTCATAATAATTGCAAGTTGGAGAAGAAAGCACATGCACATTATATCTATCAAAATCATCATGTGCAACGGTAAAATGCAACCCATCAACATAATCCTTAATAAGAGAAAACTTCTCCGATATAGTGTAGTTTGGAGAATTCAAAAAGATAATAGGAATATTATGTGTGGGTGCAATAGCAACAATTTCATGTTTAACATAAGGAACTATAGCAAGTTCATCTCAATAAGCATAATTCATATTGGCATCTTGGCCACAAGCATAGCAAGCATCATCAAAAAGGGGTATTTCAAGATAATCAACGGGATCATAACAATCATCATAGCAATCATCCTTCGGTAAGCACGAAGGGAAATTAAACAATGTTTGAGTTGAAGAGTTACTCTCATTAGAAGGTGGGCACGGGTGATCAATCCTCACAGTTTCATCAATTTCTTCTTCCATAGACTCCTGCAAAATATTAGTCTCTTCTTGGACAGCGGAGGAGTCTTCAATATATGGTTTAACATAGGCATTAGAAGCATAATTATCATAAAAATATTGAATTATGGCAAAAAAAATCAGATTTTTAAAGAGTACCATCATACTTTTCAATCAAACAAGCAATTTCATAAGCACTCTTAAAAGCAACAAATTCTTCAGTTTGTTGAACATCATAGTAATTATAAACACCCTTAGCATACGAAGATACGATTCCATTATCACTAAACTCACATTGATAAGGAAGGTATTTCTTAGGGTTTTCAGAACAACAAGTAAAATCATATATTTCACATAAATTCCAAGCATAGCATTGCAAACAATGAATTTGATCTAGTAAAAGTTTCCCTTTTTGAGATAAGAGGTGTCACACATAACAAGCATGCTCATCTAAAGATTTGCCCTCAACTAAGCTAGTTGGGGTTTCAGCACGAGCACATAGGGATCGAAGATGATCCAAGTAAAAAGCTTCAGGAGTGTGATAGATTTTGAGTGGTTCTTCAACCATTGGTGTAGTAGGTACAACTATTTTTTTTGGTATTTTGCGTTTCCTACCCATAACTAAAGATAGAAAGCAACTAAGAACAGAAAATAAAAATTACTTAGTGATAAAGCAAACAAGCACACACGAGAATATTCAGCCCACACTATGACTCCCCGGCAATAGCGCCAGAAAAAGGTCTTGATAACCCACAAGTATAGGGGATCAATTGTAGCCTCTTTCGATATGTACGAGTGTTGAACCCAACGAGGATCTAAAGGTGGAACAAATATTCCCTCAAGTTCTATCGACCACCGATACAACTCTACGCACGCTTGACGTTCACTTTACCTAGAACAAGTATGAAATAGGGAGTATGTTGTAGGTGTTGTTCGATAGGTTTGCAAGAATATAAAGAGCACGTAAATATAAACTAGGGGCTGTTTAGATAAAGAAGCAATAAAGTTAGTATAGCGAGTGTGGAAAAGTGGTGGTAGGAGTTGTGAAATTGTCCCTAAGCAATTGACTACTTTACTAGACCGATAGCAAGTTTCATGTGAGAGAGGCCACTGCTAGCATGTCATCCCTGACTTGAAATTCTATGCACTTATGATTGGAACTATTAGCAAGCTTCTACAACTACTAATGTTCATTAAGGTAAACCCCAACCATAGCATTAAGATATATTGGTCCCCCTTCAATCCCGTATGCATCAATTTCTATGCTAGGTTGAAGCTTCTGTCACTCTTGCCCTCCAATACATAGTCCTATCAACATATAACTAACCCTATGGTGTGATCCACACGCGCACTCATATGATGGGCACCAAAGGACAGCAACATAACCACAAGCAAATTAAACCAATCATAGCAATTCATCAATTACCGAGAGGACAACGAAAATCTACTTAGACATCATAGGATGGTAACACATCATTGGATAATAATATGAAGCATAAAGCACCATGTTCAAGTAGAGGGTACAGCGGGTTGCGAGAGAGTGGACCGCTGAATATAGATGGGGGGAGGTGATGGAGATGTTGGTGAAGATGACGGAGGTGTTGGTGTAGATCATGGTGATGATGATGGCCCCGACGGCGTTCCGACGCCACCGGACGTGAGGGGGATAGAGCACCCCTTATTCTTCTTGTTTTGCCTTGACCTTCTCCCTAGATGGGAGAAGGGTTTCCCCTCTGGTCCATGGTCTCCATGGCGTGGGAGGGGTGAGAGCCCCTCCGAGATTGGATTTGTCTCTCTGTTTCTGCGTTCCAGATTCTGCTCTTTCACCGTTTCTTATATTCTCGGAGATCCGTAACTCCGATTGGGTTGTCCTTTGGACACAATTTCTATCTGGATATTGGCTTTCTTGCCGCGAAAGAAGGGCATAAACCGCCTTATGGGTGGTCATGAGGGCCCAGGGCGCGCCTGACCCCCTGGGGCGCGCCCCCCTGCCTCGTGGCCCCCTCGGGCATCGTCTCGCATTGATTTTTCTTTCCAAAATTCATAAATATTCCGAAAAAAATCTTTGTCCATTTTTATTCCGTTTGGACTCCGCTTGATATGAGTTTTCTGCGAAACATAAAACATGCAACAGACAGGAACTGGCACTGGGCACTGGATCAATATGTTAGTCCCAAATATAGTATAAAAAGTTGCCAAAAGTATATGAAAGTTGAATAATATTGGCATGGAACAATCAAAAATTATAGATACGACGGAGACGTATCAACGCCTGATGAGGCAACTCATGGAAAGGAAACCAAGAATGAGCGCAAGGTGCGCATACAGAAGATTGAACGTAGATGGGCTCGGGAGTGGAGGGAGTACAGATATGTTACTCCGAAATATATGAAGAAATTCGCTCTCAACCCTCCTTGCCCAAGACCTCCGTTGGCACCTGGCCAAAAAGCTAATCCCACAAGCATCAAATGTGGTGAGGATGATGCTGACGAATGGGCCAAGCGGCAAGCCAAATTGGCAAAACAGGCCAAAGAAGCAGTGAAGAAATTCAATGAAGATTCTGCTGCTGCTGCTGAGGCTTCCTCAAGCAGGAAGGCTATGCCCAAGAAGCATGCCCGCAAACCTCCAAGCTCGGCAATGCCCTCACGGCCAAGCTCATCAGTGCCCTCACGGCAAATTCCTTAGGCTGCTCCAGTTCCTCAGACTGCAAAATCCTCAGCTCCTCCCGCAAAGTCCTCAGCACATGTGCATCTCGCCACGTGCCAAAGGACAACAGGCATCTCAATTGCCTCAGGAGCCTCTACAAGTTCTTCTACTCCTCCTCTGTCTTCAAAGAGCCAAACTGTACTGAAGACCAAAGCCACTGCTGTACAAGGCACTAGACCAAGTCCTCACAAGAAACAGGTTGCCTTCACAATACCATCTGATGATGATGAAGCTGATGATGAAGAATTGGCAGAAATCTTTAGAAACAAACAGCAAAGGGCAGCTAGAGCCAAAGGCAGTGTTGTGCCACTTCTGTTGGATCCGAAGAAGATCCTAGACTTCATTGAACTCTGGTACAAGGACCCAAACACTCCTTTGCCAGAGCTAGGCCTCACTCCTGGACAAAGTCACATGTTGATGGGATTCATAGCTGAAGAAAAATGGAAATATGAACATGCCAGGACTGTGAAGAAGGCCCAGTACAAGAAACGGCGTTACCTGAAGGACAATGTGTTCACGCTTTCTCCTGACCAACTCATCACATTGCAATCTGAGATCAAAAAGCTGAGTGATGAATTTGACTCCTACAAGGCAGAATGGTTGGGAGCCAAAGTCAGATTCGTCAAAATGGCGAAAGGCCTCACTTCCAATCTTGCTGCCCTAATGCACATTGAGATTCCTCAGGCTGATGCATCTGCACAGCCAACTGAAGAACATGCCAGCACCACTAATGAAAATCGGGCTGCTGATGAAACTGCAAGCACCAGGGCTGAAGGAGTTCCATCCGCTGAAGAAACTCCCAGGGCAACCACTAGTGTTGCGCCTGAAGAACATGTCAGGGCAGCTGAAGCATCAGAAGCTGCGCCTGCTGAAACTGAATAAGTCAGGACAACTGCATCAGTTGTTCCTGAAGAAATTGATCCGATTTTCTCAGCTCCTCCCGCACCAATGCCAACACCAACTCCAATTCTTCCTTCTGCCTTGGAAGTGAAGAAAACAAAGGCTGCGGAGTGAGTTGCTCTGAAGAAAAGGAAAGCATTTGCTGCCTCAGAATCTTCAGCACCAAAGAAGGCGAAGATTCTAACAAGCTCACTGGAGAATCCCATTGATGCTATTCCTCTTTCCAGCATGTCATCAAAGTAACTCGTTCCTTTTGGTGAAGATTATGAGATTCAGAGTGGATCTGGTGAAGAAAATCCTTCTGCTGTTTCGGCGGAGCAAATGGATGAAGAAATTGAAGCTGACCCAATCACTTCAACCCCATTGGTATCCTTGCCTATGCCTCAGTTTACAGCTGAAGAGGGTGGCGTTGAAGAAATGGAAGTCGATGAAGACGTGGACATTGGGAACACTACTCCAGTGATGAATGATGACTTTTGGGAAAGTCAGCATCCCAACTCTCCCCTGTTCACGCCTCTCCAACAAATTCCTCAGTCCCTAGTTCCAACTGAAGTACTCATGGGCTCTGATGAAATTCATACTACTCCTTCCATTCATGAAGAAATTCCAGCCACTAGTGCTGATGAAAAAGCTGCTGAAGAAATGGAGACCAGGGCTGCACCTGAAGCAGAAGCTGAAATTCCTCAGCCTGCGGCTCCAGAGATTGAGATTCCTGAGGTAGTACTGCAATTAACTGATACTCCTCATCCAACTCCGAAGAATCCATTCTCAAAGACTCCAAAGTTCAAGGCTGATGATTTCTTCCATGAGCGAGTATTCTTCACCGACTACAATCCATATGACTCTGCTCGTCTGGAAGGAAGCGCTTCTGGACTGCCAGCCAAGCAAACTTCTATTCTTCGCTGCTTTTCAACAAGGACAAAGTCTTCGACCATGAGCATATTCCTCATGTGGACATGGAATCGCTATCGTGCTTCACACCAGTCTTCAGTGCTCTTCATGACGCTGGACTGCTCAACTTCTGCACAGACATATGCAATTGGAATGAAGAACTCATTCTTCAGTTCTACATGATGCTGCACATCACCGGCAATGCTGAACACATTAACTCCTGGGTGTTGGACTGGATGACTGAAAATACTCACTTCAAAGCACCGACCTCTGAATTGCTTCATGCCTTGTCAGTCAGTCCTCCCCTTAAAGGTGCGCGTCTTATGTACCAAGAACCCGAACTTTCAGATCACTACATACAAGTGCTGATGAAGCCAATGAAGCCTGGTCAAGCCCCAAGAACCAAATTCCTCGTGAAGGAATTGTTGTATGTGCCTCGGACTGTCTACCGCATTCTGACGAAGAATTTGAGTCCAATCAAAGGCCACGACTCAAATGATGAAGAAGTTGTTGGCATGATGAAGAACATGTTGTTCAATATCATGCATGGTATCCCTTTGAATTGAAGCGTTACGCTCCCTGGATTATGAGATTCCTTAGATCAAGGTCTTCAATCAACTACAAGGCTGACACTCTCAACCATGACAGTTACTTGCCCCCAATTGAAGTCATCAAACGGACATGTTCCTCGGCTGATGAGAAGGGCAAGGCCACTGCAATTGTTGATGAGGGCATTCGTCCATTGGATGGTCAGTTCTGCAAAGCTGCATCTTATTCCACCAATGATGACTCTGCCACTCATGATTCTGCCGCCAATGCCACAAAGCAAAATCCTCAAGCCACAGCTCCAAGGGTGATGACTAATCATGAGCTTCTCCTTAGTCTTCATCAAAAGGTCGATCGCAATCACAAATGGGTGAAGCGTCAGTTTGGTGTTGTTCTTCACAACATGACTGCAACATATAATTCAGTGAAGAAGAACCATTACTACCTCAATAAAGTCTTTGATCGCACATGGGCTATTCTGTCTCATCTTTACGGTGATGAGGAACTCAAGCAGATGGGTTTCCAACAGGACTTCGGCTAGTCTAAGACACCAGCGAAGAAATTTAAGAAGGTCGAAGTTCCTCCCTTGGTGCCCAGCTCATATCAGTCACCATATTTCATCATGCATTTCAAATTCTTCATTCTATATGTTAAATGTGTGTATGAATTACAAGATATAGGGGGAGATCTCCATGATTCTACTTTTCAAGTGTTCATTGCTTCAAAAGCAAATTCCTCACTATGCACATCTTCAGGGGGAGTTCTTCTCTATCTTGCAATCAAATTCCTCAATATTGAGCACTTTCAATTCATATGTTTATCCCCGTTGAAAACTTAACCTATATTGTCATCAATCACCAAAAAGGGGGAGATTGTAAGTGCATCTAGTGCCCCTTAGTGATTTTGGTGTATTGAAGACTTATATGTTAAGGGACTAATATGTTTGTGAGTGTACACAGGCTCTATAAGTCGATGAGGAGTTTGATATTTACAGTGAAAGTCGACCCCTAAAAATGAATGTCTTCAGCTGAAGACTTTGGTTCTCCTGAAGACTTTGAAGATGAAGAAATTGGTGTGACCTTGAGGACTTGGATATTCATGCAAGGATTATGAAGCATGAATACTTTTGTTTTCATAGTTTCATTTTCTCATTCTTGAGTCATAGGAAACACCGTACTGTTAAAGGGGGTCAAGGTAATACTAAGGAAACTGATTTCCACGTGATGCTCATCTCAAAATCCTACACCTACCCAATCCTTTCGAGTGAAGCCATTGGAAATCTCATATCAGTTCAGTCAATTTCTTCAGTGACAGAGACGAAGATCTTCTAGTCTCTGGGGAATTTGTTCTGACTGAGGAGTTAGGAATTCGCCAGTGCGAATTGCCTACACAGTGAGGAACATGATAGCCTTGAGGAATTAGAACCTCAAATCCGACTGTTGTTGTGCTACGCGCCAGCTGTCCTAAAATATCCTACCACCTAACGGTCATATCCTTGAAGGGAATTCATGTCTTATCATGTCGGGCTGCTCCCTAGGCTATAAATAGCCGCTCCCTACAACCACTAGCTGGTTGGCTGCTCCAAGAGAAACTGACACTTGTCATTTGAGAGCATCCCATCCTCTTAGGACTTTGAGCGAAATCATCAAGTGAGGAAAACCCAAACCTACAAACCCAAAGTGATTGAGCATCACTAAAGAGATTGTTCTTGCGTGGAACCGACGATTGTTACCTTTGAGGACTGTGTATCCTCCAGACGGTTAGGCGTCATGGTCTAAGCATCCAAGAGGAATTGTGGATCGCCGAGTGACCTAGTCTGTGAAGGTTTGGAAGTCACCTGTGAAGACTTACCACGAGTGTTGGGCAAGATCTGCGTGATCTTAGCTCAAGGAGAATACGGTGAGGACTATGTGTCCTTGAGTTTAAATACTCAGCCGCTCCAACCAGACGTACAACTGTCACAGAAGATGGAACTGGTCGACCAAATCATTGTCTTCACCAAGCCTACTAGTTCTATTTCCTCAACCCTTTCATTTCCTCATTCATATGTTGATGAACCTGATCATTACTGTTTGAAGACTTTGACTGAAGACTTTCTCTATTTCCTCAATCCTATTTCTTTAGTCGCTTAGTCTTCAACCTGCTTATCCTGTCTTTACGCTTTTGGTACTCTGTGTTTGTCTTCCAATTCATCATGATGACTATGCTATTGCTCTGTTATGCTTATACTTGAGTACTTATTCCGCTGCTAGTAGTTGTTTGCTTAGGAATTTCCTCACCCTGAAATTCCTCAGTGAAGAATTCACAAAAATTGCCTATTCACCCCCCCCCCCTCTAGTCGACGTAACGCACTTTCAATGGGTCCTCGCCCCATCATTGGCGTCCCGGCATGGCAAGTACCCCCTAATCTATGACACCAATAGGCATATCCAAGGCGGGCTCTCAAACCTAAACTATATGTCCGGACCACAGTGTCCGGACCACTTTTGTCATCCAATGGGGACATGTATATGCCCGCTTAGCAGTCCGAACGTACAGGTTCCGGTATCCAAGAGACAAACGTGGGGGTTTTGCCGGAGTGTGGACATGCACTTTACCAATCACATGCATGGTCCCCCTCTTCTCCCTCTCCTCCCAATCGCACATGCATGATCCCCTCTCCTCTCTCCTCCCAACCGGACACTAAATTACAAATATCGCACCACATGCATTGTCCCCACTAACTGGATAGTTTGTGATTAGCATTGGATGGCTCCCCCCGCATCATGTCCATAGACCACATCCGGACATAAAAACGAACATATATAGAGAAATTTGGGGTCGGCATTCGAGATGCCAAGAGGATAAGTTCTAAGAGCATCTACAGCCGGACTTGGCAAATTCGGCCCCTCAAACGCCCGCGAACGCGCCCGGGCGCGTCCGCGGACACTAACCAGGCACTCCTCAAATTGTGTCATCCACATCCATATATCTCATATACGAACCCCTATATCCATACTAAATCATGCAATGTCGATCAAACTACGTACATCAGCTGACTGGACATAGAATCAGACATAGGATAACACAATAATTCACCAAAAGATCATGAACGGTTGTTCAAAGGTCCACAAAAATTCACATAAATGATGGAGAACTTTATACTACATCTAAAACTTGAAATGAAATTGAACTCTACCACTTTCGGACCGGCCCTTTCCCCTTCTGGTCGCCGGCGTAGTTGTAGCCGTCGACGGCTGGTGGAGGATCGTCTGATTCGTCGGATAAGTAGTCGTGGTCGTCGGGCGAGGAGGAGGAGACGATGACAAGGCCCTTGAGGCGCTGGACGGCCTGGTCCTGCTGGCGCCTGAGCTTGACCAGCCGAGCCGCCTCCATCGCCTTCTCCTTCACCTCCCGCTCGGACTACTCGATGGCAAGCCGGAGAGCCTTCGCGTTCTCGGCGGAGCCGCCGAGCGTCTGTCTCCGCCATCGTAAGCGACCGGCGGTAGACCCACACGGGGAGCCGCTCGTCCTCGTCAGGCTCCGCCGGTAACCCATGGCGGCGGCGGACAGAGCTCTCCGTTGCGTCCATGTCCCTTGCCCGCTGCCTCTCATGACAGCGGCGCACGCCTCTGACTCCGACATGCACGTACGGGCCTGTGGGGCGGGCACAAGCACCCACCGCTGCCCACGAGGGGAAGCGGCAGCCGGTGGGGCCAGGGAACGGCGCAGGGGAGGAGCGGATTGCGCAAGCCGCATGTCGGAGCTGCCCTCGGGCCGCGAGGGGCCAGCGTCGGCGTCTGAGCTGTGCCACGGGGAAGTTGCGGCTGCGGCAAGGCTGCGGATCCGGAGCTGCCCCCGGTCTCCACCTTGGACCGCTCCAAGGCGACGCGAAGGGCAAGCTCATAGTCTGGATTCAGCTCGTCGTCGGAGCGGCTGCCGGAACTCGACATTGCGCCGGATTCGATCAGAATCGGTGCAGAGAGAGGAGAGGACAGAGCGGGAGAGGAGAGTGATTGAACTAGGGTTTCGGAGCGATGAGCGCGATAGGAATTCTTGTGGGGCATCCATGGGGTCGGTGGTGAGCCGGGCTTGTCAAGTGAACGCACCCGGGCCACCCCATATCCGCTCTATATTTGGGCTGGATATGAGGGGTGTCGGTCAGCCCAGGTGTTTGAGGTCCGTTTGAGACGTCCATCTGGATCAAAAAACGTGACCGGGCATTGACCGGACGGCCACCCAGCCGTTTGAGAGTTTGAGGTGACCAGATGTAGATGCTCTAATGATGAAGAGGAGTCCCAAGTCTATACCGGATCTTTTGGTGAAACCCATACAATTGGGCAGTTGGCAGTTGTGAAGGCATATTACTATTCAATGTGTGGTCATATCACCACATGCACGCTGGCTCTTATCAAGCATTTCTTTTGACGGAATGACAAGGACTGCGTTGTAGCCTAGGTAGGTCACTAAGGAAAGGTTAGCAGGTCACTATAATACGTGGCTAATTAAGCTAGCTCCTGGTGTGGGCTCACATGCTTAATGTATATATTCGGTGTCTTTTAAATAACTGATCGGTATGCGCAAAGTCTCCAGCGTAGAGTGACGCAATGATCATACGCGTTACGCGACCATCTACCGGTAGTTAACCAATACGGGGTAGAACAAATTCAGCAACTCGATGCTGTTTCGTCACTCCATTTTACTATTTCAAGGTAGGCACCCGGTGTTCATTGACAAAGGAAGTACAAATCAAGAGCAGCCAGTAGCAAGTTTTTGCTTATATCTGGAGCATTTGCAAATTTTCATTTGCTAAATCAGTTTCTTTAATTGTTTGTTTAGTTTGGTTCAAAAGTACTGCAAATCATCCTACCTTCTAGATGACACTGGTTGATGTACCAGGAGAGTAGCGGTCTAATTAAAGAGTCGAGAGGACACAGAAAGAGCTGACAGTTGCTGCATCAAATGCTATTTAATCTGTGGACCTAGCTACTAATAACTTCCCTGTCTCGTATTGTATTCCTCTGTCTGTTTTTGTTGTTTCTTGCCCCTTTTTCAGGTGTGGATATATATGAAAAATTGGCTTCCATCATGCGATTGCACCATCGTCATCAAGAGCGTGGGCATAACCTTATCATTTCAAGTGTGAGTCCGAAGATCCTTCCTTAGATTGATGTTTTGAATAGTGGGGGTAATTGAGCACAAGAATATGAGCCAACGGTGGGTGGGATCATAATCCACTAGTTCTATCTATACTCTCAAACTAGGCTTTTGTGGGACATGGAGTATATGCTCCCGAGCTCAAATGCTCCTTCGTGAACAGTAAAATCAGAAGAAAAAAAATAGTAAATAAATTCAAAAAATACTGAAATTTTAGTACGGTAAACTTTGGCAAATGTTTTGCATGCTTGCAAAATTTCAGCACGAAACGTAGAAGTCATGACAAAAAAACAAAATCGATGTTCCAAAAATGCTAGTTTTGAACACATTTTGCAGTGCTGATTTTGTTTTTTCGCCACGCCTTCCACGAATATCATTTCGTGCTGAAATTTTGTAAGCGTACAAAACATTTGTCAAAGTTTACAACAAAAAAAAATTAGATTTTTTTGAATTTGTTTACCTTTTTTTAATTTTACTGTTCATGCGGGTGCATTCGAGCTCGGGAGCAGAATAGTACTTTCACTTTTTATGATGCTTTATATATAAAAGCAACAAGCAAAGTATACGGCAGACCAAACATAGTAGTGAGGAAGCCCTAAAAAATGGATCAAGAACATCAAACAATAGAAATCGCACCAGAAAAAGATGAACGGAGGCATTAAAACCGAGACAAAGACGCCCCCAAACAAGCACAAGGAAGAAACTTGAATAAACAGTCACGACCCAACCGACAGCGCCTGAGCTCCACAACAACACCCGAAGAGGGTAACAACGTGAAGCATCGCCTCTGTCGAGTCTGACCGACAAGGATTTTCACCCATAGCTCGGGAGATCCACGACGACGTCCTCGGGAGAAAAGCGGTACCCATAGGCGTCGCCGGCGCCAGCGCCAAAGCACCTTGGTCACCGCTGTGATGAAGTCCAGCACATCATAATCAAATTTGGGTGTTGCCACTTCAGGTGAAAGAGAATGAGCCAGGGCCACCCGTTGTTTGGCCCCTTGCTGCGCACACGACCAAGAGGCGAAGCCACCACTACTACCATGAAGCCTGCCGGAGAGCCGCCAGGTAGCGAGGCCGTCTTCCTGGCATCCTAAGCCGTACCACTCACCGCCAAAACGCGCTAATGCCACCTACCAGGAAGGGAAGCAAGCACTTCCCACCCAACCTCTGAGTCCCAACCACGTCATGAGACCGGATGGAGGCCAAAGTCAGCGACACGGCCACCCAGTTAAGGGGCATTAGGCCACGCGTGGGGAGATCCAAACCCAGACAAAGGGGCAACACCCCACCACTACATCGGCGACAGGGTTCGCGTCGCTGACAAACTACCGGCAAGCACCACCGAAGAGAGCAGCGACCGGCGGCCCACCAGATCTGGCAACTCTAGATATTGACGAGGCCCCTCCAGGTAGATGACACCTCCACCCACCCGGGCAGCCTCGACCGTGATGCCCTATACCTCAAGCCACCGCCCAAACTCCATCCTGAAGCCATCGCACCCGCGAGAAGAGGCACCTCACCGCCTTCATGCACCACCTGTACCGGGCCCAATCTCACCTACTCGGAGCTACAACGCCACCCACCTTGGGCCCAAATCTAGCCCGCCAAAGCGCTAGCCGTAGGCCAGAGTCATTGTCGTGCGTGCAGCAGTCACCATGGCGAGGGTCCCCGCCGCCACCTATGCTGACCAGGATTCACTCGATGATGTGCTCCAACGACGGCGAGGAGAAGGGAAGGAAGAAGAGGGAGCTAGACGACGGTGGCTAAGGTTCCCTCCGGTCGCTCGCGGGAGCGATGGGAGGGACGGAGAGGCACCTCACCGCCCTCGTGCACCACCCGGACTGGGCCCAAACTCACCTACAAAGAGCTACAGCCCGACCCGCCTTGGGCACAGATTTGGCCCGTCCTGAGCATCAGCCCTAGGTCAAAGCCACCACCGGTGTGCATGTAGTCGGAACCACGGTCAGCACCCACCTAGCCCCACCTGCCACCGACTAAAACCCGAAAGAAAGGTGAAGCTGCCACTGCCACCCCCTGCCGCTTGTAGAAGAACAACCTCCAAATTAGCACAGTCGTCGCCAGCACAGGCCCGCACCACAGTCTCATAGCCCTCCGCGTCGCTGCCACCTACCACTGTCATTGCCAAAGCATGTTAGCCGATGCACCGTAGCTCCCCACGTAACATTGTGCCCCCGTCTGAAGTAGCCGCATTGTGCCATGCCACCCCGCACAGAAAAGGGAGAAGGGGCCCCACCGTCACCCACGCCGATCAGGATTCACCTGATGACGCGCCCCGAGGCGACGAGGAGAAGGGAAGGAAAAGGAGAGAGCTAGACGACAACGGCTGGGGTTCCCTTCTGTCGCTCGAGGAAGCGGTGAGAGGGACGAAGAAGCACCTCACAACCCATGTGCACCACCCGGGCCAGGCCCAACCTCACCTACTTGGAGCTATATCCCCAACCCACCTCGGGCCTAGATCTGGCATGCCCGAAGCGCGAGCCCTAGGCCAGAGTCACCGCCTACGCACATGCAGCAGGTACCATGGTCGCCACCCGTCTAGCCCCGCTTATCGCCGACTTGAACCCGGAAGAAAGGAGGCCACAATTGCCACCCTACGTTGCTTGAAGGAGCATAGCCACCAGGTCTGTGTTGTCGCTGCCACCATAGGCCCACACCATCGTCATGCGGCCTACGCGTCTGTCGGTGTCAAAACCGGCGGATCTCGGGTAGGGGGTCCCGAACTGTGCATCTAGGCGGATGGTAACAGGAGACAAGGGACACGATGTTTTACCTAGGTTCGGGCCCTCTTGATGGAGGTAAAACCCTACGTCCTGCTTGATTAATATTGATGATGTGTGTTACAAGAGTAGATCTACCACGAGATCAAGGAGGCTAAACCCTAGAAGCTAGCCTATGGTATGATTGTTGTTCGTCCTATGGACTAAAGCCATCCGGTTTATATAGACACCGGAGAGGGCTAGGGTTACACAGAGTCGATTACAATGGTAGGAGATCTACATATCCGTATCGCCAAGCTTGCCTTCCACGCCAAGGAAAGTCCCATCCGGACACGGGACGAAGTCTTCAATCTTGTATCTTCATAGTCTTGGAGTCCGGCCGATCATGATAGTTCGGCTATCCGGACACCCCCTAGTCCGGAACTCCCTCAGTAGCCCCTGAACCAGGCTTCAATGACGACGAGTCCGGCGCGCATGTTGTCTTCGGCATTGCAAGGCGGGTTCTTCCTCCGAATAATTTATAGAAGATTGTGAACACCAGGATAGTGTCCGGCTCTGCAAAAATAAATTCCAGGTACCACCGTAGAGAGAATAATATTACACAAGTTCAATCTGCTGACGTAATTTGTGGCGTGACGTCACACCATTACCAAGCCTTTACTCGAATTGTTTTTATTGTATCACCTCAGCGCGTTTAGCGAGGCGGTTTCCTTGGCACGTCTTGTCGAAGCAGAGATCGTGTTCCCCTTATTCCAGGATTCCCATCAATACGGACGTGGGTAACCCAACCGCGCCCGTTGCCACGCCCCCTCCATCGAAGGCGGGTTCCAAACGGTCACGGGGACAGCCCTTGGTATTCTTCCTCTTTATAATGAGACCAAGGCCCGTTCTTTTCCTTCAATCTTCTATCGAATCCGCCCCTCGCCCCGAGTTCCAACACCCAGGGCTCCATATTCGGGTACCTTCGATCTTCGACAATGTCCAGCCCCGACCTACGAGGCTGGTGGATGCCCTCCTCCGTCACGGAAGAGGACGTGCTAAAGCTAAGAGACGCCAGGTACTTAACCTACGAGATTTCGCATAGGCTGCCTGCCCGAGGGCAAGTTATTCCTACTCCCGAGCTTGGCGAGAGCATCGTGTTTGTGTCTCACCTCCATCGGGGTTTAGGCTTCCCAACGGATCCCTTCGTGAGGGGGCTCATGTTTTACTATGGGCTGGAATTCCATGACTTGGCTCCGGAGTCCATCCTCCACATCTCATCATTCATTGTCGTCTGCGAAGCCTTCCTCCGCACTACCCCTCACTTCGGCTTGTGGCTCAAAACCTTCAACGTGGAGCCGAAGATGATTGAGGGGCATCAGGCAGAGTGCGGCGGGGCGGTTATAAGTAAGAGGGCCGATGCTCCATGGCCCGAGGGCTCTTTTCAGGAGGAGCTCGGCTTGTGGCAACAGGAGTGGTTCTATATCACCGCTCCCGGGGGCAGCAGGCAGAGGCTGCCGCCCGTCTTCCGCTCGGGCCCTCCACAGCAGCTGACGTCATGGGTCAACAAGGGGCGTGACTGGGGGCCGTCCAAGGACATTCCCCTGTTGCAGGACCGGATTCGAGGCCTCCAAGAAAGGGAGATCAATCTGGCCGTAGTGATACAGGTTATGTTGATCCGGCGCCGACTGCCCTGCAAACGTCGCCCCCTCTGCCTGTGGGAATTTAATCCGAAGGGGCCACGAGCTCTTCAACACTTCATGGGTTTAACACCCACGGAGATGTACAAACTGTTCTTCGGATCGCAAGAGATGCGTCCGGAATTGACCGAGGATGCTGGCCTAAGCTGCAATCGCCCGGATACTCAAGTAAGTAGCCCTGTGTCCAGACACATCATCCATTTATTTACTGTGGGTTTGCCTTTTAACCAGCTATCCCTTGGACAGGAGTGGATAGCACAAGCAAAACTGACACGGTGTCCGGCCCCCCTCCCTGAGACCACGTAGGATCCCGTGTTAATCAAAATGTTAGAGGTTGCACCTTCGAAGGAGGGCAAAGAAGGGCACAGGGGATCTATCACCTCACCCACGGAGGCTTTCAGTAAGGAAGGAACCGAGAGTCCCTCCTTCCAGGGGGAGAAGAGGACCGCTTCCGAAGACCCGGAGGCCAAGGCCTTAAAGCGGGGAAAGAAATCTGTACCGGAAGGTCCTGTGCCGGGAAGAGCCCCGGCCGTACTATCTCCTCGGAGGAATCAGCCCTCTAGCGAGCCGTAAGTAAAGAGGGGGATTTTTTAATAGTGGACATCCCTGTTTAATTTCTAAGGGTAACCGAAGTTTTCACCTTGTAGTTCGGATCTCAGCCCTTCTCAGCACAGCTCATCGTCGGGAGACCTTCGTCCGGAGATGATGGAGAGTGAAATGCCTCCATCTGCCGCCCCATCGTGTTGGGCGGATGACCTTGAGGTGTCGTCGCGAAGGGTCTCCCCGAGTCCGGCGGAGCCAGAGAGTTCGGCACCCATTGGAGTATGGCCGGTGGAGCTGCAGGATTTGCTTAAGAGGGCGTCCATCTCGGAAGATCACCGCACATTAATGAGTATGGTGATTGAGAGGATCTCATCCGCCGAAAGCGGGTTGTGTGAGGCCGTCGGAAGTTTGCTGACGGGATTTGAGGTACGCAAAAAATGACATACCTTTTGACAGTTTTTGCACATGAAGTGCGCCCTGTATAGATAGTGGCCCCTGAGACTTGGTATGCTATCGAAAACGGCAGCGTGCCGAGGATCATAATCTCAATTATATATTGTTGCCTTTCCTACGTAGGTGGCGGGACGTTCGGTGGCCAGCCGGACTGATGGAGTTGCCGAGCTTAAGAGGCAACTCGACGTTGTGGATGCGGACATCTCGCTAATCAATAAACGACTTGATGAGTCACAAGGTATGTGGTTGCTCCGCGGTCGCCTAGTAAGGGAGCTGACGCCCATTCCTTACAATTTGTATGCTTGATGCAGATGGTGTGACTGTTGTGGAAGACCTTCGGGCAGAGCTTGCTCGGGCCAAGGAGCAATCCAGGATAAGTGATGCGGTCGCCTTGAAGGCAGCAGAAGAGCTAAAAGCCGAAAAGGCTGCTCACTGCCGAAGCAGGGAAGAGTTGGCCGGAATGGCCTTGAAACTAAAAGATGCTACCGACTGTTGTGAGGTTCTTGAAGGAGAACGCCGAGTGGAGCAAGAGGGCCTGAAGCAGGCCGGCGCCGAAGTCAAGGATGGCCGGAGTGAGATGCGGGCTATGAAGGAGGAACTGCGTCAGGCCGGAGACATTGCGGCTGGAAAGCCCTTTCTTCTGCGTAGGAAGTTCACGGATCCGAAGTATGCTCAGCTGGGCCAGTTGTGTGGTGCGGAGGATCCTTATCTGGATTTGGCGGCGAGTGCGGCGGACGCAGTCGTGCACTTCCGAAGCCAGAAGGATCATGAAATGGAAGAACTTTACTGGTCTCAATTCCATAGTTCGGAGCGTCCACTTCCGTTGACTGATCGGCTGGCTGAGTGGGCTGAGCTGAATAGGTTGTCCGGACTTGCCATGACGGATGTGGTCACTCATCTGTGGCCGGAAAGGCCCAAGCCGAAGAGTTATTTTGGCTTGTTGCAGCAATTCCTTGGGGCGGTGCCGCATATCAAGGCGATGAAGCGGTCGGCATGCATAGAAGGTGCACGGATGTCTCTCGCCCGTGTGAAGACATACTGGGCGGACATGGATGCCACCGCTGTTGCATCCCGGGGTTCGGACAAGAGCCGATTACCCGTTGAGCACTATTTTGAGGAAGTCCTGCAGGGCGCTCATTTAATAGAATCGCAGTGCTCGAAAGATGTCATGTTCAAATGACGTGTATAATTTGTGAGATCATATTTATAATGCAATAGCTTTTTATACTTGTGCGTTCAAGTATTGAACTATCTCCTGTGCAGCCGTATATGTATGAATAACCTGAAAGTTGCAGTCTTTGGCTTCAGCCCCCACGCACATGGTGCGGGGGTGTTTGCAAAAAGAAAAGCACTTTTTCACACTTAATCCAACGTCTTGGTCCTTTTAGGGAGGTGATAGCGTAGCAAACTAGGCAACCGGACTATAATGCTTTATCACTTTCACTTAGCCATAGGAGCTCGAATGTGGGGCTACTATATAGCCCCTGGTGGCACAGCTCTTCCCCGAACTCAGGGCGCGTATATGCCTGACCGGGAAGCGGTCCTTCGTCAAAGCGGAGGAATTCTAAACATTCCAATGGTCGATCGAGTGGTTGACCAGTCTCTCGCTATATCATGACAGTCAGTTTTCGGCTTTCTCTACTGAGGTGCTCGCCCGGCCGAACCGGGGCACAATCGCAGTAGTTCTCCTGGTGCCGCGTTAGCCGATGATACGGAATGTAAGGCAGCAAAACACAGGAGCCGGGCAAACCCAACATTTGACCAAAGACATGATTCGGAGCTGATGCATATAAGGCCTAACTCGAGACGCCGAACACTCCCTGAGGTGTTCGGTCTTTATGATACCGGGCAGAACAATGCCCTAAGCCCCTAGTGTCCAGGTACAGGCGGGAACTTCTAACGCGGCCGATGCCAAAACGCCAGCCTCCTCCTCGGCTATGGTGGGAAACCGGGGGATGTGTATCAACAAGAGACATTAAGAAAGGTTTACGCAGGGTCTTAATCTGAAAAGAATCCTTGCAACGGGTCCCTGCTGCACGTCTGCGCCTGTGTCTCCATTGTGTTGTATCCTGGACGGGTGTAGCACGTGCTTCATCTGTAAAAGAGAAGGACTTAGTTTCCAAGAAATATCGTGCAGAAGTTGTATTAAAATAGAATAGAATGAAGAAAGTTGAGCTTTATTGGCTCTCATCATTTAGATACGCGGCCTCTTATAAAGGGGATATGCGGCTGGGAAGCCCCTTGTTTAGTTACGCCGGACTCGCTTAACCATGTCCGAGGTCTGAATGACCTATGTTTAGGGGCTTTGACCTGCAAGGTCTGATTAGTGTGTGGCTGTCGAGGCAGTCTCACGTTCTCCGTGGTCGAGGAACACTCGGAGTTACTTTTTAATGAGATTATGCCACGTTGACCGGGCATTTTTAAGCGTAAGAAACGCGTAATGTGGTATTGCCTTAGGGCTGGCGAAAGCTGCGCGCCCCAGTAGTGCTTAAGGGCTACTGTTGAATGGGGCGATGGAGAGTGAGCTTTTCGCGACGGAGGTTGTCGGATGAATCGAACACAGCCTCTAGTGGTACAGAGCCTGTATAATTGTCTTAAGGGCCTGGCGTCACTCCTTTGAAGGAAGTGCTGCTATGGCGAATTTTGGTAGGGTCTATCCCCATTCTGCGGGCGGTGTCCTGGTATAGCAGGTACCGCGCTGTCTTTTCATGTTATCACATGAAGTGAGTTCACTGTTTTGACTTCTAGTGGGAAAGTCTTCCGTTTTCCGGAGTGCTGCTTTTGGGTTTCGTCACTTTCGCTCGGTGTGTCGAGCCCCTTGTGTTCGGCATTAAGTCGGCCGGACTGTTTGAAAACCCAACAATCTCTGTGGGTATGGTTTGCAGGCTTCCCGGAGGTACCATGTATTTGACATAGTCTATCCAGAATCTTGTTTAGGTTGGATAGCTCGTCACTGTTGTCCATGAGGGGCAGTGTTTTGTTGTTCGGTCGAGAGCTTTTGAATCCGGCGTTGACCGCCGTACTATTCGGGCCATTTTCCTTATTCCAGCGCTGATCTTTTCTGCGTCGTGATTTCCCATTTCCATCCCTGACTTCGGATGTACTCGGGTCGCTGGTGCTGCATCTAGCCAGCCAGTTGTCTTCCCCGCGCAAAAGCGGGTCATGAGGCTTGTTAGTGCGGCCATTGTTCTTGGTTTTTCCTGGCCGAGGTGTCTGGCAAGCCATTCGTCTCGGACGTTGTGTTTAAAGGCTGCTAAGGCTTCAGCGCCCGGACAGACGACTATTTGGTTCTTTTTAGTGAGGAACCTGTTCCAGAATTTGCGTGCTGACTCTCTGGATTGTTGAGTTATGTGACTTAAATCGTCTGCATCCGGAGGGCGGACATAGGTCTCCTGAAAATTTGCTCGAAACGCATCCTCAAGCTCTTCCCAACTTCCAATGGTATTTTCTAGGAGGCTTTTAAGCCAATGCCGAGCTGGCCCTTTGAGCTTGAGGGGTAGGTATTTTATGGCATGGAGATCGTCTCCTCTGGCCATATGTATGTGTAGGATGTAATCCTCAATCCAGACTCCGGGGTCTGTTGTTCCGTCATATGCCTCTATGTTTACGGGTTTGAATCCCGCTGAAAATCCATGATCCAGTACCTCGTTGGTGAAACATAGTGGGTGTGCGGCGCCCCTGTATTTGGGTGTGCCGTTGTCTTCAAATGCTCGGCGGGTTATGTTGCTTCCTGGAGTCTTCTTTTTTGGCCCATAGATGGGTCTGACTGGGTCGTCCTTTTTCCGAGGATCTTTATGCTGATCGTGTGCCGGCTTGTGTGCGGCGCCCCTTGTTGCTCTTGGCCTGTCATCTGGTCGTCTATCCGGCCAGGCGGCTTCTTTCTTTTTTGACTGTGGGGGCTCTAAGGCCTCCTCGTCAAATTCGGGCAACAGCTTGCGCTTCGGGTAGCTCTTTGTCTAGTGACTAGCGCCATGTTTATCTGCGGTGTTGAGTACTCTGCTCCATCTCATTCTGAGTGCGTCCTCCGCTGTTTTGAGCTTCTGCTTTTGCTTCTTCAAACTTCTTGCAGTGGCGACGAGCCTTTTATGAAGGTTCGTATGCTCTGGTGATGTGAGATCGTCTTCGCCGGGGATGGGTTGCTTGTCCAGTTCATCATGTCCGGCTGGCTGCTTGGTGACATGTGCGTCGTCCACTGCTTCGCTCTGCTCTAGGGCCGGGTCCGTATGGGTGCCATTTTTATCGAGGCCGGTCTTCGGGCGGCGCTTGCGTCGCCGTTTTGGTTGTTTGTTGGGGGAGTTGTCCTTCGCCACGTCTCGTTTCTCCTCATTATCGCTTCCTTTTGGTGTATCCACCATGTATACATCGTGAGTTGGGGTGGCTTTCCCGTGCCCGGTAGGCGCTGGTTCTTGGTCTTCTCTGGCATCATCGTCCATACCGTCGATGTCTTCGGAGTCATAGTTTAGCATGCCTGTTAGATCGTCGACGGTGGCTACTAATTGGGTGGTGGGTGGGCTTTAAATTTCTTCGTCGTCCGCATCCCAACTGTCCTGGCCGCAGTCCGGCCAGGGCTCTCCTGATAACGAGAGATACTTTAGCGAACTCAAGGTGTCGCCGAAAGGTGAGCGTTGAAAGATGTCCGCTGCGGTGAACTCCATGATCGGCGCCCAATCGGATTCGATCAGAGGGGGCGCGGGAGGTTCGGAGTCCGGCACCTCGGAGTCACGAGCTTTATGAGGGACAAGGTCAGTGTTCGGCTCTATCGCCATAGAGGTTGCAGCCCCCGAGGCGGTGTCTAGCCATCCGTCCTCGATCTGCGCAGCCGGTTCCAAATTGAAGATCGGAGCGGGTTTGAGTGCGGCCTCCAGGGTACTGTCCGGCTGCAGAGCTAAATCATGCTCGCCGTGACAGTGCGGCATGCTCGGCTATGGCTCGAATCTATCGAGGATCAAGTCCCCGCGGATGTCAGTCGTGAAGTTCAAACTTCCAAATCTGACCTGACGGCCAGGGGCGTAGATTTCGATCTGCTCCAGACGGCCAAGCGAATTGGCCCGCAGTGCAAAGCCGCCGAATACGAAGATCTGTCCGAGGAGAAAGGTCTCACCCTGGACTGCGTCGTTGATGATGATCGAAGAAGCCATCGAGCCTATCGGTGACGACACAGAGGAACTCTCAATGAAAGCACCAATGTCGGTGTCAAAACCGGCGGATCTCGGGTAGGGGGTCCCGAACTGTGCGTCTAGGCGGATGGTAACAGGAGACAAGGGACACGATGTTTTACCCAGGTTCGGGCCCTCTTGATGGAGGTAAAACCCTACGTCCTGCTTGATTAATATTGATGATGTGTGTTACAAGAGTAGATCTACCACGAGATCAAGGAGGCTAAACCCTAGAAGCTAGCATGTGGTATGATTGTTGTTCGTCCTATGGACTAAAGCCATCCGGTTTATATAGACACCGAAGAGGGCTAGGGTTACACAGAGTCGGTTACAATGGTAGGAGATCTACATATCCGTATCGCCAAGCTTGCCTTCCACGCCAAGGAAAGTCCCATCCGGACACGGGACGAAATCTTCAATCTTGTATCTTCATAGTCTTGGAGTCCAGCCGATCATGATAGTTCGGCTATCCGGACACCCCCTAGTCCGGAACTCCCTCAGCGTCGCTGCCACCTACCACCATCGTCACCGACGCGTGGTCGCCGACACACTGCAACACCCTGCACAATGTTGTGACCTCGTCTGAGTAACCGCCCGTGCCACCTCATCCCACGCAGAAGGGAGAAGGGGCCCTGCCGTCGCTCAAGTTGGTCAGGCTTCGCCCGATGACGCGATCCGACGGCAGCAAGGAGAAGCAAAGGAGGAGGAGGAGAGAGCTAGGCACGGCAGCTAGGGTTCCCTCCTACCACTAGAGGGAGCGATGGGAGGGATGTAGTGTTTTCTTAGTACTTCTATCTATACTCATTAGGAGGTAGTTCTCCAACTCACCATGATATTTTTGAAGTAGGGTTTTCACAAATTAGGAGTACTCTTTTCAATATTTGATTGGATGGTTAGGAGGGTGGTTGTCCTCCAGACTATCAGGGATCAAACTTCATGTTTGACATGTGTGTGTCTCATAAAGGTAAGGTGGATTATTCTTTCAGTAGGAGGCGACATTCCCGTTGATAATGAGGTGCCTGTGGTGACTTCATCAATATCATTCATGGACGAGTGGTAGGATGTTTGTGCACGTGCTTATATAGATGAGTGTCTATGCATCAGTGTCAGCATCTATGTATATTCTCAAATAAAAACACCATTTGAGAACAAAGAAGAGAAGAAGGATTAAACAGAGCCTAACGTAAATGCCCAGTTCAGTTGAGTTGAGTTGAGCAAGGGGAAACTACTAGTCGCGGGAGAATGTCAAAGTATTTGACCACATGTTGTGGCCGTGGTCTTTGTTCAGCAGCTACTGATGCGCTAGCCGCGGCGAAGACCAGAATATAAGTTGACGTGGAAAATTCAAATCAATGTCTTTTTTTTTGCGGGTGGGGCACACATGATCGAGGGCTATGCGAAGTGAACTCATTCATGGCCGAGCGGCCCGAGAATAAGTGCATGCCGTATTATCCGCTTTAAAAAAAGTGCATGCCGTATTATTTATTTGAATGATAAACTATACGAATACTGTAGGCGGCCGGAGTGATGATGGGTCTGATAAATAGTGGTCGTGTGCCCCAGCGCCAGGACACGATCGATCAGGCTGGTCTCGGTCCAAGTCCACCGCGGTGCAGATTCGTCACCATGCTATGTGGCTGCAACACCACAGACCACACATATATTGTGGGTGCAATAAATTCCCTGATGGCAAGGTAACCCAGCCGCTACTACTCCTATATAGTTGGTCAGATTCACATAGACAGGCGAGTGGCACACTTGCCATCCAACAGGAATGACATGCGACAGGATCACCCATTCATTCATTCCATTCCATCCTTTAAAAAAAAATCCGAAAATAAAGTTGGATGACACTCGACCGTTAATGAGATGAGGCGCACGCTACAGGGGAGACGCACGCGTGCGTCATGTGTGATGTCACACGCATTCCCGAGGGAGTGAGATCATCTCGCGTGTGGAGAGCGATGCTGTAAAAGGGGAAGAGAAGAGGCCGACCACGCGAATGAAGCGCGTGAAAGGTAAGAAAATATATATACTCTACTCTGCTACTGCCTTTTATTATGTGAAATGAACACATGCCTGATAGCTACGCCGGGAAGATCCAAAGTAGAAAAGACAGCGTAGCTGCGTATACGTGATACCGTGACACGTTGCGCTATCATCATGCAGTGTCACTCGTGCCAACCACCTCTCTACTTGCTCGCGCGACACTTGCAATATAGAATGCCAGAGGGAATATGCGGAATGTAAGGAAGCCGCCAAAAAAAAAAAGAATACCCTAGTCGGCAGCCAATGTGAAAATAGCTCATGCCAATATACCAATGTTGATAGTGATTCTATGATGCAAAGTATCTGGAGAGTTGAAATATTTGCCATGGGTTTGGTTTGATTGCCTTGTCATCATGACGTCATCAAAAGCAGCGACTTGACAAATGTCAAATGCTGCCTGCCCATTAGGACAGCCTCAAGAGTTCCGTGTCCACAAGCCAGATACTCTGCATGCATGCAGTTCCTACTTGGCAAGAGATGATAGGCAAGTGAGAGGCCTTGGGCCGAGTGTGTCACTACTTGAGTTGTTTGGTAAAGGTTTCACTCACAAAATAGTACAGACTGAACAGAAATATATGTATGATACGACAACACAATGTGCGCGAATCTGTATTTTACTTGGAGTTGTAACATATAATGAAGCTCCGATTGTCACGGGTAAAAACTGATGAGCACTTCATGTGTGCGTCATCACCTAGATCCAGTTATGTAATATATGCATCCCCTGTTTGCACTTCATCTATATCAAGTTGCGTTTTCTACAGAGTTAACTCATTGCTGGAGTAATCTACTAGTACTAGATACTGGTTAATGCCTATTGTCTTGTAACCTATATCTAAGACTGCGGGGGGTGGCCATCCATATGAAAGCAGAAAGCCTAATGTCACCTGGCTGCCATCCCAGTCAAGCCTGTGTTAGAGACTTCCCCACTGATGAGGAACCAAGCCAGCAATCTAGACAGGAAACACGTTCCAACAATATGAGATTGCACTGGCCATGCATCAGAAGTATCTGGGTGTGCAGTCTCTTGAGGAAAAAGATTCATCAGATGTGATGTTACTCGGCTATTGATCCGCAGTGTTGAATATCTCTTCAGATTCCATTGGAGATGACCAGTAACGGAGTAGGGCTTCGACTGTCAATCGTCGTGTGGTACTCAACATTGAGATGAAGAACCGGCAGCCATCAATCTTATACTCCTCCAGAGGATTTCTGTGCCCAAAGCTCCGGACATTCACCTAGTAAAAAGTTATAAAATCTGAGTCAATGACAGAAAAGTGGTGATCAAGGAGTCTAAAGGGAAATATTGAAATTACCGCAGAACTAAGCTTGTTCATGTTAACTAAATGGTCCTTCCACAACATATCAAGTGTCTTCAGGAGTGCTTCCCTCTTCAATTCAACAGAGTTGCATGATTACATAAGAATATGTGTTGACATGAGAAAAAGATAAAATGGTCATGACGAAACATATAACTTGTCAGGTAATGCCACAGTTACATCCATTATGCATTCCCATGACGCCACAATCAAGATCCTTTATTTGTAACTATAATTGATGCTAGTTGGTACTCCCTCCGTCCCATAATGCAAGACGTTTTTGCAAGCTAACATAGTTTGCAAAAACGTCTTACATTATGGGACGGAGAGAGTAAATAATATGGTTTCACAAACAGAACTTTCACGTGATAAAAATGAATGGGAACTTGAAATAAGAACAGAGTAAATGCTATGCAGATTGCAACATCACTAGCAAAGTACCCAAGAAAGAATATGACCTTGACCTCCACAAAGAACACATAGGTCTCAGTGGGGCTTTATCCCCTGACAAGACCACATAAACATATTCGTAAGAGAAGCAAACCTCTATTCCCCTGATGTACGCATCATGATAACGGGACTCTTGCAGCACTTCCAGGTAGGTAGCTATTAGAAAATCCCCAAAATATTTCCGAAGAAGATTGACAATGTTTGTATATCTCCCTTTCCTGGATTTTTATCACATAGATGAAGTATAGAGAAACAATGAATACCTGAGGGTGAATGTGTAACACCATGTTGAAGAAAAACATATACGGGATTACATCACAACTTACTTTGATGTATCATCACCACACATGGCAAACCATCGCATTGCTGAAGATGTTCTCTTACGAATTCCCCTGAATGAATTAGGTGGCACTGGCATGTTTGGGAGAACAAAATTATCGACCTCCACAGAGCCATATCTAAGTATTTGCTCAAGTGATGATTGTAGGTCTTCCTCTTGGGTCTCCTTGAATGTTTCTGCAGAGTATCTCAAAGTCAGAAGAGTTAACTGCATAAGAACATGAATTCACTATATAGTTAGGCTTATTACCTGTCAGCAAATTTCCGCCTAGACTGGCAAACTCATCCAAAAGCTTTGCCAAATCCCACGTCTTAGGTGGCTGAAAATGAAATGTAATCAGAACAGCTGACATATAGCACACCAAAAGGAAATTCTAAAAATGATATATAAAAATCAGGGCAAGATAAAGTACCTTCTGGGGATCAACATTTCCCAGAATAATTTCATCAACTACAGCTTGCATGTACCTAGTAGCATTTCAACTGAAGTCATGTAATTGGTGGGGTAAAAACTTTCAGAGATAAATGATTTAAGTTTAAAAACTGAATCATTTTGTATAAAGAGGAATAGATAGCTGGATAGTGATGATGATAAAGTAAAAGATGAACATTCTGAACAAGATCAATATAAGATTTTAGCATCAGATGGAAGGGGTGTCCTAGGAAACGCAAACTGAACTGACGAACAAGGAAAAGTGATTTTAATTGAGACAAAAGCGAGCATGCAATCAAAGAAATTATGACCTATCAGGGCAGTGCTCGAGCATCAATGCATCTCATGTTCACAGGAGCACAAGACATGATAAATAAATCCTGAACTCCTAAAAACTCACAATTAAATATCAGCATATCATCTACTACCTCCGTCCGATAATATAAGAACGTTTTTGACACTATTATGGGACGGAGGGAGTACTACTTAATAATATGCTTCTGACAAGTTACCCTGAATCCGCATAAGCAATAATGTATTATTTCTACTCTTAAGATATTATATAAAATAATGTTGTATCTTATAATATGTTCGTTACCTCTCATTTGAATTTTTTTATTAAATAAATTTCAAATTAAGGATGCCAAACTTACTGGAAAATTTGTTCACTGCAGCTTTCAGAGTCACCTGATAATATCACCTGCCTAAGGCTATAGATGTGCTTTCTTTGGACCTATCAAATATGAATGATACTCCATGAACAAGGGAATTCAAGAAATGGAGAAATTACATTAACCAATTCAGTATTTAAACCCTGACGTGTATGAAAATTGAGCTGCGGCACTAAGAACTAAGAACAATAAAAACAGTAACCTTTTCATTTAGATACAAACATCATGGTTTAAATGAATCAAAGGGCCTTAATATCAACAGTATTCTGCGGTGACCAGTAAAACTTTATAAAGAACAAAACCAAAAAATAGCTGGAATTTAGCATAACGATCAGGGAATGAAACAACAGTATAGAAGTATAGCAACTGAGAGAAATTATATACCTCCAAGACTTCATCAAACTCAACAAGGTTTTTCCTTATGCCAAAATAATACTTCTCTGCATTGATTTGAAGGCCTAGAAGCTGCATTTTGAGAAGTAATGCATGTAAACAAGAGTACAAGACAATACACTGTGATCCCAAAACAAAAGGTATCAATGTTAGCATATCAACAAATGTAATCTGACCTGTTTTACAACAGCATTGCTCTCGATCGCTATGTCTTCGCCATCTGTTATCCTTGATATTAGTCTCACGGCCCATTCTGTGTCCAAATTAAACTTCCGGAACATTTCATCTTGTAAGCTAGTTGACCAAAGTTAGAGACACATAGATTTGTCAAGTAAAAGGATCATCAGATGCTACAATAGCTACAATAGTTTAGTGTTACACAAGTGTTTTTTGTTCAGGAACAGACATACCTCACCATAAACCGTGTGGAACCAGGATCACCTTGCCTGCCAGCTCTACCACGTAACTGCGGAAAAAAACTTGCAGATTTTATGCAACTGTGGCAGTACAAATTTCATCACACAGAACTATATTCTCAGCAAGTTTTTATTCAAAGAATTGACAAAATCCACCAATTCAACAAGACAGACAACATATTGCATCAAAAGCACAAAGTTTGCATCTGATGCTTTTGAAGAACTCTGGCAGCCATGAAAGAGATAGAAACAGCACACAAATAAAATGAAAATTGATTTATTTACAGTAAGATGTACGTAATTAACAGAACGGAATAAGACAGAACTTAATAGATTCTGTTTGTAATTTAATGCCAGTTGATTCTACGTTTATGTGCCCACGTTAAGCAGCTTATTGAAATTATTTTCCCCCCAAAGATAGTCATGGTAGCTAAAACTTATTTAGTTTCAAATCACATCTGACAAACAAGCCTAAGCATCATGCCTAACTGAGTGTACCCTGAAGCATCAAGAGTGTTTTACTTGGTTATCAATTCGGCGCGACTCATGCAAAGAAGTTCCTATTACATGAAGCCCACCTAATGTCTTCACCTCAGCACCCTCGTCAAAACAATGAATTTCGCAATCCTTTAAGACAGTCGCATAAGCAAGTGCTATTGCATCACAAAGAGGGTACATCTCAGTCACTTCAGCCACGCGCTCTTGTAGTTTTTCCAACCCAATTGTATTACTCATTTCAATTGACTCCATAATAGTGGATTTCACCTTCTGAAAAGACCATTCATTGCTCTCACTTTTGTGAACATATTTTGCTACAAGAATACATGGGGGAGTGAGCCACGCAATAAAAAAACCTTGTTACAGGTTATAGAACATACAACCACTGATAGTCCAACACTTTATTACTAACCCATGATTGCAGCTTTGGCAAGCAGAGCTAGTGACGATGGCCCGAGTTTTATCTTGGAAAGACCCTGCCAAAAAACGAAAGGTGACAGTGAGAAACACCTTTGGAGTCTTAGGACGGCTAAAAACTCACAGAAATAATCACCTTGTGGGATGTGGACTCCCCCTCAGTTTCGACATCTGGGGTGTCGTGCGACAGAAATGGAAGTACATTGTCTTCTACAATTTCTTTTGCAAGCATCTACCAAGAACAGAAAAGTGAACTGATCAGGCCCTGGAGAGAAAAGTCTCTACTGGCTTTCTGCTTTCACATATATATACACGAAGACAGCTAACAAGAGATGAAATTAAATACCCAAAAAAAGGAGAAGAGATTAAATACTAACCTTAGGGTTGCCACCTAAAATGATGTCTGTCCCTCTGCCTGCCATGTTCGTTGAAATTGTAATTGCATGTTTCCTTCCAGCCTGTGCAATTATCTCAGCTTCTCTAGCAGCATACTGCCGAGAACGATTCGATTAGCTCCAAACATGGAAGAATAAGTTAAACTAAATCAGGAGTTTACATACCTTTGGTCTTGCATTAAGTACATTGTGAGGAATATTACGAGACTTAAGAAGATCCGACAGGTATTCTGAACTCTCAACACTGGAATGGGTATATATGCCATTAATTCCAAATGCCACAAACGTACCACATGCAGAAATTAAATTACTGTAAAATCAAGTGTCCATGCCCATGAACATTGAATGGTACCAACGGGCGAGGTAATTATAGCAACAGCCCCCATAAGATTTAGACAGATTTTCTTCCCAGACAAGTAATATGATTTCATGAATATTTTGGTTCCTATGATAAAGATTCATTGATTGGTATCCTATCCACTCCCTCTGCAAAATGTAGGGCCATATGTTGACTGATCAATTTTGAACTTTGACCGTAAATTCTGTACACTATTTTATTGATAGCTACAGAATCACAATCACAAGAAAGTGTTTTTTTCTAATGTGAATCCAATGTTATCAAGTTTATATAACATACCTCATGCATTGTTGGCTTAATTGTTAGTCAAAGCATGGATTGGATAGTTAAAATGCACCCTACATTCTGTAACAAAGGGAGTACAGTTTAGATAGGTTATTATTGCGATTGACTATATCTGTATTGTTACGTGCCCACTTCATAAGGAGAGCATCATTACCATTACTAAGCAAGCAAAAAATAAACCCAAGTTCCTGAGATAAAAGATTATTTCTTCCTGCCCCTGTGGTGCTCCCAGCCTACTTGATCCAAGGACACCTCAATCAGGCCCGGTCCATACCCAAGCAGACAATTATACAATGAGTCAATGACTTTTGCTGCGAAAGTTGCTAGCTTTGATAAAGGCCGACAATGTCAACATAATGGCCGACTGACAACACAATGGCACAATGATTGGCATGCAGGAAACTTTGGGGGAAATGGCGTCAGCATAAAGCGACACAAGCAAAGCATTACGCTTTGCCGTCAGGCCCACAGGCACTTCAGCAGAAACCTCTGTTTTCAACATCGCTGCTCCCAGTGCCAACTATGCTACTGGCATCTCTCCACTGTTAGAGCAACTCCAATAGCTCCTGTAAAAAACTTCCCGTAAAAGTCATTTTATGTGGTGACCCATGAAATCTAGGGAAGTTGTCTAACACCAACTTTTCTCAGTTCCTGTAGAATTTCTTCCCCTAAAATATTTTTTCCTGTTTCCCATTAAACAGAGCTGGGCCCCGCATGTCAGTGACACGGCGATTGGGGGCGTGGCGACAGCGGCCGGAGCGGTGCGGGACATGGGAGGCGCGGCAGCGGCGGGGTCGGCCGAACATGGAGACATCGGCTGCTGGTCGGGCAGGAGCGGATACGGCGTTTGCCGCGGTGGTTGTGGCCTGAACGGCAAGCTGGTGGCGGAGGAGGAGAGGGGCGACGGTGGTCGGTCACGGTGGAGAAGGGCGGCAATCAGCGGTGCTGACGGGCGCGGGCGCGGAGGACAAGCTGTGCGCGGAGGCGGTGGGGTCCAGCGACTGGATAGGAGCCGGCGGTGGTGCGCCGATGACGGAGGTGATGGCCGGCGCCCGCGGCGGCGTTCCGGTGCAGCGGCGCGGTGACAGCCCGGCGTTCCACTCGTGAAGTTTCAGGCAGTTTCCTGCCCGCCAAAATTATACAGGAAGGTCATCTTCCCATAAACGTGAGGGAAGTTGGGGGCAATTATACGGGATCCCATAAAAAAATCGAGTTTAAGGGAGCTGTTGGAGGCCTTTTTTTGCCTCAACTTCTCGTAAACGGTAGTTTTTTTAAGGATACGGAGCTATTGGAGTTGCTCTTAGTCTGTACCTGTGCAGCTTCTCCTCATTCTATGATACCAGCAACATGGACGCGCTCAGATTGATCGAAGAGGACGGGGTGCTGGAATGATGTGTTCACGAGGAGTGGTTATCTGTAAGAGAGTTGCAAAAACTGAAATTCCTCTCAAGATTACGGGCGTGTGAATCTGTTTGCATGGTGTGGTAAGCGCACGGGAGGGGGAAAGCGAGCCCATGCAGGGATGTTTGCATGCCTGACTCTGCTAATAAACACAACGGGGAGACCTAGTTGCAGCCCGACTCGTGAGAAGATTACGGGTGTTCGCTGCGTGCTATTAGTTCTCAAATGAATGAGCGATTTACCGGGGGCAAAAGTGTCCGACTATCGGCAAATTTGCTAAGTGCGAGGCTGCCTTGGACCTTGTTCTTTGCACAGAAAATGTCACGCCCTCCTTCTGGGAATAGAGGGAGCATTATGTTTGGTAATATGCAATGCAGTGCAAACTAGATTTCTTCTAGGTTGCAAGGAAAATATACCTGGTAGTTCCAACCAAAACAGGACGGCCCAATTGAAACATATACTCTACCTCTTCCCGGACATATTGCCATTTGCCCCTTAAAGTCTACAAAACGTAATAGTAGACATCAAATGTTTTGTCATCATAAACAAAGGAAAATACTGGGTATGATCTCACTTCTCAGCAGCCTTACCGCAAAAGCTTGGATAGGTAAGTCCACCCGTATATTTGGCAGATTCGTGGGCACCTCAATGACTGGCATCTTAAACATCTTCAGAAATTCCTTTTCCTGCAGAACCAGTATATGATCATATTAGCGGAGCATAAATAATATGAACATAGAAACTATCCAGGAAGTGGTCAAGTAGATATCGTACCTCTGTCTTAGCAGTACCTGTCATCCCGGAAAGCTTAGGATAAAGCTTAAACAGAGACTGATACGTAATCTGAGCCACAATTACTGAGTCTGCCTGATGAATTGCAATTAGCATTGCATACAAGAAACTATCAAACACTTTCACAAACAATGACAAGGCTAATAAAAGAAAATTTATATTAGTTCATAAGTACAAATTGGCAATGGATAAATCAATGATTGCCTGGATTTTGAGGCCTTCTTTTGCTTCTACTGCTTGATGAATACCATCAGACCACCTCCTTTTGGGTTCGACTCGACCAGTAAGCTGGAGAAAAAAGTTAGGAATATAGTTTCAGAACAAAGTCTTCCTAAATATGCCAATGTGCAATTGTAATGGACTAATAGGCAGTGTCAAATATAGGATCATGAAGATCTTTTGCATGAGATAGAGCATGGTAGAGGCGATAAAAACAGTGGTACTTTTCTCAGGTTACTAAATTGAAATGGTGCAGCCCAGCAGGATCAGAATGATAAAAAGAATGGACCTTAGTCAGGTAGAAAAATGATATATTAAACAGGAGAAAAATTGAGTACATCGTATTTCAGCTTCATGTGACCATGGTAATAGCCTTACATAGTTTACCCCAAAACAGAATAGCATGCACTGGATCCATTTAATAGCTAGTGGACTGAAGCCAAGTAAGGCATGCCATATGTTTCGATGTTCTATCTAGTTTCAAGGATTGCATGATCCACTGAGCTTGTGGACTGAAGCCAAGAAGAGGACTACCATATGTTCCTATGTTCTATCAGGTTTTCAAGGAGTCAGTAGGTGGGGTGGGGTTAGTAATCAAGGATTATGATTGACTAGTGCACCGACAGAAGATATGTAATATCATCAGAAGATATGTTGTAGCAAAAACAAACTGCTGTGAAGCTGAACATAAGCTTACTTGTATAATTATCAACAGAAAAAAGGTTTTGGATCTCAAATAAAACATGGAATGTCCGTCTCAGTCCACTATTTAAAAAGAAATGAACTAAGTCACCCTATATAAGTTCAAAAAAAAAGTCACCCTATATGGCAAATAAGCAATTTTGAAATTGATATAGTACCTCATTAATTATGAGAGCTTTTCCATTCCTAACAATGTACTGTACATCCCTGCGGTAGAACTCTTTGGCCTTCAATGCATTTGTCACAAATCTGAAGCACTCGACAAGTTTAGGGTCAGAGTCATGTCGCATGTCCAAGTTGCTAGTAAGTTGGTCGCACCTCACATGCGGTTGCATAATTTAACACTAATTCTAAACAACCATTTGAATATACAGTGAAAGGGGGGAAGAACGTGCACAAGTGACAAGCAACCAAATGGAAAGACTACCATGGAAGAACTGTGTTGTTTCTGGGTTGCTGATAGGCAAAAAAAATATTGAGGGAAAAGATTGCATTTATATTAAAATATCATCACGGTCATTACAATCAGATAGCACCAGCAGCGCCAAATCCCGTGGTAGTTGGCCCATATAGACAGTCCCTCCTACCACTGATCTGGGTTTGCTTGGCTAATTCATGGGCACAGTTGTTGCCATCTCTCCCGTGGCAATTTTAATACTTGAACAGAACTGTATATTAAATGTTGAGTTGACTGTCAATAAATCCATAGAGCAGAATAGCTACACTGAACAGAAAGCTACAAAAGAAATAAACAGTGATGGCACCTTGCAGACAAAAGCTAGAAAAGAACTAGACAGTGATGGCACCTTGCCCACGGATCATTCTCATCCCACAGATCATTGGTCCCAAGAATCGTCTCAGCATAAGTAACTCCATCCTCTGTTAGATCTATATTATTGCCCTTCAGTTCTACAGTATAATGCTGCAGAAATAAATCAAAATAATGATTATAAGTGGGAAATATTAGTAAACCATGACCATTGTAACTTTAATTCAAGCAACATGAAAATACTCACAGCACCCTCTATGAGAAGATCTGCAACTTTAGCAGCAACTGGATACCGTGCTGCTTCTCTATTATCCTAATATGGGATAGAAAAGGCTGGTGAACATCTTGCATTTTGACAGGCCAGGCATAGGAGGAACAGGGTTAGCAAGAAAAATAGCGAGGAAAACCTCTCCACTTATTAACAATGGGTTTCTTCCTTCATCTATAAGCACTGAGTCCACTTCATCCACGATAGAAAAATGGAATGGTCTTGGCCTACCAAATTGTGTATTACACAGAAAATTAACAAATAAACAAATCATAGCTCTGAAAAAGTGAGAGGGAACAGCCTCGAATGTACCATCTCATGACTAACTGTTCTTTCTTACGTGACAAGTTGTCACGAAGATAATCAAATCCAAGCTCCTGTAGGTTATGAGCAGTCTTTGAGAACCTATATATATTGGGATATCACCATAAAGTACTACATAACCAAGATAAGCAAGTAATGGGTTCATTAACAAGTATGGCCGCAGCTCACAGGCAGATTCTCGTAGAAGATTCAAAGACAACTTATTTTATTATTACTTTTAATCTGAAATGAAGACAACTTTAACATATAATACCAAGTTGCAAGAAGAAGAAAGGTCCTCAGATGAATAGCCACTATAGAACTATCTAAAAGTTGTTGTTCTACTGAGCATCTTACCGAGTTATTAGTGTATGTAATGTCACACATATAGTTGGCTCTCCTCTCATCAGACTTCATACCTGCCTATGCATATGCCACAGATGAAAGAGTGAAAGAAGGTTAAATGTTTGCCTCCGATCATACGTTTATATAAAAATACTGTAACAGCGCAGAAATTGACTGGTTCCAAGCTAGAACGATAAGGGAGTCTAGAAAGTATGACAACAGCATTATGTAGAAGTATACCTGAATTAGACCGACAGTTAGGCCAAGAAAACGATGAACGCGGCCCATCCATTCAGCATCTCGCTGTGCCAAATAATTGTTTACAGTCACCACTGAAAAAGGATTACAGTGCTTATAAATGTAAAGAAGTGGGACCTAGGACATGGATGCCTGTTTAGGGTTTAACAATGGAAATGTGGAAAGTGGATCAAATCAATGTATAATATCAACAAACCAACCTTGAATAAACATCTTTGTTTGGATCAACAAACACAGGCGAGAGTTATAATCCGAGTAAAAAAAATATCTTATATATACTCATGCATAAATTATTTAATAGTATGATTTTAGCAAACTACGGTGGGGGAATATGGTGGTATTTAAGAACAAAAGAACGAGCGTGTGCATTGCGCTCATCCATGCACAATGCCATGATAGACTAAATGGTACAGTTTAAGTCAGAACTTTTGATTGGCAAAACACAAATAATCTAAATGCATACAGTACCATGAACTCCATCCCCAGTCAGTGCATTGAGATAAGCTGCCAAGGTCGACACGAGTGTCTTCCCCTCGCCAGTCTTCATCTCCGCAATGCACCCATCGTGGAGCACAGCGCCACCAATAATCTAACACAAAAACATCAATCAAAGAAGCTCAATCACCCCCAAACAAACTCGTGCATTACCTGAACATCCTAACAGAGCAAAGCTGGTATACCTGAACATCGAAGTGCCGCATGCCGAGCGTCCTCCTTGCCGCCTCCCTCACCACAGAAAACGCCTCTGGACAGAAGCAAACACACACCAACGCATCTCAGACGACAGCTCGAAGGGAACGCTGCAATGCAACACTAACAGTAACAGGAACAGCACGGGGACCAACCTGCCTGAACGTCGGCGAGCGTCTCCCCGCGGCCCAGGCGCGCGCGGAACTCCTCCGTCTTCCCCTTCAGCTGCGGGAACACATAAATCCATCATCCGCACAACAAAAAGCCATTAGGAATCAGGAACCGTGGGTGGGGTGTTCCACGCGGCACGCCACCTGTTCGTCGGAAAGCCTCCGAAGAGGCGGCTCGAGTGCGTTGACGGCGGAGACGAGGCGGTAGTAGTCGCCCACCACCCAGGCGTTGAGGCTGCATAGGTCCCTCCATGAACCGGCCTTGGCCGCACCGGCGGTGGTGGTGAGTGAAGCCGAAGGGGACGGGGATGGGGCAGCGGAGCAGAACAAGGGACGAGGCTTCCTCCAATTGCTCTTGCGCTTTGCTCGGGGAGTAGCTGTGGAGTTGGGGGAGAGGCGGGGCGCGGGGGCGGGGAGGAGATGGAAGGAGGGAGGGGAGGAGAGGGAGGCGGCCATGGAAAGCGTCGAAGCGAGAGACGAGCAAGAGTGCAGGGAAGAGAGGAGGGCTTACATGTGGTCCCACGAGCTACAGTATTTTGGTGTCTAATAAAAGGGGGCCCACCGTCTCTCATTAATTATACCCGTCCGATCAAGCAAATCCAACGGTTAAGAGCCAGGCTTTCCTTTTTTTTCTATATTATACACTCTCGGGTTTTCTTTTAAACACGATACGGACGCAAGCGAGTTGGGGAGTTGGGGAAGAGCCAGGGCGCGGGGGCGGAGAGAAGAAGGGAGGCGGGAGGGGAGGGGGAGAGGGAGGCGGCCATGGAAAGCGAGAGACGAGGAAGAGTGCAGGAAAGGGAGGATGGCTTACATGTGGTCCCACGGGCTACAGTATTGGTGTCCAGCAAGGGGGCCCACACCGTCTCACATTAATAATACTCGTCTGATCAAGCAAATCCAACGGTTCCACAGCCAGGCTTTCTCCCTTTTCTATAACAAAAGAGCATGTCTTTCCATATATCAGAGGGCAGCGCTAGGCGTCAACCGGCTGTAGTAAGCCAAAAATCAAACCAGCTTGCAGCATGGTCGCACCTCATAGCATCGGCGGATGTCGCGAACACCTGCTCGGATCAATGAAGGATGTTGTGACCACCCCTTGAACCGTCGGGCGTGGCTTGCAACGTTGCATGCTTTGTGGTTGCAGCACCAGCCGTGATTTTCACTGGCACGCAAAGGTCATGCGGTTGCAACACCGATGAGCAAGAGACACCATGCTACATCGATCGCCACCTCCTTGCAACAACAGTGGTTGTTGTTGCCACCAAACCTTGTAACACTAACCACGGGTTGTAGTGCGTCACACGAAGTCCAGGCAAGGGATTGGATGGTGCATGCGCTCATGTGGCCTTGCGGCGCTAGAACTATTGGAAATAGGGACATCATCCTTGAAGCACCAGGTGACCGCCCCTGCCCCTTACAGCAGGCGAGCCCGACCTTTGCAGCGCCACTAATCACGCTGGCGGCAGAACACGTCGAGCGAGTGGTGGTGGCTCCTCTTGTAGCATCGGTGTGCCCCAGGCGGTCGGAGCTTGCAGCATCACTACGGTCAGGTGACCCGCTTGCAACATTGTCTCCAGTTGCATCAATGGTGTGGCTAGACAACATCGTCGCCAGCATCTCCGCGACTCTCTGTGCACGTCAACTATCATGCTTAGCGAGGTATAAGGCGATAACGATAAGGAGAGAGATGGGACGAGCCGAAGTGCACTAGTGCAGAACCGGGCTATAGCCCCGGTTCGTAAGGGGGGGGACCTTTAGTCCCCACCCTTTAGTGCCGGTTCGGCTTGAACCGCAGCTAAAGGGCCACCACATGGCACGAGCCAGGACCGGGTGTGGGGACAGCTTTAGTACTGTTTGGTGTTACCAACCAGTACTAAAAAGTTTGGGGGGTTTTGGTTTTATTATTTATTTTTTCTTTAATTTTATGTTTTTCATTTAATTCTTTTTCGTTTGCTGGTATTTTACGATACTACATATTGTACACGTTATGCATATATATACAAATAGAATTTCTCGTAGAACCGATAATATATCATCGAATGTCTCACAACCGCACCATTATTCACACATACACATGCATATATATATATATATATATATATATATATATATATATATATATATATATATATATATATATATATATATATATATATATATATATATATTCACACACACATGTGTGTATACAGTTTTTCCTACATGTAGCCTTCAGAGCCGGTGGCATTTGCCTTGGTGACAATTGGGAGTAGTTCATTGGGGCGGTAGCGGGTAGTAGAATTCCCTTTGGGATCTATGACCTCGTCGAGCAAAAACCCCGTTATTTTCTCTTGAAGTGCTCGTATGCGCTTCACTGGTAGGAGCGTTTCCCGCACTGATTCGAACTGTTAAGAAGGAGATCAATATGCATGTGTATTAGTTATGTGATTAGATATCGATAATAACGTAAAAATTGTGAATAGTGTTCTGACAAACGCGCGTACCCATAGCTGTCTATCAGTTTTGGTCCTTTCAGACGTCATCATGCTAATGTTCTCAAAAACGTAGTATGCACAATGATCTCTCCCCTGCGCCTGCTTCAGGGCCTTTACGAGAATAAAAATTAATCAGATAATAATTAATCAAGCATGATAATTAATGTATTGAAACTAGAATTAAAGAGATGCATGGTAGGTAGCTAGATAGTACTACTTAATTAATTATACCTTGGGTCGAAACCAATGCAGCCTTTCTCTCCATTCGTCTGGAACCTCTTTCGAATTCCTAAACTTTGCCCAAGCCCTGCCCGCCGGCAAAAAAAATGAATAAATGAGTTATTAAATAGTCGATATCAGGAAATGACGAACTAAAGAGGCCGACATATAGTTAATAATGAATGAAATTACATGTCGACTATCCCCTTCACGGTTGTGTACTCTCTCTTTTTTTTAAGTAGTGAGTCCAATACTTCAACTGTTCCTTTGTCAACTTTAATAATAACAAGATCCAAAGGAAACTGCATGCACACACATTTGCATGTCTTAATTAAGCAGACATGTGCATAACACTCATCAACTATCCTAAACCCTATACCTTAATTATTAACATCTAGCTAGATAGTAAGAAAAATAGAATTGTAGTACAAGACAGTGTGACTCCCGTGTAGTTGTAAGGAAGTAGTATATGTTCATTGGTATTGAGGCGCTTCAAGAACTCTAGCATGTTTTTCTTTACCTCTGCTTGATACCATGGATATGCTCATGTTTCTTCATTAATGGTATTTGGGTCAATGAACCCAATGCCATAGCGTTCACCTTTTTTATTTCATACATCTTCATCCTGCATAATATACCATAGAAAAGAATATAGTGAGGATAATTATAGGTAATAATCGATCAATGAGCACTATAGCTAGCTTGAGACTTGAATTACATAAAGAAATCACTTATAGACAATACAAACTGACGATGAATTTATCGAGTGTGTCTTGATGGAATAACTGAAATAGTTCTGAATACTCAATGGACAGAGTTAGCTTATGGAAGTAATACTCTTCCTTGACTTTCACCATGAGGCCCTCTCGATTGTTACTCTTGGTAATTTTCATGTACCAATCATGCAAACCGGCACTAATGGTCACATTAGTGTTGGTTTTGTTACAAACCGAGACTAATGTGCTTCACATTAGGCCCTTTTTCTACTAGTGGCGGAAGAATCAGGAGACGGTGAGATAATATTTGAGCGGTTGAGAATGATAGGATACGCGGCGACTACTTCACTTGTTACGCGTACGTCATGTTGCTGCCGTATAGAGAGAGGGAGGGGAGTGCTCTGTGTTGCACGCAAGGCGTTGGAGGTGGTCGATGGAGTGATCGGCTAAAGTTAGTTGAAAAGAAACATTTCCCTATGTCAGAATTATAGGTCTCTCCAACCCTCTAGATTGAGAGTGAAGAATCTCAAGCCTACACTGCTTGGGGTGATGCCCAACCAATGTTCTTCTAGCATTTTGTAGTTTTTTTCAATCTATTCATCTTCAATCATTGCAGTACGAACATTAGAAATAATAAAAATTACATCTATATTCGTAGACCACCTAGAAACGACTACAAGCACTGAAGCGAGCCAAAGGCACGCCGCCGTCATCGCCCACCCCTCGTCGGTGTCGAGCAAAACTTCTTGTAGCAGACAATCCGAAAGTCATCGCGCTAGGGCCCCATAGGACCAACGCACCAGAACAGCAACTATTGTTGTTGAGTCACTTATTTTGGGACGGGGGGTAGCGTAGATCGGAAGGATCCAATTTGAAGACGTGAACTTAGACGAACTACGACCAGATCCGAGCAAATCCATAAAGGATGGATCAGTCGGAGACACACCTCCACACGCCAACCGACGATGCTAGACGCATCATCGGAAAGGGGCCTAGGCGGGGAGAACATTATTCCATCTTGAGGAAGCCGCCGCCCTCTCGTCTTTCTGAGTAGGATACAAACCCTAACAAGACACGAAAGAGCATATTAAAACAGAGCCCTCCATCGACAAGGGCCGGGATCCACTCCGCCATGGCCCTAAAGCCATTGGAGACGAGGCGGGCCGGTGGCGGCATCGGTGGGAGGCAAGAGAACACTAGCATTTTGTAGTTACAACACAAGATGAGCATTGCTAGAATCCGTGTGTGGTCCTTACTCACTCCTGTGAAAGTTAGGGAGCCATTGGTTACTGGGTTTGGCCGATGGGAGATGGTAGCTCGGGATATCTACAACTAGTTTGGATGGCGGTTTAGTAATAGGATAGGTGTTTAGTGATCTCGTCCTATTTCACCGGTTGTGGCATATTATACTTTTTTATTCTTTTATTTTTCTTCACCTCTGAGTGAGCTTGTTTGGGAACACAGACTTTTCGGTCACTCTGATTAATAAAGAGGTTGCATGCATCGCTCTAATGCAGACACCGGGGATAATCCTCATTTTCTAAAAAAACACAAGATGAGCACATGTGTGAAAAAAAGTTACTAATTGGCTTGGCCAATGCAGTAGCAAGTGTGTAGGCCAACACTGCATCTTGCTGAGGGAAAGATATATAACCTTTTGGGCAACTCCTAATTATCGCCTTGTGCGAAAAATTGTTCATCTGTTGTTTTTTAGATATGGTCCTTTATTGTTGAGAGAACGATCAAAATCACTAATTGAGGACTACTCTTTCCAAAGATCACTTCATCCTCAAGTCGTAACATGTGGGGTTTTCTTTTTTATAGATCCGTTTATTTAAAATGTTTTATCTCTTATTAAACCGTGCGTTTAAATTTCAAACCGTTTTCACTATGGGATACCTCGCATTGTGATCTTCAAACATAGATCCCATGTTAATAGGTTTTAATGGAAAAAAATCAAAAAAAAAAGGCGAAAGAAACCGAACGAAAAAACACACCGGAAGCACATTTTTTCCCTTTCGAAAGCCGTTTCGAGAGGCATGATCATGTCTCTCGCGGAAGCAAATCCGTACCTCTCGCGTAAGGGAAAAAAAGAAAATGTGCTCTTTTAGAGGCACGACGGAAGCAAATCCATGCCTCTTGCGGACGGAAAAGAAAAAGAAAATGCGTCCTTTTCCTTTTTAAAGAAGCACGCACGTACCTCTTGCGGAAGAAAAAAACAAGAAAACGTGTTTTTTTTGTTACCGAGAGGCATGACCGTGTCTCTCGTGGAAGCAAATCCATGCCTTTCGCGAAAGAAAAAAACATATTTTTTCTTTTTTCGAGAGGTACGGCCGTCCTCTCGCGGAAGCAAAACTGTGCCTCTCGCTAAAGCAGAAAAAAGTATTTTTCGTTTTCGAGAGGCACGGCCAAGCCCCTCACGGAAGCAAAAAAACATGTTTTTTATGAAAAAAATCATTTTCTTTTGTCAAAAAACTAAGAAATACCGGTGAAAGACCACAAAGCTAGAAAAAATCCATCTAAATAGCCGAAAACGCCTGCGAAAAAATAAAAACAATAATCAGAGGAAGCACTCAGAGCGCGACATCTAGTGGCGGCTGAGAGCATGCAAGTGGCGCGCTTTCAGCCCGCCCCAAGTGACCCTTGGGGAGGCTCTCGAACAAACGCTCCTCAATTAGTTGCTCTCGAGAACGATATATGGCTTTTGGAGGAACTACTAATTAAGGCCTTGTGTGAAAGGTTGTTCATAAAAGGCCCACAATGGTCGACCAACAAAAACACCAGCGCGTCAAGAATCTCTCTCAAGCAGAGAAAAATCCGTGTGTTCTCTTAAAAAGGTTGAGAACTAGTAGCTCCCCACAAGTTTTTAAATATATATGTCAAAATTTTAAAATTCACATATTTAAAATGATGTTCCTGTGATTAAATTTACTTTGCAATTTTTCAACAATGTTCATGAATTTAACAAAAAGTACAGATTTTACAAAACATTTATGAATTTCAAAATACTCAAGGGACAGAAATAAAGAACAAAAACGGTTGAAAAATCAAAGGAAATGAAAAAACAACAAAAAATCAACAAAATCGAAGGAAATGCAAAGGTCACTTACCCACATTTTTCAAAGTACAGCCTCCTCCGCACATAAACACAAGGGCGCACCCTGGGCACGCCTCCTGAGACGAAGTTGTGCCCCCTTTAATTGTTGGAGCACCTCAGCCCATGCCTTTTGGATTGTGCGTGTAGTACACGCAGACCGAACTGAGAAGCTATTCATAAAAAATGACATTATGTATATGAAATCCAATACATGTGACAGTCGGTCGGGGAGTAGCACTCAACTTAATAGCCAGGTACATAATACAATGAATCATGGTAGCTGGTTCAGAAGACAGGGAAGGCAGTTTGGATCATAGCATACATAACATGAGAGCATCTCCATATAAGGAACTTCGTTATCACCACTGACGATCATCTTCCTCCTAAGTCATTGTCCTCATCTTCTTTCCAAAGATACTGGTGCCAATGTCGTGTTGTGGTACCGGAGATGGAAATGTTCAGATTCAGTATCAGACATGGCTTGAGATAATGAACAATACCAAGAAATCAATGAAAAGCTAGGCGTTACGTACTCAGATCAAAACAACCTAGATCAATATTGCAATTATGGATAAGAAAGTTGGGTCACGTAATAGACTAAACTGAACTTTGATCAATATTTCAATCTTCGCATCTCAGTTTATAACTTTATATAGTACCTACAGTTCAAAAATTTGAACATACAAAACTGAGAAAGAAATGCATTTTAACAAACATAAGATGGTCATGAGCATAGTGCCAACCTGCTAACATATTGGATGCGTCGCGGATGGCCCAGCGAGCGTGGCTAGCACCCACTCTCTACCTTGCCTCCACTGCCCTATTCCGTCCAACCACAAAGCCACCGTGGAGACAATGGAGAGTCATCAGCCATCGATCGCCACCTGCCTACAAGGGAGACATGATGAGAACAGTGCATGAAAGCGATACATCCAGTGACAACAGTACCACGACCCTGCAAATTGGAACCAATTAATCAATATTTAGAATTACTTGGGAATGATAATATCAGGCAAGAAAAATGTATGATATTGTCATTTTTATTCATATGGGGCTGATAAAAATACAAATAATAAAAATTAGGATAGTCTGATCATGAATAATTTAGTTCAAATACTGCTTGGGAAAACCCGGCTATTGAGCAAGACAACATCATAAAACACAGGCAATAGATTGTACATTCTGGGAATAACTGATAAAAAAACATGGTTTTATTTGACAAACCATGTTATCAAAGTGGGAAGAATGGTGTGAAGATGAAACGTGGAAACAAATAATTTTATCATAGATTCACCAATGCACGAATACATCAACACAAGTGCCCTAACACCACATTGATAGATTTCTGGATCAGGTAGGCTTAGGGTTTACGGTGGTTCACCTTCTCTTTAGATGGATGAACACGCCGAAGTGGCCATGGTGGATGGCTACGACGGTGATGACAGAGAGTGCGTGAGTGGCGGCGGTGGAGAGCGGCAGGGCGTTGTGGAGCTTCCCATCGCTGACCGGCTTTCCTCGATCGGTGAGGTTAGGGAGGTGGGTGACGGTTCTGTTTTGGCGTACATGCCCTAGTGGCCCCCACCTTCCACTTATAGCCATCACGACAAGGGCCCACAACCCAGTTGGGTTGGGCTCCCCCGATCAGGGAGTGAGTCAAGGGTCCAATGGGCCTTTGGGCCCATTGGTGGAGGGATCAATACTAACATTTTTCCCCCCTGATCTCATCTTTCAAATTTATAACTTTATACTTTGAAATAACTCTTTTCAAAATACTCATTTCATCACAGATTAATGCGTATGAGCTGCCCTATCGTCACGGTCAATCGCCGATGGACTTGACACCTACAACACACCTCTTTGTTTTGGAATATATACATTAACTTTTGGGCACTTTATTGTCCGGAAAACATAGACCATACCATAAACCCATGTCGACTGTGTGTTCTCTAAATGCACTGGGCAGTAAGTCTTCATTAAGCAGATCTGCAAATACTTGTCGGTTGCTTACATGCTCCAAGCATTTCAACATAATTCCAGACTTTCTCCTTAACAACGGATAACTTTGTGTCAATGTGTTTGGCACCACACTTGATCGTTGTCATAGGAGTGAATTACTTAATGGTTATTGTTGTTGTCAACCATTATCAACTCCGGGTACATGTTTCTTTAACCTTTTTGCCTGTCCCTTAGCCTCATATCATGTTGTACATTATCTTTACATCATATGAATGATAATTGATTCATTCTTTAGAGTTTTTTCACAAAAAAACTCCAAGTGTGAAAGTCAACGACAATTGTGGATTTCGCTATATATTTCACAAGTTCTATCTCTGTATTACAACCTTTTGAGAGCACTTGCTCCTTTTAGCATGAGGCCGATATTTTTGACTCCATTCCAGTGATTTATATCTGGACTGGACATTGCCAAAACAACCCGGTTATGTGAACTGTGTCAGGGTAATATTATACTTTTGCATTCATTAAGCTTCCAATAACTGAAGCATATGGTACCATATTCATTTGGTCTATTTTGTATTGACTTTTGGAACACTAAAGTTCCCAAAATCATTACCCTTTACTATAAGAAGAGACGTAGGTTTTCTTGCATGTATACTTTAGAAACTTTTCTTAGCATGCCCATGCGACACTCCTAATACCCCTTTTATCCTTTTCTCGGTGAATCTTGATCCTTATAACGAGAGGACATTCTACCAAGAACATTCTTTTGAACTTTGAGGACAAGAACTTCTTTTCCTCCTGTAGTAGATTAACATCACTACTAACAAGTAGAATGTTATCCGCATGTACAGGATTAGGAAATGAAATTCCCATTCTATAACTTTATACAAACACAATTTTCCTCTCATTTTCTTTAACCCAAAACAACATTTGATTGCTTTAGTCCATAAAAGACTTCTTCATGCAGTATCCCCTGTGTTCTTTACTTTCATCTGATGTAACTCAGATCATAATATCTTTCATCTGATGTAACTCGGATCATGATGTGCAACCAACACTCATTGTAATCTATTCAGTGTAAAACACGCAAAAACATTTCGATTTAAGTCGTGTTTTACACCTTTACGTATTTCCCTTGGAGTCACATTGTCTTTGTAGACTCTTTACAGTCTACTGTTTTGGCTCCATTGGAAATTACTCATGAGTCCCAAACATCGTCGGGATTCACCAATTTCATTTTGTCTCACATAGTCTCTTATCATTTAGATAAGCAGACACTTCTCAAAGATCGATTGAGCTCTAAATGAGGTGGGATCAACCTCTAATTTTAATTTCTCTAACATAGACTTTATAGTCATCAGACATATCTGATTTTTTTCATTTAGGTACTGGTACTTCCTTCATATGGGTTTGTTGTAGCTCTGTTATTGCCAAGCGGCAATTAATTATGTAGTCTTTCATTGCCAAGAGGCAATAGATTTTACAGGGTCCTATATCACAAGATCCATATTTACTCATTCATCCTTTTATAGAGATAACAACAGATGTTGTATAGGTCATACAACATGCTCCCCCAGATACAATCTACTCAAGCCTTATGGTATACTCTATAATATTTTACTTTATCTAGGTAGCCAACAAAATAGCTCCCCTAGATTTCTTATTTTGGGTTTGCTCTGTCAATACTTTCCTCATAAGCACCATCTTTTACTTTTGAATCTCGTTCAGTATGAATACTGGTTGACTATGCTATCTTCCAATCGGAAACTGTAAGATTCAAGGAATATAGCTATCTCTTTACTTTAGGGGTATCGTTATTGTGTATCATTATTGTGAACATCGTACTCCCCCCTCTTTACTTTAGGGGTATTGTTATTGTGTATCATTATTGTGACCATCGTACTCCCCCGACGATTACATTCATCAATTATAGATCAATTTAGATGAATCATGTGCACATTATGTAGGGGAGTTTCATCATTCACAGTACTTTCTCCCCCTCAAAATGTGGCAAGAACTTTTCTTCCACAATTTCGAAAACCATTTAGAACTCTTGTGAATTGAGGAAACTTTGATTATCTACTTCATGCGGAATGAAGTTATTTCTTAACTCGTATGGGAGTACTTTCCTCATTCCATTTCAAAAAAAACTCAACCGAGTTCTTTATCAATAGTACATTTGCAAGTCAAACATGCGTATCATTCTTATCTTTTGGTTCGTCTATAACTTTTATTATCTTTAGACTCATTGATTGCTTAATGACTATGACACTTAAAAGTGCACCATCGATACTAGGATAGCATAAGGGCCACTAAATACTTTTCTCCCAAATTGGGATTCATTAAAAACATATGAGTCATCACATCTTTTTCCTGTCATACACGATAATTCCTTTGCCAAAATTTCTCCCACCATACGGGATTATTCTGACATAAATATTATGCCAACTTTACCCCGCCATGCGGTATTATGATAATCATCTTTTCTCACCATGCGGGTAATTCCATGGAAGGGATATGAATGCAAGAATTGGCTTTCTTTGATTGCATATTCAATCATAAAATTCAGAAACAAATCCGAATATTCTTTAATACACATGCTTAATACGACGTGGTCAAATTAATCACGCATATCGCTTATTGCATCTCATAGAAGATGAGAATTCTTTTCCATGGAGAGTACATGAAGACATTCATCGAGCAAGACTCTCAATGATATTCTCTTTCTTGGACTAATATCCAGAATTGGCTTCTTTAAAGCCATTCTTTAGAGAGAACATACTCCCTCACGTTAGACCTTTCTTGGTCATCTTTCGGGACACAAGTTCCCAGCGTTTTGCTTTCATAAATGAAAGCATGGAAAACTTTCAGTCTGAGAAAAATAACCAATAATCAACAATAATGAGCATAAAATAAGTCTACGTTGGTCTCATTAAAGATATGCACATTAAACTTTTAAACCTTTCTTTTATATTCGAAATCATAGGTTGGGCAGAAATGGAATAAAAAATCACCTTTTTACATTAATTCCACATCACCGATGGGCAGAAATGGAAATAATGCATATAACTCATAAATAATGTGATGATAAAATTTCTATTAAGCAACTTTGCTAAGAAAATAATCATCATTATCAACTTTATTGCGGCGGAAAACTAGCAATATACATTTCTCAACTTTATCAAATTCTCTAAAAATTGGTCACTTTGATACAAAATTTATCAGAGATTTGAACTTTTAACTATAAGACTCGTAGAATTATAGTACTGTTATCATCAACGTTGGTCAAAAAATAACAATACCATATTTTAATTTTAAAAACAAATATTTTTTTATCATAGCGGAAGCTATCTCAATCTGATTTCACCCACAGGAGAAAAACATTGCTAAGAACAGTTCTTCAAATTAAAATTTCCCGTTGGTTCCAATTTAATTGGAGGATAAAACTTTTACTTTGCAGCGGAAAATTTACAATATTCTATTCAGAAAAAATTCTATACTCTTTTACTCTCTAAGTAATTTTAACCGGTTGGTTCAAAATTGCATTAGAGAACCAACAATTTAATCTTTGACTTTAGTTTTATTCACTTTTAAAAGAGCACTTCTATTTTTATTTGCAGCAGAAAACATGAATAAAAAATTCATGAACTTTTTATTCTTTACAGAAACTTTTCTTTGACCAAATAAAAATTCATGAATTTTATTATTTTCTTTGTAAAATTCATGAACATCCCTTTTTTGAAAATTTTCTATTTTTTGAACAATCAAAAAAAGAAAGAAAATGGTTGCAGCAGAGCCAGCGCACGTTGCTGTGGCCTTGGCCCAGCACGCGGCTGCGGCCTCGCCCAGCGTGCGCGGCTACTGGTGGCCTGGGCCCAGTCGGCTCACTGCTGCCGGCCTCTATCTTTGTTTCGGCCCAGCGGCCCAGTGCGAGCTAAGGTTTCTCATACAGGGTGTTCAAGGTGATCGAACGGTAGACCGCCGTTCTCGCTCGAACAAAAACGCCCGATGCAGTAGGGGCAAGGGGGAACCCTAGTCCTTTTCCCTTCTCGTGCGCCGCTCGCCTCTCTCATGCACGCCGGCCCATCGTGCCACGCCGGTAGTCGACGACGACGACGAGCCGCGCTACGCGAGCCTGCCCTTTCCCCCCTCCTTTCCTATGATAGAGAGAGCGAGAGAGAGGCGCTGCCAAGCCCTCTGCTCCCCTTCACGCACTCGTTGTTGCTCTCCTCGCCGGAGACAGCAGGAAGAGAGGGGTTTGCCCCAGCCGCCGGCGACGGCGTTGCGCCACCGCGCTGCACGGGGCTCTCTACCTCCTTCCTCCTTTTCCTTTTCTACTCCACCATCTCCAACCTCCGCCAACTCTTACAGAGAGGGAGAGACGCAGTCGCGCCGCCTCTACTCCCCTTTTCACTCGACGGCGGTTTCCAGATGCGGCAGCGGCCCCCCTGTCCCCCTTGTTGGTGCGTGCGTGCACCCGTAGGTGGGCGCACCGCCATCAAGCGGTTCAGCGGCGGCGCCCTTTGCCGGTGACCGCATGGCCGTCCGGTAAGATGGATCCATCCTTTCGGTGGTGGATATGGCGTAGTGCCCCCCACTGCCCGGGTTCTTCTTCTCAACAACTTGGCTTGCCAATGCCCGTCCAGATTGAGAGGAACGGCGCGGCCGGTGCGGCGGCGCGACTTTTCTGGCGAGCACGAGGCTCTCTCCGGTGATTTCTTTTGCCCTTCTCTTTAGGGTTCTAAGGGAGGGGGTTGAGTTCTTTGATTTGAACCGAAGTCCTAAACCGAAAACATGGCTGATACCATTGATAGATTTCTGGATCGGGTAGGCTTAGGGTTTATGGTGGTTCACCTTCTCTTTAGATGGATGAGGACGCCGAAGTGGCCATGTTGGATGGCTACGGCGGTGATGACAGAGAGTGCATGAGTGGCGGTGGTGGAGAGCGGCAGGACGTTGTGGAGCTTCCCATCGCTGACCGACTTTCCTCAATCGGTGAGGTTAGGGAGGTGGGCGACGGTTCTGTTTTGGCGTACATGCCCTAGTGGCCCCCACCTTCCTCTTATAGCCGGCGCGACAGGGGCCCACAACCCAGTTGGGTTGGGCTCCCCCGATCAGGGAGAGAGTCAAGGGTCCAATGGGCCTTTGGGCCCATTGGTGGAGAGATCAATACTAACACACATGGCATAGTACATATATCATGGAACAATGGAGATGTTTTGATTCTCATAGATAACAGTTAGCTATGCTTTCTAACAATCAAACGTCAGAGTAAAAATGTAACACCAATAAGGCATCAAGAAAGACTTATTCAAGCACGCTTACAGGATCAGGGATGCATGAATTGACAGAATTCCATCAGTTTCAAAATAGCATTCTTTCCAATCTCCTCGTCCCTTCTATCCAATGCTGCCAAAGAAGATCCACGAATGATAGGAATCTCATTGCCAGGGAACATGTAGAGACTGAGGACCTCTGCAGAAAAAAAGTAAGGCGGCAAAGTTACTTTACAAAGGAGCATAATCAAAATAATGTGGATAACTGAAAAATGTTGGCATACCTCGAAGCTCAATCTCAACTAATTATGGGAAATCTTCATCTCCAACTACATCAATTTTGTTCAAGAAATAAACAATTGATGGCACGCCAACCTAAAAAAACAGAGAGGAGAAATATTCATCTGCTCAGAACTGCAAAGAGAACATGCTAAAGAGACAAATTGTTGCCAAGAATACTGAGAATTTGTAACCTGTCTATCTAGAATAATATGCTCCCTTGTTTGTGGCCTCACGCCATCAAGAGCTGACACGACGAGTACACTAGCATCCATTTGAGCAGCTCCCGTGATCACGTTCTAAATAATCCACAGAAATAAAGAAGCATACAAGCAAAGCGTCAGAGAAGTTTGTTGATGCAGAGCATCCTACGATCATCCCCATGTCCATTTCGACCACTCCCCATGACCCAAGGTTACATAAGATGAGACCTCGACTATACGCCATGGGACACAAGGTGAACTCGCTCCTCTCCGAACCATCACTTTCCACATGTGAGACATGGCTACTACCTCAAACATGTGTGCTATGCATGTCCAGGAACAAGGAGGAAGGCCATGAATCAGCTAGGAGCATTGGGCAAGACGGCGAGGACACCAAGCACGAGGAACTACCGAAGAAGCTTCAGCGAGCGGACGTCCGGACGACACCAGACGACCGGCCTCTCACAGCGAGCGTACGTCCGACCCTCAGCGGACGACCGGCGCCCGAAGACCAGCCTGCGCCTGCTACAGACCTCCTAGCGAGCGGACGTCCGACCCGCACCGGACGTCCCGCAATATTAACGGAACTCTGAGACTTCCGGACGTCCGGTGTCCCGACCACATAACAGTTTCAGCGGACGTCCGACGCCAGCGGACGACCGGTCCCCCTAGAACCACCGGACGTCCGGTTCCCAGCGAACGTCCGGTCCCTGGTTGTGTACAGTTGCGGGCTGAGGCCCATGTATCCCCCACTTACCCCTTCGTGGCTCTAGACTATATATACTTCTCCACCTCCTCCTAGTTAGGGTTAGCAAAGGATTAGCTCATTTGAGATAGAGCTTTGCTCATCCATACAGATCTCCTCCTCGTGAGAGACCGCGGCCTCTTCGGAGAAGATCCACCTGGATTCAAGACCCCTTTACGGGAAGATCCCTCGTGGATTCAAGACCTCCTCTCGGAGATGAACTACCGCCACTTGTATCGTCCTTTGTTGGATTTGGATCTCGTACCCTCTTGTGTTTCGAGGATCTAGCACATGTGTGACCTTATTCTCGTTGGTTGAGTGTTTTCTCTTGTAATGTCCTCGTGTTCCCCTCGCTTCCCTCCCGTGTTCTTCGTGTTCTTGGTAGGTTTCCCCTCCAAACCGTGAAAGATCGGCAACTAGGGTTCCACCCTACATCATCTTGGATTAGAGCCATCTTTCTCATGATCTTGGTATCATGAGCCACGTTGATCACGTTTTTGGAGCCCCTACCCTTTGTTTGCTAGCTTGATTTTGTTGATTTCGTCCTAAATCCGAAAATCCCCACCAAAAAGAGCCCCAGTTTTTTTTGTGATTTGTTCGTTTGATGATGTGTTGTTGATTTTGATCCATTGATTTGCTTGGTTTCGAGTGGATCTAGCATCTCCCCAAGTTTCCCCATTTTCCATCCATGAAATCTCATCAATTTTGACCCCGAAATCTCCGTTTTCTGCCCATAATCGCATCCTGGAGCTCAAATCTCGCGTTGACCCCGACCCACCGGACGACCGCCACTTTACCGGACGTCCGGAGCCGTAGGAACCACGGACGACCGCTACCTACCGGACGTCCGGCATCTCATTCTGGAACAGAATTCATGGATTTCCTAGCTCACCGGACGTCCGGCCATCGGGCATCCGTCCATTTCCGGACGTCCGCTACCTGTAGATATTGACTTCGGCTGAGTCTTGTTTCGGCCATAACTAATTCATCTGAACTCCGATTTTGACGTTCTTTAGCTCGTTTTGAAGCTATTGACACCCCCATCCCACAAAAATGCTACCAACACCATTTGACTCCATCAAATTTTCAAAAATTTGGCAAGTTTGCCTAAGCCCTTCACCATATCATCCGCTACACCACCACCGACTTCCGCAACCCAACCCATTTTGCTTGCCATAGCATTAGTGGTTGTTTAAGTAGTTATTCGAGTCTTCTAAGGTGTTTCGGCTACTTAGGGACGGTTGCTTCTTCATGAACCACCACCATCATAACTTCTGCATAGGCGTTGAGGGAGTCCTGGATTAGGGGGTATCCGGACAGTCGGACTATGTACATCGTCCGGACTATTAAAGCGTGAAGATACAAGACTCAAGACTTCGGCCCATGTCCGGATGGGACTCTCCTTTGCGTGGAATACAAGCTTGGCGATCCGGATATTATATTTCCTTCCTTGTAATCGACTCCATGTAAACCCTAGCCCTCTCCGGTGTCTATATAAACCGAAGAGGATGGTCCTTAGAAGGTCGATCACAATTACAACCATACCATCATAGGCTAGCTCTTAGGGTTTAGCCTCTATGATCTCGTGGTAGATCTACTCTTGTACTACTCATATCTTCACTATTAATCAAGCAGGAAGTAGGGTTTTACCTCCATCGAGAGGGCCCGAACCTGGGTAAACATTGTGTCCCTTGCTCCCTGTTACCATCAGCCTAAGACGCACAGATCGGGACCCCCTACCCGAGATCCGCCGGTTTTGACACCGACATTGGTGCTTTCATTGAGAGTTCCTCTGTGTCGTCGCTTTGAGGCTTGATGGTGTCTTCAATCGCCTACAACACGGTCCAGGGCGAGACTTTTCTCCCCAGACAGATCTTTGTGTTCGGCGACTTCGCACTGCGGGTCAATTCGCTTGGTCATCTAGAGCAGACCGACAGCTATGCCCCTGGCCACCAGATCAGGTTCGGAAACTTGAACTACACGGCGGATACTCGCAGAGACTTGATCTTCGACGGATTCGGCCCTGTGCCAGGAGCGTCAGACAGTCACGACAAGCACCTGTCGTCAGACAATGCTCGGGACATCACCCCTGCATCAGCCCCGGATCTAAATCCGGAACAGGTTGCGTTGCCTAAGGACGGAGGGGTGGACCCCGCCCCACGGGCCGCATACTCATCAGCGGTGGAGTCGAACACAGGTCTCACCTCTGTGGAGGCCTGTAACCTCGGGCCCCAGACTTGTATCCGGTTGTTGGTTCTGGTCCGCATACCCTCGAGCCAGTCAAACTAGGTTGGGCTCCGGTAATGGAGTTTACCACTGCGGACATCTTCTAGCACTCGCCCTTTGGCGACATGCTGAACTCATTAAAGTCTCTCTCTTTGTCAGGAGACTCTGAGTCGAACTATGTCCGGCCTGAGTGAGAAGTAGGCGACGAAGGAATTCGTTGCCCACCCACCACCCACTTCATTGCCACGATCGATGATTTAACCGACGTTCTTGACTTCGACTCTGAAGACATCGACGGTATGAACGAGATGCAGGAGAAGCTCCAGAATCTCTGGGGCGTGGGACTACTACCTTGTCACACGATATATACATGGTGGATATGCCCAAGAAGGACGACAGCGATAATCCGGAAGATAAAACACCCGGACAAAAGCCAACACGGCAGCGCAGACGCCGCTCAAAGTCCAGCAATAGTAAAAATAGCGACAAGAGCGCAAGAAGGGTCGATATACCAGTAAACCCCGAAGGCAATAACGACCACATGGACCCAGCGATGGAGCAGGATGAGCCAGGTCACGCCAAACCAAGTTCGGAGAAAACACCCGATCACATTGATCCGGTGGGACGAGCTCATGAAACCGCCCCAGGACAGGAACATAGTCCGGACGATGATGCATTCATCTATCCGGAAGAACGCGTGGAACGAGATAACCTCCACCGAAAGCTTATGGCCATAGCAAGAAGTCTAAAGAAGCAGAAGCAACGGCTTAAAGCCGCACAGGAAAAGCTCAGTCACAGATGGAATGAAGTGCTAGACACGGAAGAAAGATATGGCGACGATTGCCATACAAAAAGCTATCCAAAACGCAAGCTACTGTCAGAATTCGACGACGAGGCCATTCCACCAAAGAATAATACAACCAAGAGACCAGACGTACTGCTTCACAACCACAACAGAGCGGCTACTGACACCGCGCACGATCTACGTGAGAAGCTGGATAAGAAGGCCGGTGCAGCCAGGTCCATCTACGGATCTAAAGGACACACCTCGGTGAGGGACTATGGTTACCCAAACGCTCATACAAGCCAAATACCAGTTCGGAATAAGCACCGGACACAACAACAGCCGACTACATGCCACAACGCGCCCAGATACAGAGGGGCTGCTCACCCCCTATGCTTCATCGAAGAAGTACTGGACCATGAATTCCCACAAGGCTTTAAACCTGTGAACATAGAGGCATACGACGGAATGACAGACCCAGGGGTCTGGATCGAGGATTTTATCCTGCATATTCACATGGCTCGTGGGGATGACCTCCACGCCATCAAATACCTTCCCCTCAAGTTGAAGGGACCAGCTCGACACTGGTTGAAAAGCCTCCCCGAAAACTCAATCGGGAGTTGGGAGGAACTCGAGGGCGCCTTCAGGGCCAACTTCCAAGGGACTTATGTCCGGCCTCCGGATGCAGACGATCTAAGTCACATAATCCAACAGCCCGGAGAGTCCGCCCGCAAGATCTGGAACATATTCCTCACTAAGAAGAATCGAATTGTCGATTGTCCGGACGTCGAAGCCTTAGCGGCATTCAAACACAACATCCGTGACGAATGGCTCGCCAGACACCTCGGCCAAGAAAAGCCAAGGACAATGGCAGCCTTAACAAGCCTTATGACCCGCTTTTGCACGAGTGAAGATAGCTGGCTAGCCCGTAAAGGCACCAGCGACCCCAGCACATCCAAAATAAGGGATGGCAACGAGAAGCCACAGCGTAATAAACACAAACGTCAAAACAAGGAAGAGAGCCTGGATAACACGACGGTCAACGATGGATTCAGGGGCTCTCGACCTGATCAGCAAAAGAAGCCATTTAAAGGCAGTAAAGAGGGACCGTCTAGTCTGAACAGAGTCCTGGACAGATTATGCCAAATTCATGGCACCCCGGAGAAACCTGCGAACCACACGCATAGAGAGTGATGGGTCTTCAAGTAGGCCAGCAAATTAAATGCTGAACACAAGGGGAGGGAAACACCAAGTGAAGACGAGGACGAACCTCGCCAGCTGAACGCTGGGGACAGAAAAAATTCCCGCCAGAGGTTAAAACAGTAAACATGATCCACGCGACTCACACATTCACGAGAAGGCACGAAAGCGCGCTCAGAGACGCGCACGACGTAGAGCCCATCGTACCCGCATCTGACTCCTGGATGTCTCGCCCGATCACCTTCGATCACATGGACGGCCGAACTAGTTTTCTGCGTGCAGGATCACATGCCTTGGTGCTTAACCCAATAATCGACGGATACCGTCTCACCCGTGTCCTCATGGATGGCGGTAGTAGCCTCAATTAATATACGAGGACATTGTCCGCAGAATGGGGATAAACCCATCCAGAATTAGCCAAAGCAACACCACCTTTGAAGGGGTGATACCAAGCGTTGAAGCCTACGGCAGGGGCTCCATTGTGCTAGAAGTAACATTCGGCTCCCCGGGCAACTCCAGAAGCGAAGAACTACTCTTCACCATCGCCCCCTTCCAAAGCGGCTATCATGCATTGCTTGGAAGAACGGCCTTCGCCCGCTTCAACGCATTGCCGCACTATGGCTACCTTACACTCAAGATGCCCGGTCCACGTGGCGTCATCACCGTTAGCGGAATCACAGAGCGCTCTTCGCGCGCAGAGGAACACGCGATGGCCCTGGCGGCCGGACTGTAAGCGGCCTCCAAATATCAAAAACATGACTGGTCATTACGACCATAGACACGGTTAGACGAGTCCGGTAGCCCGAATAAAACTGAACCAGGGCACCGTATATGTAATCCCATAACGGATACCAGGGGCTATAAATATTTAACACAGCCCCACATCTGGCTCAACCTTACTGGCAGGCCAACATCTTACACTTTTATTATTAATCTCATACTTAGGTTGTACTCTCCTACGAGTTTTCTTTTTTCACAGACAACGTTCGCGCGATACCCTTCCAGGATGCGGCACAACAGAGACAAAGGCGCAGATGTGCAGTAGGGCCCCGTTCAACAGGTTTCTTTTTAGATTAAGCCCCTGTGTAAACCTTTTCTACTGCCTCTTGTTGTTTAACCATCCCATGGGTTACATACCCACAGAGGATAGTGCCGTTATTGGCATTTCGCCACGACAGATTCAACGCACGTACCTGGAACCTTACGGTTTATAGAGGCTTTCGTCAACCTATTTTCTTTTACAAAGACCGAATACCTTTGGGAGTGTTCGGCGTCACGAGTTTGGCCTTATATGCATCAGCTCCGAATCATGTCTTTGGTCAAATGTTGGGTTTTCCCGGCTCCTGGGTTTGCCGCCTTATGTTCCGTTATTATCGGCTAAGGCAGGCCAAAGGAGAACTACTGCGATTGTGCCCTGGTTATTCCGGATGAGCGCCTCAGTAGAGAAAGCCGAAAACTGACTGTCATGATACAACGAGAGACTGTTCCACCACTCGAAGACTCATCGGAATCTCTAAGGATTCCTCCGCATTAACGAAGGGCCGTTTCCCGGCCATGTACGCACGCGCCCGTATTCGGATGCACGCGACTGTACCAGGGGCTACATAGTAGCCCCACTGTTAGACCCCCATGGCTAAGCAAAAGTGTTACAGCTATATAGTCCGGTTGCCTAGTTCGACGTGCGATCACCTCCTTAATGGACCAAGACGTTGGATCAAGTGTGATTAAGCATATTTCTCGCGAACACCCCCGCATTCTTTGCGTGGGGGCTGAAGCCAACGACTGCTATCTTTCGGACTACTCATATCTATATAAAAACGGCCGCAAAGGGGACACAATAATACTTCTGGGAAAAAAGTATAAATATAACTTCATAATCAAAATAAACATTGTTTTTACAATGATTCGACTTATCATTCGAACAAAATATTCTTCGAGCACTGCGCCTCTATCAGGCGGGCACCTTCTGTGACCTGCGCCAAGTAGTGCTCGGCCGGATACTAGCCTCCCGCCGGATCTTGGGTCGCTATAATGGTGGCCTCCATATCCGTCCAATAGGCTTTAACGCGGGCAAGAGCCATCCGCGCACCCCCTATGCACGCCGACCTCCTCATGGCGTCAATCCGAGACACGGCCCCAAGGAATTGCTGCACCAAACCAAAGTAGTTATCTGGCTTAGGCCCCTTCGGCCACAGATGGTCTATTACAGACCACATTGCAAGCCCGGACAACCTATGGAGCTCCGCCATAGCAGCCACCTTCTCATTTAGCGGCAGCGGGCGAGTGGGAGCATGGAACTGCGACCAGAAAAGCTTCTCCACTTCTTTATCACCTTGACCCTCGAAGAACTTAGCAGCGTCAGCTGTACTATTCGCCAAGTCCGCATATGCGTCTGCAGGACTCCAGCGCCCAGCCAGGGGAGCATACTTCGGATCCAAAAACCTCGTCCGCAGTAAGTAGGAGCCCCCAGCCATGATTTTGTCGGCCTGTTGGAGCTCCTCCCGCATACCCCGGACTTCGGTCCGCATCTCCTTGGTGGCATTAAGTGACTTGTCCATCTCGGTCGAACTAGCCTTATTCTCCTTTTCGAGGAGTACATACCGGTCGGCGGCATTTTTCAACTCCTCAGCCATTTCGGCTATTTTTTCCTCGCTTCGGCGATGAGCAGCCTGTTCAGCTCTCAATTCTTCGGCCGCCTTTAGGGCAGCTGCATTGCTAGCCCGAGCTTGTTCCTTGGCCTGAGCAAGTTCTGCCCTCAGGGCCTCCATGGCAGCACCACCATCTGCAGTGCAAACACATGGCATTAACATTATGGCACTCTCGCATTTTCCTATACAACATCATAAGGGAAGCAGAGCACATACCCTGTGACTCCTCCAGCCGTTTGTTCACCAGCGTGATATCGGCATCAATAGATCCGACTGCCTCCTTAGTTCGGCAACTTCAACAAACTGGTCGGCTGCCGGATCCTTATATACCTGCACACATGTACAGCGCAGCCATTACTATATGATCCCCCGTTTGCCGCCTATGGCGGGCAACCAGAGTCTCAGGGGCTACTATCCATAGGGAGCACACCTAGCGCGTGCTTCATACCCAAAAAATAGTGCATTTTTCACTACATACCTCAAAGCCTTTGAGCAGGCTTGTAAATGCCTCATTCAAACCGCTGGTAGCAGATGAAATCTTCGTGAGCACCGTGCTCATTAAAGAGCGGTGCTCCTCCGAGAGCGCGGCTCGCTCCAGAAGGCCCGTCAGTACGTCCGGTCGGACATCGAACTGTGCCGGACCCTTCTCATCGCCCCCCCCATGGGAGCCAAATGCTCCGGGCTCAGGGTGACTGACGTGTTAACTTCCGGCTTCGGCAGATCCGGACTCCTTCATGATGACACCCCAGTGTCACCCGCTTCATGAGGCGGAGAGGTTGGTGGGGTCTCACTCTCCATCATCTCCGGACGAAGATCCCCCGAAGACGAACTCTGTTGAGAAGAGCTGCTCGCCGGACTACAAAAGACGAAGTCTCGGTTATGGATCTCGGAGAAACACCATACCTTCGAATTAATAAATAACTTACGGCTCGGTGGAGGGTTGGCCCGTTGGTGGGCACGATGTGGTGAGGGTGCCCGTTGCGGCAGAGCCCCCTAGTGATACCTTCTTCCCTTGCTTGGGCGTCTCCACGTCCAAGTCTTCGGAGGCTGCCCTCTTCTTCCCGCGTGGGGAGGAGGCTTTAACCTCCCCTTCCCGGCTATCCTCCATAGGAGGGGTGGCGATTTCCCCGATCTGGATGCATAGTGCGTGAAGTTCGGCTTCACTGCCCTTTCCTTCGCCTTTCCCTGAGGCGATTTTGCTGAGCGCCCGGCCAAGCATCTTTGCAATGGTTGGACCAGGCGAGCCTTCAGGAAGTGGCGCCGGACACCTGATTCTCTCCGCCTTGTTGAGCCAGTCCTAGCCACGGAGGGATTTTCAGAATAATAGTTATGATAAATATAAATGAAGTGTCCAGCTTTAAGGTTACTTACTTGGGCATCTAGGCGATTGCAGCTTAGGCCCGCATCCTAGGTGGTGTCCAGACACTTTACTTGTGGTCCAAAGAATAATTTACACATCCCTTCGAGCTTCAGGCCGAAGAAGTGCTTAATAGTCCGCGGACCTTCTGGATTGAACTCCCACATCCGGAGAGGCCGAAGTTTGCACGGCAACATTCGTCGGACTAGCATCACTTGCATTATGCTGACAAGACTTATGTCCCTCTCAATGAGCTCCCGGATGCGATTCTGAAGTTCTGGTACATCCCAGCAGGCCCATAATTCCATCCTACGTCAGTCCAAGACGCCAACTGTGACGGAGGGCCCGAGCGGAATGCGGGGGCGGCTACCCACTTTGTGCCTTTGGGAGCTATGGCATAAAACCACCTCCGTTGCCATACATCGGATACTTTCGGGAAAGAACCCTCTGGCCATGGGGCATCAGCGTTCCTACTTATTATAGCACCTCCGCACTCCACGTGTCACCCCTCTATCATCTTCGGCTTCACATTAAAGGTCTTGAGCCATAATCAGAAGTGTGGGGAGACATGGAGAAAAGCCTTGCACACAATAATGAACGACGAGATATGGAGGATGGCGTCTGGAGCCAAATCATGAAAATCCAACCCGTAGTAGAACATGAGCCCCCTCACAAAGGGGTCGAGGGTGAGGCCCGGGCCTCGGAGGAAGTGAGGAATGAACACAACGCTCTCATTGGGCTCCGGTGTGGGATGACTTGCCCCGGAGCAGGAAGCCTGTGCTGGATATCGGCAGTCAGGTATTCGACCTCCCTAAGCTTCGTAATGTCCTCCTCTTGAATCGAGGAGGCCACCCACCGGCCTTTTGCGTTGGATCCGGACATGTTGGAGGATCTGGGGTGTTGGAGCTTGGGCCTTGGGTGTTAGAACTCGAGGTGCGAGAAGGAGCAGGGGAGGTGGAAAAGAGGCGTAGGCCTTGACCCCTTTATAAAAGGGATGAATATCAAGAGTCCTCAGCGTGACCGCTTGAGACTTATCTAAAATACACGAAGTCATACCAACGGTCGTCGTAGGGTCACACACGCCCATGTTGATGAAAGATCCCGTAATAAGAGGAACACGATCTCTGCTTTGGCAGGACGTGCCAATAAAACCGCCTCGCAACGCGAGTCGAGGTGGAGCAGGAAATGCCGGTTCGTGTTGGACCAGGCCATGATGCAAGGGCACGACGTACGAAGATTGATGGCAGAGCGGATTTATGCTATGATCCCTACCATGCTGTGTGAAGATCATCTTGCAGATCTGGACACGGTCTACGTGTTCGATAACAACCTTGGAGTATTCGGAAGGAGGAACCAGCCTTGCAATGCTGAAGACAAGACTACGCGCCAGACTCACCGTCATTGAAGCCAGGTTCAGGGGCTACTGAGGGAGTCCTGGATTAGGGGGTATCCGGACAGCCGGATATGTACATCGTCCGGACTATTAAAGCGTGAAGATACAAGACTCAATACTTCGGCTTGTGTCCGGATGGGACTCTCCTTTGCGTGGAAGACAAGCTTGGCGATTCGGATATTATATTTCCTTCCTTGTAACCGACTCCATGTAAACCCTATCCCTCTCCGGTGTCTATATAAACTGAAGAGGATGGTCCTTAGAAGGCCGATCACAATTACAATCATACCATCGTAGGCTAGCTCTTAGGGTTTAGCCTCTACGATCTCGTGGTAGATCTACTCTTGTACTACTCATATCTTCAATATTAATCAAGCAGGAAGTAGGGTTTTACCTCCATCGAGAGGTCCCGAACCTGGGTAAACATTGTGTCCCTTGCTTCCTGTTACCATCAGCCTAAGACGCACAGATCGGGACCCACTACACGAGATCCGCCGGTTTTGACACCGACAGGCGTGCCCACCATACATTTCCACCACCCCAGCTTAACACAATTGTTGTTTGAGCTTGTTTGATTTGTGGCTTGTGTCTCCTAAGGTGTTTCGGCTATTTAGGGACGGCAAATTCAACTCCGACACGTGTATAGCCCACCATTCCACTTCTGCATTGCCAAGTGCAAACCACCACCGCTTTCCTGCTACCACCATTTGACTTTTGTCCTTGAGATTTTGAGTTGTGGTTTTTCCGTTTCCTAAGGTGTTTCGGCTAATTAGGAACGGGTCTACATCGACAATTCCGCCTCTCATCATCGACACAGACATTGACCTCGACGACACCATTGTATATTCCCCTTGCAATTGCATTGATAACCCCTAGCCCATTTTGCGTTACCTGCCTATCAAGACTAGCCATTTGAGTATTGCCGGCAATGTTACTTGTGCACATTAGTGATCGTTGGTCTACACCTCCTATTGCATATATACCATATCATTGTGGTGCATATCTTGGTATCATATCTTGTGTCACAAGTTTGTTCCCGCATATACACAATTGCTATCTTGGGTTGTGCATTGTGCAAAAGTAGCCATACAAAAAAAGCTTTTAAGCAAAAGAAAGAGTGAACAAAGAGCTTGTAAGCAAGTGCCATAGCATCATACAACATTGCATACAAGATTGTCATATCCGATCATCTTGGATCATCTTGAGAGAAACACCAGGAACCATACATACATAGCATACTTGGGATAGAAACTTTATCCATTTTGCATCTTATAGGTTGTGCACAAGTGTCGTATCCACCGATAGAGCAATCGTGCTAGCGTCACTCTTGAATTGTGCAACACGAGCGTTTTCCGTGGATTCCACATTTTCTGCTCATTCCTTCATTGCACGACCCCATTTATCTATCCGTGTGTGTGTTTCTGTGTGCCACTTATTGCTATTGGTCTACTTGTTTCGCTTGCGAATTTGTGAATCTCTTTCAACATTATTGACTCTTGCTAACATTTTGCATTAATTTTTTGTGCCACTATCCTCACCGAGCTCCACCATAAGCCTTATTTGTGTATATGTGAGAATCGACGATATCGGTACCAATTGTGCTATTTCCTTGTTACATCATTGATGATCATTGATCCATTTTCAACATCGGTCAAGGTACATTTGGTATAGTTCTCTCCTTTCTTCCACTCATATTTGCTCGAGTTTTGTGATGGATAGGAAAGGCATTTCATCTCTGGTCCTCGACAACAATGATGGCGTGAACAACTACATCACCAAAGCGTCCATCTTTGATCTACAACGACGAATGCAAGGCGTGCAATCAAGATTGCGAGAGCGCATCGACAACCTCTCCATAGACATTCGTCACTCTGAAGCAAGGAAAAGGGACTACATCGACAAGAAGCTTTTCACACAAAAAGAGGAGCAAGATGCAAGGATGGAGGAGATTCGGGCCTTGATCAAGTCTTGTTCCCCTTCATCATCTTCAAGGCGGCGACGTTCAAGCCACAAGTCTTCGGAGCGTGAAAATGATTCAAGCGCAAGTCATCCACGTCCACATCTCCATGGCGATCATCATCAACATCATCATGAAGGGCAAGTCACCTCCAAGCATCATGTGTGCAACAACGACGAACGCCGTCGAGCTCAAGCACGACAACATCATCATCATCATGAAGATGATCCACAAGCGCAAATGTACAACTCCCAACAAGCCCTACTTCATGCCAAGTCCATGCTTCAAGAGAAAAAGAGAAGATTGCGAGATGAGCACCACCAAGACGGAGCTACGGCTACCACCACCACTTCGGCATCTTCGCCAAGTGCTATCAAGGCATCTTTGCCTTTGGACGTACGACATCTTTGCCTACTTCCCACGAGTACGCCTACAACGACTTCATCAAGTCCAAGGCAACCACCTACGAGCGAGGGTGACACTTCCATCTTCGGAAGCCCCTCAAGGAAGATGGCCGAGCATGGGAAATTCCCTTCAGTCATGGAGACGAGCTATGAGGTGCCACATCATATGCCCCTCCAACACCAAGACGATGACAAGAAGGTCAAGCAAGGGCCACCCCCTTCGACCGCGGCAATAGGAGTTGAGCGTGGAGACATTTGCACCTACATCTCTCCGACACCCACATATGTCGAGATGCCCCAAGTGCCATGTGAGGAGAGCCACTACCACATGAGTGACTCCACCGTACATGACATTGAGAGCATTTCCTATGAGAGGATGAGTGTGACCACCACTAGCCCCACACATGAGAGCATGCCACACATCCTATGTGAGGTTGAGTGCCATTTGAGTGACTCCACCAACCATAAGAGAGAGAACATCCTTGAGGGAGTGAGTGAGCCACAACACTTAGTGAGTGAGATAGTTGACTCGGCATGTGAGGCCACCATGATTTCTAACGACTTAACCTCTACTCCTAGTGTGTTTTCTTCTTTTGTGCTAGGTCTCCTACATGACGACATGCCTACCATTGATGAGTCCATCCCTCCTATGGACAAACCAATGGCCATGGTGGATGATGATGCACCCCCCACATGATTCCATCAAGATGAAGATGACAACGAGTGGATCTTCGACACCTCACCTACAACACATGAGCGATGCTCCAAAGGTAACATAGGTGATGGTGCTTCTATTGTCCCACTAGTGGACTCTCTTACCAATGAGTGCTTGCATGATGTTGACCCACTTATTCCCATGCTTCATGCTAGTGTGACCTCCTCATGTCATGACTTACCTATTTATGATGAATATGATGATGAGCATGTTGAGTTTCCTAGTTGTGATGCTATGCTCCATAGGATATCATGTGCAAATTCTATTGGTCACTTCATGTTTGACAATCCATTGAACTTGTCATATGCTATTAGTGAGATCTCCCATATTGCATCATTTCAATCTCAACATAGTAACTATGCATGCCCCATTAAAATAAATCCCATTTGTACTTATGGCATAGATGACGAGATGATGGTCATTGGCTTTTGTTTTTCATGTGACGATTTTGCCATGCTTCCTTTACATGGTTTGCACAATTCATCTACTATGCCATGCCATGATCACATTGTTCCAAATATGTTTTGTTTTGGATGTTGTCAATATTCTCCATGTGATGTTTTCACCAATGCTCATGAGGAGATCCCCATATTTTCCTCATACATATTAGGAAATTTTGATACATCCCATACTTTGCATGATTTCCATGACCGCGTGCACCATATGCATTCCATGAACAACAATGCTCTAGATATTTCTCATGATGCATTACATCCTTTGAGTCTCCATTATGTCATACATAACAACAAACCTATCATGATGGATGCCATGTTTCTATATCACGCATCTCATTTATTTGAGCATTGGATATTTTGTGCTAACCGATAGATGCATGTGCGCATCATGATGGATGATGTGTACATATACCATGCACACACAACTTTTCCTTTTCCTTTGTTTTGTGTAGGTACTCACATATACTCGTTAACCTCTCAATCCAAAGAGTTGACGAAACGAGCTCTTGAGAGAAACGACGCTTTGGGATCCCGTGGACTATCCTTACCACCGTTCCCTTCGGCCAAGGACTATGCGCATCTCTTCTACTTGGCTCTCACACGGCTATGGGCTATTTATCACTTGTCACCTTATGCCCATACTATCATGTTCACTTTGCATGTTATGCCTCTTTACATGATTTTGCCATGCAATTGTGACCCTTGCTTGCATCTACCCATGATTCACCCTTATGCTACTACTATGTGTATTTGCATGCTCGGTGGAGATACTTGTTGCTATTCCCATGTTTACCATGTGCCACATGCTATTGATGCTTGTTGTGTTGGGAGAGTCATGATGTCCCATTGCTATTTACATATGGCTTCTCACCAATACATTCATGCTATTTTCCTCATATCTTGCTTTCATGCTTGTGCTATGACATGTGAATTATTCATGCCCACTATTTGCACACATGACATGCTTGCCATGATTCCCTCTAGTATGTTGCATCTTCGCACTACTAGCTTGCTTGACTTGATCACTATGATTGCTTGCTTTGTTGCATCACCCATGTTCCACTCTTACTCGCTTTCTTGGGTTGATGACATACATGCTCATGCCTCTCACATGATATATCTTGCTCATTGTCACTTGCCTCCATTAGTTGCCTCTCTCATATCCACTTGTATTGAGTGCATCCATACTATGCTTCTTGCTCTTGGAGACTTTGACACTTCACTTGTGATGCATGCTTGTTTGTTTGAGCCTATTGTATTTGGTTGTTCTTGCATCATATGCCTCCATACTATGAAATGCTCCCTTGTACTTTCTTATGATGAGCATGATGCATACACTTGTTGGGTATTTTACCACATGAATGATAGGTTTTGCACTTCCGCTAACCTCATTTTTTTTCGAGTGTTTGTCATGTTCTTTCGTTTTGAAGGATCCACAAGGCGGTACCGTCATGCGACAACTTGGTCATGCAAAGGCATACACGATGCGCGACACCAACATTTTCGACATCATTCACGAGGTGAACTCCTTCCCTTTGAGCCATCCTCAAGTACGCATATTGAATGGGTCACTCTTTCGTTGTTGTTTCCTTCTTGTTGTCTACATTATACATCTCGCGAACGGAGGAGCAACATTGGAGATTGGCTCTATGGACCTTCACATTGAGGGGCGCTCACACTTCTTGGATGCACCTTCGGAACTCCACTCATGCCACGACATCGAGCATTAGTACACCAACACCTCCATTTTTGTTGATTGTGCTCACACATGTCATGCTCGATAGACATATCATACTCACCACAAGTTTGCACCCTATGCATTGATTGACTCACATTATGATTGCCTTGTTGCATCTTGTATTCCCATGTCATCCATGATATTTGAGCTTGTGCACTTCCTTAGCAATTTTTTTGTGATCTTCCTTGATGGCATATTCATACATCATGATCATATTGCCTACCATCAATTGCATGATTACATACACATATTGAGCATCCATTGCCATGTTCATGCTCTTGATAAACCGTCTCTCTATGACAATTTTGCACAATGGTAGATTTTTCCGCTTTGTGCACCATGCTAATTACCACATGAATGCTTTGCATATCATTCTATATCATCTTGATAAGCATCATGCGCTTTGTCAGACACTATCTCTTCGCACGGACTCATACTTACTTGATGGACACTTTGTGTGCGCTAACCATTGTATTTCCGAGTGTAATTTGTGTTTGCTCTTTTTGCATGTCTATCACTCCGAGGACACCTTGGAGTACTTGGATTGCGCAATGCTTACAACTCCGTACAATTACAAGTCCGTCCACGAAAATCATTTCCATGGTGATGAGGATCATGATCCAAGGTCAGATCTTTCCCAGGGGGGGGGGAGATGATGCAGAGCATCCTACGATCATCCCCATGTCCACTTCGACCACTCCCCATGACCCAAGGATACATAATATGAGATCTCGACTATATGCCATGGGAGACACAGTGAACTTGCTCCTCTCCAAACCATCACTTTCCACATGTGAGACATGGATACTACCTCAAACATGTGTGCTATGCATGTCCAGGAACAAGGAGGAAAGCCATGAATCAGCTAGGAGCATTGGGCAAGACGGCAAGGACACCAAGCGCGAGGAACTATCGAAGAAGCTCCAGCGAGCGGACGTCCGGACGACACCGGACGACCGGCCTCTCACAGCAAGCGGACGACTGACGCCTAAAGACTAGCCTACGCCTGCTACAGACCTCCCAGCGAGCGGACGTCCGACCCGCACCGGACGTCTGGCAATATTAACGGAAGTCTGAGACTTCCGGACGTCTAGTGTCCCGACCACAGAATAGTTTCAGCAAACGTCCGATGCTAGCGGACGACCGGTCCCCCTGGAAGCACCGGAGGTCCGGTGCCCAGCGGACGTCCGGTCCCTGGCTGTGTCCAGTTACGAGCTGAGGCCCATGTATCCCCCACTTACCCCTTCGCGGCTCTAGACTATATATACTTCTTCACCTCCTCCTAGTTAGGGTTAGCAAAGGATTAGCTCATTTGAGATAGAGCTTTGCTCATCCATACAGATCTCCTCCTCGTGAGAGACCGCGACCTCTTTGGAGAAGATCCACTTGGATTCAAGACCCCTTTACGGGAAGATCCCTCATGGATTCAAGACCTCCTCTCAAAGATGAACTACCGCCACTTGTATCATCCTTTGTTGGATTTGGATCTTGTACCCTTTTGTGTTTCGAGGATCTAGCACATGTGTGACCTTATTCTCGTTGGTTGAGTGTTTTCTCTTGTGATTTCCTTGTGTTCCCCTCGTTTCCCCTCCTGTGTTCTTCGTGTTCTTGGTAGGTTTCCCCTTCAAATCATGAAAGATCGGCAATTAGGGTTCCACCCTACATCATTTGTGCTAGACAGACAATTAAGCTCTAGAATGCAAAGTTTAGATGTGGTAAGAAGCCATGGATTTAACATATGCAAGGCATTCCTTATTTCTTTATAAGATAACTTATCAAGATCATATACCCTGACATAATCGACATGCCTTGGAAAGTACACATGGGCATAATGCCTCTTACCGGTCTCATACTCGACATGAACATGCACAAAAGAACCCCACAGAATCAGCACTTGTCTGCAAATATTAATGGAAGTGAACACAAAACAATATTATGGCCCAAAAAGTTGGCCATGCTCTAGGACCAGTCCGTCGAGTGGGTGATTCCTCTAGCTCTCTACTCCCAGCGTTGTCAATCCGGTTGAGCGGCACCACCTTAAAGCTCCCCGTCTCGTCTAGTTAGCAAGCAGACAACGAAGGAAGGAAGTGAACCTGATGGTACTGGTCTCTTGCCGTGCGGCTAGTGCACTCAAACTGGTGTTGTGTGCTACTATCTTCACATTGCAATACCCTCTTACTCTTGCAGTCCTCTTCCTCCAATGCAATGAACAGCAGCTCCATACACCATAGAGAAAATGTGGGCAACTAAACATGACATCCTTCATTACTTCTTAAATGAACTACTAAAAATGAAGCTCATCTTCAATTCTTGCTTCTAGCAAAGAGTTTTCAATTTCAAAAATAACCAAATAAAGAAGCAACCAGAAGCTGCAGGTAGTAGCACATAGCAGCAAGACAAGCAACCAGCAATAACACATCGCAGCCCTAGGCATTGAAAATTTAGAGGTGAAGAACATATGTCTTCTCAGCAAATGGTTGTATAAGTTATCTGTAGAGACGGATGCCACTTGGGCACAGATTCTTCGTAATAAGTACCTACAGTCCAAAACCTTGTCCCAGGTGACGGTATGACCGACTGATTCGCCTTTTTGGAAGGGACTCATGTGAGTGAAAGCAGCCTTTTTCAATAGGACAAAAATTGTAGTTGGAAATGGTACTTCCACAAGATTCTGGGAGGATACATGGCTAGGGGAGACACCCCTTGTGATCCAATATCCTTCTCTCTATAATATTGTTCAGTGAAGAGATGCTTACGTTGCAACAATACCATAGTCAAATCCTCTTAATATTCAATTCAGGAGGACGCTAGTGGGAAACTGTTGGGAAGCTTGGCTCCATCTTGTGAGAAGATTGATGGATGTCCAACTTTCTCAACAGCCAGATCAGATACGCTGGAAACTAGCTAAGAGTGGGGAGTTTTCAGTTAAATCCATGTATTTGGATATTATCAACACTAGCGTTATTCCTAGTTCGAAACATGTTTGGAAAGTCAAAGTGCCTTTAAAAATCAAAGTGTTTGTGTGATTTGTCCACAAACAGGTTATCTTAACTAAAGACAATTTGGCAAAGCGAAACTGGACGGGTTCTAAAAGATGTAGTTTTTGTGATAGTGATGAATCATTCAGACACCTCTTTCTTGATTACCCTTTGGCAAAGATTTTGTGGAGGTCGGTCCACATAGCGTTTAATATAACTCCTTTGAATTCCACCAACACGTTATTTGGGACGTGGCTAGATGGGATTGACGTAGTAACAGCGAGACATATCCATGTAGGAGTATGTGCTTTACTATGGGCAATTTGGAGCTGCAGAAATGATCTGGTTTTTAACAGAAGAACAAATATTCACTTCTTGCGGGTTATCTTCAGGGCCACTACACTCATCCGTATATGGTCGCTACTCACTCCGACGGAGGCCAGGGAGCATTTGGTTACTGGATCTATCCGATGGGAGACGGTAGCGCGGGCTATCTTCAACCGGGTTGGATGGCGGTCATGTAATAGGATAGGTGTTTAGTTTCCTATCTATCTCTTGCCTGCCAGTTATGGTTGTCCTGTTTATGCTTTCGTGCTCTTTGTTGAGAACATGTTTCTTTTGTTTGAGACTACGAGACGGTTGTTGAACCTTTACTTTTCAATAATATGGCTGTATGCATCTATCTGATGCAGAGGCCAGGGCAAACCCCCTTTTCGAAAAAAGGCAAGCCTAGCAGTAGCAGAACCACCAGCACACTGGACACATGTATAACCACCAACACACATATCTAGCAGCTAGCCCACAAGGCAACACCACAAGCACACAATAAAGTACCAACGTGAAACCGGACGAAGACCAAGAGCCCACCTGCCTGACGGAGATGATAATGAGCTGAAGAGGAGGGGCGTCGGGGACTGGTGTGTGGGCTGCTCCAGATTGGGAAGAGGTAGGACAGATGAGAGCAAAGTGAGGAGAGAAGTGGCGGCGGTGGCCATGGCCTCGACCCCATCTTCTCCGTCATCACATGTTGGACGCCACCATCCGGCCATCCCGCCCTCCTCCGGAAAGGCCACCACAACCCTGCAGATCCGCCTACCTACCTTCCCTAGCAGCCACCCCTACACCCTCCGTCTCTCCATCTTACTCATCCACACACCACATGGTCGACCGTTCCGACGGAACCGGTGCCTCTCCCACCGGCCATGCTCTACTCTTCTCGGCATCCTCCCGATGGTTGTGGATGGCAAGGAGAAGGACGTGCCCATCTTGGTGGAGCTAGGTGGGAGAGGAAACGAGAGCTTGGGGTGGGACATGAAAAGGGCACGAGCACGGGATGGCGATTGATGGCGAGCGACGGGGAGCGGCGATGGCAAGCAAGGAACAACGACAAAAGCAGTGCATCGGCAGGTGGAGTGAGGCGGAACGAGGAACAGAGGACGAGAGGCGGCGGCTGGAGCGAGGCGGAAGGACGAACAGATGGCAAGAGCGACGGCTGTATATAGAAGGAGCAGATAGCACGCAAGGGAGCGATCATTACATGGGCTACGTCCACCACACCGCAGGGACATATCAGAATTTATTTTAGTCCAATGACCAGTGTGCTGAGCGCATGTATAATAAGTCGAACCATCTCTCCAACGCATCCACACGCCGGTGGCTTGATCCAAATGCAAACGAGGCAGACAAGCAGACAAAACACACCCAAACAATCCCCACACGAGACACAGACAAGCCGGGACCACCCATGTGGGGTCCAAACATCAGCCGCAGGGTCAGACGGGCGGGTGAGAGAAGGTTGTGATCGAGAAAAGCCACCCTCACTGACATCGCTCGGCATGAGGTACACCCACCTGCGCCTACACGCACTCAACTCGGGTGCGCATAACGCCTCCTACGCTCCATGCGCACAACCAACCACTACCATCCACATGGTGACGTAGTACAACAAGAATGAACGCGATTGGGCAGGCGCATATCTCTTGTGATTGGAGCATCACACCAGGGAACGGAGCCGATTGGGCAGCCGCATATTTCTCTACCGATTGGTTTTTGTACGCGACAAACAATTGTCAGTCAACAGTGCCAGCTGCCAACATGGACATCGCGAGTAGGCAGCACCCACCCCTACACCCTCCATCTCTCCATCTTCCTCACCCACACACCACATGGTCGACCGTTCTGGCGGAACCGGTGCCTGTCCCACCGTCCATGCTCTGCTCTGCTCCGCATCCTCCCAATGGTTGTGGATGGCGGGGAGAAGCACGTGCCGATCTTGGTGGAGCTAGGTGGGAGAGGAAACGAGAGCTTGGGGTGGGACATGAAGAGGGCATGAGCACGAGATGACGATAGATGGCGAGCGACGGGGAGCGGCCATGACAAGTGAGGAACGGCGACAGAAGCAGTGCAAGGACAGGTGGAGTGAGGCGGAACGAGGAACAGAGGACGAGAGGCGGCGGCTGGAGCAAGGCAGAAGGACGAATAGAGGACAAGAGCGACGGCTATATATAGAAGGAGCAGATAGCATGCAAGGGAGCGATCGTTACGTGGGCTGCGTCCACCACACCGCAGGGATGTATCATAATTTATTTTAGTCCAACGACGAGTGCGTTGAGCGCACGTACAATAAATCAAACCGTCTCTCCAATGCATCCACATGCCGGTGGCTCGATCCAAATGCAAACAAGGCAGACAAACAGACAAACCAGCACACAGACAAGCCGGGACCACCCATGTGGGGTCCAAACATCAGCCGCAGGGTCAGGCAGGCGGGTGAGAGAAGTCAGTGATCGAAAAAATCCACCCTTACTGACATCGCTCGGCATGATGTACAGCCCACCTGCGCCTGCACGCACTCAACTCGGGTGCGCACAACACCTCCTACGCTCCATGCGCACAACCAACCACTGCCATCCACTTGGCGACGTAGTACAACAAGAACGAACGCGATTGGGCAGGCACATATCTCTTGTGATTGGAGCATCACACTAGGGAACAAAGCCGATTGGTCAGCCGCATATCTCTCTTCCAATTGGTTTTTGTACGCGACAAACAGTTGCCAGTCAACAGTGCCAACTGCCAACATGGACGTCGCGAGTAGGCAGCAGCCACCCCTACACCCTCCGTCTCTCCATCTTCCTCACCCACACACCACACGGTCGACCGTTTTGGAGGAACCGGAGCCTGTCCCACCGGCCATGCTCTGCTCTACTCGGCATCCTCCCGATGGTTGTGGATGGCGAGGAGAAGGACGTGTCGATCTTGGTGGAGCTAGGTGGGAGAGGAAATGAGAGCTTGGGGTGGGACATGAAGAGGGCAGGAGCACGGGATGGCGATTGATGGCGAGCGACGGGGAGCGACGATGACAAGCGAGGAGCAGCGACAGAAGCAGTGCAACGGCGGGTGGAGTGAGGCGGAACAAGGAACATAGGATGAGAGGCGGCGGCTAGAGCGAGGCGGAAGGACGAACAGAGGACAAGAGCGACATCTGTATATAGAAGGAGCAGATAGCACGCAAGGGAGTGATCATTACGTGGGTTGCGTCCACCACACCATAGGGACGTATCAGAAATTTTTTTTAGTCCAACGACCAGTGCGCCGAGCGCATGTACAATAAGTCGAACCGTCTCTCCAACGCATCCACACGCCGGTGGCTCGATCCAAACGCAAATGAGGCAGACAAGCAAACAAACCACACCCAAACAATCCCCACACTAGACACAGACAAGTCGGGACCACCCATGTGGTCTCCAAACATCAGCCGCAGGGTCGGGCAGGCGGGTGAGAGAAGTCTGTGATCGAAAAAAGCCACCCTTACTAACATCGCTCGGCACAAGGTACAACCCACCTGCGCCTGCACGCACTCAACTCTGGTGCGCACAACACCTCCTATGCTCCATGCGCACAACCAAACAACTACCATCCACTTGGCAACATAGTACAACAAGAAAGAACGCGATTGGGCAGGCGCATATCCAGAAATAAGAGAAGGGTGATCCTACAAGCCTCATCAGCGATTTGAAACATCCGACCATCCATCTCATTTGCTTGATGAGATCTAGGCCGTCGGATCAAGCGTCGGGAGGACGCAGGCCATAGGATCGAACCCGTGCGACTGTAGGAATGTTAGTTACCTCTTGTTCCTGTCACCGCGTGTAAATTCGTTGCCCCGCCGAGGGCATTTTCGTCATTTCGCCTACAGGTGTATAAAAGTTGACCACCTGCGTGGAGATGACATAGCCACTCCCCAACTCGTACTCGCGCCCCCTCCCTCGTCCTCGCCGCCCCGCCCGCATCGCCTCGCCCTCTCCTCTCCCACTCCCTCCCTCAGTCCTCACCATCCCGCCTGCATCGCCGTCGCCCCGCTCACATTGCTGCCGCCGATGCCCCTCAGACCATGCAACGGTGACCTCTCTCCTCGTCTCCCTCGCGCCATGCCGCTCGCAACCTCCCCTTCCCGTCATCAGAAGGGAAGGGAAGAGAAGAAGGAGAGCGAGCAGGTTCGGCGACGGCCAAGGGCTCGCAGATCCGTCGGTGCCATCATCCGACCTCGGCCTCTAAGTGTGCTCCTGCCATGGCCTGCTCGAGACGCCGCCCTCCCCCTGCTCCAACCCTAACCCTAGCATTACTGCTGCTGGTCAAGGTGCTCTTGGCCCCTCCCCTCCCCTCATGCTGCTGCTGTTTTTGGCCCCTCCCCTCCCCTCATGTTGTTGCTGCTTTTGGTACACAGGTGCACGCACGCGTCTAGCAGCGAACCCTATCCTCGGACGGCGGCAGCGGCCATCACCAATGACGACAACGACATGGGGTGATTTGGTTCTGCAGGTCAACCCCTTTTCCCCTCCTCCTTTCCACTCCTCTTTGTTTCCAGGGCTAGGTCCACTATTGAATGTTGATATGATTGATACACAGTTTGGCCAATGAGGACCTTTTGTTTCTTGTCTTTTTTCTGGTATAAATACAAGAGTGTTATTCTCTTTGTTTGTTTTAGTGGAATGTGCCTCTATGCCTTTTGTTCCTTGCCTAGATCCTGGTAGGACCTGCAATTGTCATTTCTTTGTGCATGGAATGCTGGAAGTTTGTTCCATTATGGATGAAATGATGGCTTGTTTGGAATTAGTGGGCTAGCTAGGTTCCAAGTAAGAGGGTGTTTGTTTATATGTTGGATAAAAATGTCAACATGATGTTCATCTCCTCCTTTGCTTTTACATGGTTCACACAGTCGTGTTAATTATGCACCTTCCAAAGAGATTGCAGATCATGAGCTTGCAACGCTAATTGGTTAGCGAATTTTTATCTTTGAGGTTCACTAGGACCGCGTTGCAGGTATACTTCTATCTCTTTTCAGAAAGGTGCATCTTTATGTTTTGTATAAATATATGATCGATGTTTTGTGAATCTGCTACTGCCCATTGCTTATATACTGCTATATCTGGTCTGTTGAAGGGTGCTGCTGCTGCACGGGGAAGTTCGTCAACTTCCACGGCGTAGATTGTGTGTTGCTGCTGATGTTCCTCTCCTCTGCAGCCAACTCCATCAAATGTGCTCTCCACCTCTATCGCCCATCTCCCCTTTCTCTGTATGTATTTAGTGCGTGTTGGATCCCAATATAAAGGTAATTTGAGGCATGCTATAGGTCATTTGTTTTGCGTTTGTGACGTAGTCGTTGGATGGTGGATTAGCATAACTATGTCCCTGGGATTTAAATTTTGGATGAACCTACTTCAGTGCCCAATAATTTCAGAACCATTGTCGCTTTGTTGCTTGGTCCAGTTGTAGTTCTAAATCAATGGTCATACTTGCAAATAATTTAGGTGTTGATAAAAAGAGCACTGCAGTGATCCTCTGGCTATTTCGAGATGCGTAGGCTTAAATCAGAGGATATAGGAGCGGAAGAACAGCATGTATGTTTGTCGAGATGCTTTCTTTTTATGTGTATTTCCCTAATTTTGGTTCTCTAATTATTCTTACTCCAAAATTTACTGAATATGAGAAGGAGTCTCCTAACACATCATGGTAGTATGAGATGCATCATTGTCATATAATGTTGTTCAATAAGTATTTATTTTCCTCACCTATTCAAGAGATAAATTTTGTGATAGTTAGAACAACTGGACAAATCTATCGTTTTGTGGTGAGCTGATCAAGAAAAAAAGATAAGAAAATAGTGCACTCGCAAGAGCCATATACTGTAAACTCAAGTGATTGTCAAATTCAATGACCATGCGTCTATGTGATTTGGTGTAATTAATTTAGAAAGTCAATTGAATATATAAACTAGAAAGATTAGGAGCCCCATCTCAATAGAAATTTCATGCATAGTTGTCTGGCATGGCATGTACATAATTAGAGGATCACATTACATCATCAATTTTATTTGTAGTGATAAGCAAACCCTATCACTGAGAGCATTTTTCTTGTGCAAGTTCTCACGTTCATCATAAATTGTCTACCGGCAGTGACAACTGTGTGTAGGCTCATAACATAATATGATCTTTTGTTCTCTCTTTTTCCTGTGACAGTCTGCTCTTGCTAATGCTTTAGTAACAGTTTCACTGTGAAAGGAGCCAGGTTCATATTACCTTCATACTACCTACCAACTAACGAAATCACTTCTATGTTGTGTACCTCACAGACTATTTATGCCGGGTTCATACTATTGAATAGTGACAAGAATGATTCTGAGAAATTAGATGTCTAAAGGACTCTGATCAAGGGGCCTAGACCTTAGACCATCAATGTAACAGGTAATTACCGCAACATGTAGCAAATTGGTGAGCCCATTGATTGCATGATGATAGGTGTTGCACCGATGGTGTTCTTGACAATAGTTGCATCACTACACATGAGGTCCAACTAAATATATACCAGTGTCTAGCTCAGTTTACCATGGTATTAGATCCTACACTGGTATATATGTAGGTATGGTATTAGATCCTACACTGGTATATAATACCATTAGTGTACCAGGTCTAGCTAAAAATCAGTGTAGGATCTAATACAGGTCTAGCTAATGAGTATATACCAGTCTTCTCTAGCTATTTTTTCTGTGTGAAAATTGAGAATATGTTTGCTTGTTTGTTTTGTTTGGTGCCTGTGTCTTTTAGTCTTTGGAGGGAAAAATGTTCTCTTTGGTTAATACTCCCTCTGTAAAGTATTTTAGTGATCTGAACGCTCTTATAATACTTTACAGAGGGAGTACCTTTTACAAGCTGGTTTGTCTGCTGATGAGAATATGCAAGGGATAACTGATGTGGTTGGACAGGGCGGTGTAGATAGGGCTAGAGTGGGTAGAAAAATTATCTTGGCTTGCAACATACTGGTGACTGCTGCTATTTTTAGAATAATTTCAAGGACGGGCTTATGATTTGACCGGTCCATGGTGCTCCAACCTTATTTATTTCCATGGTTTCTGAATTTTTGCTGCCTCTATTCTCCTGTGATTAATTTTGCTTTGGTTTACTTATCTATAGATTGGGCAATCAAATAAGTTACTATATAAAGCATTTTTTTGTCGGCACTCAAGAAGCAAAGCTAGATTTGCGTTTGTTATGTTCAATGATCTCTGAACACCGAGTTTCTTTGTCCGCTGACCAATTTAGCCCTGGAGCATATATTTGGGCATGGTTCAACATTGCAGAATGCAGTTGTTTTGTATGGAGTTATCTGTCTATTTGATTGCAAGGTTTATGCCTGGAATGCATAATGCGCAAATAGTAGGAAGTGTTGCTGCTCTCGTCTTGTGGTGTTTGAGCCCACATGGCTTGCGGTCGTGAGGCTGATCTTGTATTTTCCATGTCTTCTCACTTTTTTTACATTATCTAGCAAAGAAGTACTAAGTTGCTAGTTACTTTCTTCCACCGACAATATGATATGCCACATTCATCTATAGGTATATCATCGTCAAATGGCAAAAGAATGCCTCCAGAAAGTTATTCATCAGGAACAAGTGAACGACTAAATGCATGATCAAGTACATAAAGTGATCTTTTCCTTTTTTGATCCTTCAAACGGCCAAGTACATCGATTTCTCATGGCTCTGTTTTCACTTTTACAGGGAAATTCTCTTTCAACGGAAGATCTGTGTGATCTTTTTACTCTTCATGAACAAGTTAGGTGGACTCTGCTTCTCATGGCCCACTATGGCATTTTATTTATCAAGCATGTAAAGTTAAAACACTGATTTCATATGTCATTATTCTTATTCCTTTTAGTCTCTAAATGATATTAAAGATTCTGCTGGCGTGCTCTATTAACATGATTGGATTTTGTGTTTTCTTTTGTTACTTCATAATATTTGCTGACAAAATCTTATTCCGGTTTCAGTGCGAGAGCAAGTTGCATGCTATATGAGCTAACGGCAAATTTGTGTTTTTCCATCCCACACACTCAAGCTTTTGGTATCTTGAATCTTTATGCTTTGTATTGAACTTGATGTGAACCTGTTTATCCTATCTGACGTTTGGAATAAATTTTGTCATCAGCCTACAAAATAATTATCCATATTGATTTAATATACTCAATTTCTTTGCTTTTGCTATATCTCTATCTATACTAAACTCATTGGTCCTGTAAGATCACTGTAACTTCCTTTGGGTGGGCATGATTTATATCACCAGTTTACTGCTCAAGTATCAAGTGACTGATATGTTGCTCTCACCTACATCATTGAGAAGGACGATAGAGAATGTCGTCGGTCCCATTGCTAACCTGCAGAGAGACGTCCGTGGGGGTCTCCATGGTTGCCGGTGACCGGACGCGACCACCGCTGTTGATGCTGTCGTCGCCCTCGCCATCGCCCCATCACACAGGTTTGTATGCCTTGCCCTCACCCCTGCTTCTCTCGCCTCATTGATTCCTTCTTCCTTGCATTCGAGATTCATTGGTGTTGTTCCCCCCTATTACTCAGCGCTTACGAGAAGGGGAGTGAGGGAGTCCTGGATTAGGGGGTGTCTGGATGGCCGGACTAACACCTTTGGCCGGACTCCCGGACTATGAAGATACAAGATTGAAGACTCCATCCTGTGTCTGGATGGGACTTTCCTTGGCGTGGAAGGCAAGCTTGGCGATACGATATGAAGATCTCCTCCCATTGTAACCGACTCTGTGTAACCCTAGCCCTCTCCGGTGTCTATATAAACCGGAGAGTTTTAGTCCGTAGGACGAACAACAATCATACCATAGGCTAGATTCTATGGTTTAGCCACTCCGATCTCATGGTAGATCTACTCTTGTACTACCCATATCATCAATATTAATCAAGCAGGAGTAGGGTTTTACCTCCATCAAGAGGGCCCGAACCTGGGTAAAAACATCATGTCCCTTGTCTCCTGTTACCATCCGCCTAGATGCACAGTTCGGGACCCCCTACCCGAGATCCGCCAGTTTTGACACCGACATTGGTGCTTTCATTGAGAGCTCCTCTGTGTCGTCGCCTTTAGGCCCGATGGCTTCTTCGCTCGTCAATCGCGATGCGGTCCGGGATGAGACTTTTCTCCCCGGACAGATCTTCGTATTCGGCGGCTTCACACTGCGGGCCGACTCATTTGGCCATCTGGAGCAGATCGAAAGCTACGCCCCTGGCCATCAGGTCAGGTTTGGAAGCTTAAACTACACGACCGACATCCGCGGGGACTTGATCGTCGATGGATTCGAGCCACGAACGGGCCCGCCGCACTGTCACGATGGGCATGATTTAGCTCTGTCATCGGGCAACGCCCAGAGCGTCGCTCAAGTGTCCGCTCCGACCATTAGCTCGGAGCCCACTACGCCAGTCAGGGACGGACGGTTGGATGCCACCCCGGAAACGGCAACCTCTATGGCGATAGAGCCGGATACCAGCCTGGTTCCCCGCAAGGCCCGTGACTCCAAGGTGCCGGACTCCGATCCGGACTTCGTAAATCCCGCACCTCTTCCGATTAAGCCTGGTTGGGCTCCGGTCATGGAGTTCACCGCCGCGGATGTCTTTCAGCACTCGCCTTTCGACAATATCCTGAATTCGTTAAAGTCCCTCTCTTTGTCAGGAGAGCCCTGGCCGGACTATGGCCAACATGGTTGGGATACGGACGACAAAGAAATTCGCAACCCACCCACCACCCACTTCGTAGCCACTGTCGACGATTTAACCGACATGCTCGACTTTGACTCCGAAGACATCGACGGCATGGACGCCAATGAAGGAGACGATCAAGAACCAGTACCTATAGGGAATTGGAAAGCCACCTCGTCATATGACATATACATGGTGGACACCCCTAAAGCGGGGGATGGCGAAGAGAAAACGAAGGATGACCCCTCCAAGAAGCAACCCAAGCGCCGATGTCAGCGGCGCCGCTCTAAGTCCCGCCAAAGCAAAAATGGCGATTCCGGCACCGGAGATAACAATACGCCGGACAGTGCCGAAGACAACCCCCTCCAGCAGGATTCAGTGCAGGAGGACGAAGGAGCCAGCCCTCATGAGAGAGCAGTCGACAAAGAGGATGAGGACAACAATTACATGCCTCCCTCCAAAGACGAGGCAAGCCTCGACGATGACGGATTCGTCGTGCCATAGGATCACGTCGAACAAGAGCGTTTCAAACGCAGACTCGTCGCCACGGCAAGCAGCCTCAAGAAGAAACAGCAGCAGCTTAGAGCTGACCAAGACTTGCTAGCCGACAGATGGACCGAAGTCCTGGCGACCGAAGAGTATAAACTAGAACGCCCATCCAAGAGCTACCCGAAGCGTAGGCTGCTACCCCAACTTGAGGAGGAAGCAACTAAACCTACATCACCAGCGTACGATGCGCCCGATCGGCCACCCCGTGGCCGCGATAGAGAGGCCTTCAGGCCCTCAACCCAGGCCGCCCCCAACACCGCTCAAAACATACTAGAGTACGGGGAGACGCGATAGACCTGCGAGACATCTTGGAGAATAAGGCAAGGCAAACAAGATCGATCTACGGATTGCATGGGCGCCCCACTTCACGTGTCGCTAGCCGTCACACCGAACATAATAAGTATGGCCCGGCCGGATACAACATACCAAGCTCGTTCGAGCTGCGTCGCGGTATAGCCCAGTACAGGGGCGCCGCATACCCACTATGCTTCACAGACGAAGTAATGGATCATCAAATCCCCGAGGGCTTCAAGCCCGTAAACATCAAATCATACGATGGCACAACAGATCCTGCGGTATGGATCGAGGATTATCTCCTTCACATCCACATGGCCCGTGGCGATGATCTACACGCCATCAAATACCTCCCGCTCAAGCTTAAAGGACCAGCTTGACATTGGCTTAATAGCCTGCCAGCAGAGTCAATCGGTTGTTGGGAGGACCTGGAATCCGCATTCCTTGACAACTTCCAGGGCACGTATGTGCGACCACCAGACGCCGATGACCTAAGCCACATAATCCAGCAGCCAGAGGAATCGGCCAGACAATTCTAGACACGGTTCCTGACCAAGAAAAACCAAATAGTCGATTGTCCGGACGCCGAGGCCCTCGCAGCCTTCAGGCACAACATCCGAGATGAATGGCTGGCCCGGCACCTAGGACAGGAAAAGCCGAAGTCTATGGCAGCCCTCACGACACTCATGACCCGCTTCTGCGCGGGAGAAGACAGCTGGCTAGCTCGTAGCAATAACATAAGCAAAAGCCTCGGCAATTCGGATACCAAGGATAACAACGGCAGGTCACGCCGCAACAAGCACAAGCGCCGCATTAACGGTGACAATACTGAAGATACGACAGTCAATGCCGGATTCAGAGGCTCTAAACCGGGTCAGCGGAAGAAGCCATTCAAACAAAACCCTCAGGGCCCATCCAGCTTAGATCGGATACTTGATCGCTCGTGCCAGATACACGGCACCCCCGAACAGCCAGCCAATCACACCAACAAGGATTGCTGGGTGTTCAAGCAGGCAGGCAAGATAAGTGCCGAGACCAGAGACAAGGGGCTACATAGCGATGACGAGGAGGGGCCCCGGCCGCCGAACAACAAAGGACAGAAGGGATTTCCCCCGCAAGTTCGGACGGTGAATATGATATACGCAACCCACATCCCCAAAAGGGAGCGGAAGCGTGCTCTCAAGGACGTCTATGCGCTGGAGCCAGTCGCCCCAAAGTTCAACCCATGGTCCTCCTGCTCGATCACTTTCGATCGACGGGACCATCCCACCAGCATCCGTCATGGCGGATTCGCCGCACTGGTCCTAGACCCAATTATCGACGGATTTTACCTTACCAGAGTCCTAATGGATGGCGGCAGTAGCCTGAACCTGATTTACCAGGACACAGTGCGAAAAATGGGCATCGATCCTTCAAGGATTAAACCCACAAAGACAACCTTCAAAGGTGTCATACCAGGGGTAGAGGCCAGCTGTACAGGCTCAGTCACACTCGAGGTGGTCTTCGGATCACCGGATAACTTCCGAAGCGAGGAGTTAATCTTCGACATAGTCCCATTCCGCAACGGCTATCACGCCCTGCTCGGACGAGCCGCATTTGCAAAATTCAATGCGGTGCCACACTACACATATCTCAAGCTCAAGATGCCAGGACCTCGCGGAGTCATCACGGTAAATGGAAACACCGAACGCTCTCTCCGAACGGAGGAGCACACGGCGGCCCTGGCGGCGGAAGTACAGAGTAGCCTCTCAAGGCAGTTCTCCAATCCAGGCGCCAAACGACCGGACAACGTCAAGCGAGCCCGAAGTAACCTACAACAAATCCGGCTGGCACGTTCCGAGCAAGCATAGCAGTGCGGCCCCAACCCCAGCCCCCACCAAACGGCAATACTGGTACCACGCGTACATAATTACGCCTTAGAGATACCATGGGCATAAGGGGAGGGGCACAACAACGGCACGCCCAGAATGCGGCTCAACCGCACTAGGGGGCTCCCTATTTCGCCGTTTTCCTTTTTCACACACTTTCAGGACCCAACTATTCGGAAGGCTTGTTCGGCAATACTCTCGCCGAACCAACGATGCAATAACCAAGGAGGAAGCAAGCCACGTCAAAAGTCAAGGTGGTCTCTATAACGAGCTTAATACCTATTTCTCTTACAATCCTGCAGCTTGCCCCTGAAGGGGAATATGTCAAATACTCCAATCTCTTGCTTACCGCACTTTTTGTATCGTTCTGCTTTCGCAGCAGCCCTTTTTTAATGAACAATATATAGCTCTTACCTATTATTGTACTTATTTTATATGCAAATATGTTCAGTCATGACACTATGCAACCGTACACTTTGGTATGGATAATACACCAGGGGCTTACAACACCCCATAACATGGTGTGAGAAGACCGAACACTCTAACAAGTGCGGCACCCCAAACTTATAGCACTATATGCATCGGCTCCGAATCATGTCTTTAGTCAATAGTTGGGTTTGCCCGGCTCCCATGTTTTGGTACCTTACGTTCCGCATTGTTGGCTAAGGTAGCGCTGGGAGAACTACTGCAATTCTTCCCCAGTTGAGCTGGGTTAACACCTCAGTAGAGAAAGCTAAAACTGACTGTCATGATAGTGCGAGAGGCCGGTCGCTGTTCGCGAGGTTTCTTCGAGTCCTTAAAGACTTATGCCGCTTCGAGCGAGGAACCGGACTTATCCGACCTAAGCATGGATAGCTCCCCGAACTCGGTCTTCCAAATACTAGGGGCTTCGCTGAAATTTAAAATTATAGAATTCTATGGCTAAGTGAGAGTGACAAAGCATTATAAGTCCGACGGCCTGGTTCGTTGTGTTGAACGCCTCCCTAGATGGACCCAAGAATGGGAACAAGAGCACTCAGGTTTATCCTGAACACCCCAGCACTCGTGGCATGGGGGTCGAAGCTGACGACTTGCATCTCTCAGATTTGATAAACGGACGCACAGAAGGTAATATTTTAAATTAACAAGCGTTGCTTAACTCATATGAACAAAGCTTCAGCGTACAGGATAACAAATGCGAGTTTACTCAAAAATTACATCTTTGGAGCACTCATCTGCTATGCGGCGGGCACCCTTCAGAATGCCATTATAATACATCTCGGGCGTATGATACTCCTTGCCCGGCGGTGGCGCGTCCGTCAACAGCTTATCCGTGTCTAGCTTGCCCCAGTGCACCTTAGCACGGGCAAGGGCCCGACGGGCACCTTCAATACAAACGGAGCGCTTGACGACCTCAATCCACAGACACGCGTCCACCAGCCACCGCACCAGACTGAAGTAGCTCCCAGGCATGACTTCTCCAGGCCACAGCTGAGCTATGAGGCCCTTCATGGCCTGTTCGGCCACCTTGTGGAGCTCGACCAGCTGCTTCAGCTGGTCGCTCAGGGGCACCGGATGTTCGGCCTCAGCATACTGAGACCAGAACACTTTCTCCGTCGAGCTCCCCTCTTCGACTCGGTAGTATGCGGCGTCATCAGACACACTACGGGGCAGATCGGCGAACGCTCCTGGAGAGCTCCGGATTCGGGTAAGTAGCAGATAATTAACTTTTATATTTTTGCTTTGCATAAAGAATGCCTTATCCGCCGCTATCTTCTTCATCGCCTCGATCTCCTGAAGGGCCTTCTGGGCTTCGGCCTTAGCGGTCTTGGCACTCTCCAGAGCCAAGGCAAGCTCGGACTCTCGAGTCTTCGAGTCACGCTCCAAACTCTCATGTTTTTCCACGAGAGCCTGGAGCTCTTGCCGCACCTCCGCCACCCGCGCCTCCTGCTTCTCTCGCTCGGTGCGCTCCAAGGACGCACTCTCTTCGGCCTTCGAAACCGCCTCTTTCAGGGTCGCCACCTCGGTCGTGGCTCCTGCAACATTAACGTTGGTCCTGTTATTATTAGGCAACCAAGTATTTCTATATACATTTACAGGAGGTACTATGTACCCTCTTTATCCTCGAGCTGCTTCTTGGCACGGCCGAGCTCGCTCTCAGACCGCTCGAGGCTTTCCTTCAAGGCATTGACCTCCACAGTCAGTGCCGCGGAGGTCAGCAGTGGAGCCTGCATTCCCATATTGACATATTTCTATTAGACTCCTACGTATATCTTTTGAGATCCTCAGTTCGGCTTTTCTTTCCGAACACCGAACTGAGCATCAGGGGCTACTGTCTATGCGGTAACATTTTTATATATGTTTCTGAACACGTACCTCAAAGCCCGTTAACAGGCTTGTGCAGGCTTCCGCCAGCCTGCTCTTGGCGGACTGAACCTTCTGAATCACCGCACTCATAATAGTGTGGTGTTCTTCGTCGATGGAAGCGCCGTTAAGCACCTCTAGCAAATTGTCTGGCGCCTCCGGGTGGACGGAAGTCGCCGGCGTCGCAGGCTTGCCCTTCTTATGAAGGCGCCGCCTATCGGGCTCTGGAACCACTGATGGTTCCGGAGCAGTGTCCGGCCCGGGGCCGGACTTAGATCCCTCCGGGGCTTTACCCCCTTTGGGCTGGGAGTCCGGAAGGTCGCCTTGTGGCGCTTCCAGGACCACCTCCTCCCGGTTTTGTTCCCTACGGGACTCCGCCTCAGCATTGTCTGTAGGGAGAGGGGAGGAGGCCGTCGGAAGTGAAGCGCTATTCACATCCGACGAATTCAGAGATCCGCTCGACGAATCGCCAAGCTGAGCTTTGGGCGAACTGCATGATTAGCTTCGGTGTTAGAAGCTATCAAATAATAAAGGAGTGCACTAATTCATTCGGGTAGCCGGACACTTACGATTTTGCCAGGGGCTTGACCCTGGATGGCCAGTCCTCCCCGCCGTCTTTGGCGTCGGGGGCGTAGTCCGGCAAAAGGGACTTCCCCTTCTTGGACCCTCCAACTTTCCCAGTTGGGGCGGCCTTTCTCTTCTCCCCCCCCCCCCCCCGTTGGAGGGGGAGAGGCATCTTCTTCTTCCTCCTCCTCGTCTTCGGAGGCGAAGGGTGCGTTGGGGCCGTCGGGCAAATCCGACGACACTGGGCGTCGGGAACTCTTTTGGGTCCCCGTGGCCTTCTCCTTGGCCTTCTTCTCCGGCACCACATGGGGTGCCGGAACCAGTAGCTTCGCTAAGTCTGCGTCTACTGGGCCTTCGGGCAAACGGGCCGGACAGTCGAACTGTCCGGATGTCCTCTTCCAGTCCTGTCAAAGGAACGGGAGTTTAGATCCCACATAAAGTCACACTATGAAATTCGGGTATCCCGTAAGGGACTAAAGGTAAGCTTACTTCGGAGGCTTGACGTTTGGCGCAGAATCGGCGATCCTCGGTGACGGGAGGGGAGACCTCGGAACTCTTGAAGAGCACCTTCCAGGCATCCTCGTGCTTCGTTTCAAAGAGCCGGGGTAGAGTCTGGTGCCGGGCCGGGTCGAACTCCCACAAATTGAAGTCCCGTCGTTGACACGGGAGGATCCGGCGGAAGAGCATGACCTAGACCACGTTGACAAGCTTGACCTTCTTGGTCACCAGGTCTCGGACGCAGGTTTGGAGTCCGGTCACCTCTTCCGGATTGCCCCACGACAGGCCCGTCTCTTTCCAAGATATGAGCCGGGTGGGGATGCCGGATCGAAATTCAGGGGCCGCTGCCCATTTAGGGTCACGCGGCTCGGTGATATAAAACCACCCAGATTGCCACCCTTTGATGGTTTCCACGAAGGCACCCTCAAGCCAGGTGACGTTGGCTATCTTGCCCACCATGGCGCCTCCGCATTCCGCCTGTCAGCCTTGCACGACCTTCGGCTTGACGCTGAAAATCTTCAGCCATAGGCCAAAGTGGGGCCGGATGCAGAAGCAGGCCTCGCACACGACGATAAACACTGAGATATTGAGGATGAAGTTCGGGGCCAGATCGTGGAGGTCCAGGCCGTAGTAGAACATGAGCCCCCGGACGAACGGGTGAAGAGGAAAACCCAGTCCGCGGAGGAAATGGGGAAGAAAAACAACCCTCTCATGGGGCCTGGGGGTGGGGATGAGTTGCCCCGCATCTGGGAGCCGGTGCGCGATGTCGTTAGACAAGTATCTGGACTTCCTCAGGTTTTTGATCTGTCCCTCCGTGATGGAGGAGGCCATCCATCTACCTCCCGCTCCAGACATGGTTGGGGAAGGTTGAGGTGGGAAGTGAGGGCTTGGGCGCTGGAGCTCGAACGCGCAGGGACGGATAAGCAGAGGAGGAAGAGGGCGTGAATGGAAAAGGCGGATTCTTATCCCCTTATATGGGCGGCCGAAACTACGAGCCCCCCACCGGCCTGATAAAACTCGCTTATCTCCCAAGCGCCGCAGTTAATGGCGCGGTTGGGTTACCCACACCCGTATTGATGAGAATCCCAGAATAAGGGGACACGATCTCTGCTTTGACAAGACGTGCCAAGGAAACCGCCTCGCTAAACGCGTTGGGGTGGAACAATAAAATGAATAAAGAGCCTGGTTGTGGCATGATGTCACGCCACGAAATACGTCAGCAGATCCGATTGATACAAATATTATTCTCTCTACGAAGGAATGTGGAACTTATTTTGCAGAGCCGGACACTACCCTGGTGTTCAACATCTTCTATGAAATATTCGGAGGAGGAACCCGCCTTGCAATGCCGAAGACAACTTGCGCGCCAGACTCGTCGTCATTGAAGCCTGGTTCAGGGGCTACTGAGGGAGTCCTGGATTAGGGGGTGTCCGGATGGCCGGACTAAGACCTTTGGCCGGACTCCCGGACTATGAAGATACAAGATTGAAGACTCCATCCCGTGTCCGGATGGGACTTTCCTTGGCGTGGAAGGCAAGCTTGGCGATACGATATGAAGATCTCCTCCCATTGTAACCGACTCTGTGTAACCCTAGCCCTCTCCGGTGTCTATATAAACCGGAGAGTTTTAGTCCGTAGGACGAACAACAATCATACCATAGGCTAGATTCTAGGGTTTAGCCACTCCGATCTTGTGGTAGATCTACTCTTGTACTACCCATATCATCAATATTAATCAAGCAGGAGTAGGGTTTTACCTCCATCGAGAGGGCCCGAACCTGGGTAAAAACATCGTGTCCCTTGTCTCCTGTTACCTTCCGCCTAGACGCACAGTTCAGGACCCCCTACCCGAGATCCGCCGGTTTTGACACCGACAGGGAGGCATGGCCGTCACCACATAAACAGATGGGGAAGAGGCGAGCTACCGCTGGCCCTCGGTGGCGTGATGCATCTCCTATCGGTGCTTGCGACAGGAGAACCACATCCCTGACCTATTCATCTACACCTCAGCTGCTGTCTCCCCAAGCAACGCCAGCTTATAGGCTAAAATAGCAAGGTGTGGCCCTTACTCGGAATATAAGGTTCAAGAGGTGTTCATCCTATGATTCGGTAACTTGACATTCTAATCTTATTTGTCTTCTACTCATGGGGCATGGTGTCTTTAGGTTATTGAAGGGGATTGTGTATGGATGCTGACATCCAGATTGTGGTTGATACGTCTCCAACGTATCTATAGTTTTTGATTGTTCCATGCTATTATATTACCTGTTTTGGATGCTTATGGGCTTTATTCTACATATTTATATCATTTTTGGGACTAACCTACTAACCGAAGGCCCAACTCATCTTGCTGTTTTTTTGCCTATTTCAGTATTTCGAAGAAAAGGAATATCAACGGAGTCCAAACAGAATGAAACCTTCGGGAGCGTTATTTTTGGAACAAATCTGATCCGGAGAGCCTAGAGTGCAAGTCAAGAAAGCTCTGAAGGCCCCACGAGATAGGAGGGCGCCCCCCTGTAGGGCGCGCCCCCTGTTTCGTGTCCACCGACGTACTTCTTCTTCCTATATATACCTACGGACCCTGAAAACATCCAGGGGCACCACGAAACACAATTTCTACCGATGTAACCTTCTGTATCCGCGAGATCCCATCTTGGAGCCTTCGCCGGCACTCTGCCGGAGGGGGAATCGACCATGGAGGGCCTCTACATCAACATCCTTGCCCCTTCTATGAGTTGTGAGTAGTTTACCACAGACCTACGGGTGCATAGTTATTAGCTAGATGGCTTCTTCTCTCTTTTGGATCTCAATACAATGTTCTCCCCCTCTCTTGTGGATATCTATTCGATGTAATCTCTTTTTGTGGTGTGTTTGTCAAGATCCGATGAATTGTGAGTTTATGATCAGATTTATCTATGGTTATTAATTGAATCTTCTCTTTATTCTTTTATGTATGATTGAGTTATCTTTGCAAGTCTCTTCGAATTATTGGTTTGGTTTGGCCTACTAGATTGATCTTTTTTGCCATGGGAGAAGTGCTTAGCTTTGGGTTCAATCTTGCGGTGTTCTTACCCAGTGACAGAAAGGGTTGCAAGACACGTATTGTATTGTTGCCATCGAGGATAACAAGATGGGGTTTATATCATATTGCATGAGTTTATCCCTCTACATCATATCATCTTGCTTAATGTGTTACTCCGTTCTTTTGAACTTAATACTCTAGATGCTTGCTGGATAGCGGTCGATGTGTGGAGTAATAGTAGTATATGCAGGCATGAGGCGGTCTACTTGTTTTGGATGTGATGCCTATATACATGATCATGCCTAGATAACGTCATAATTATTCGCTTTTCTATCAATTGCTTGACAGTAATTTGTTCACCCACCGTAATACTTATGCTCCCGAGAGAAGCCTCTAGTGAAACCTATGGCCCCCGGGTCTATCTCTTATCATATTTGCTTTCAATCTACTTTTATTTGCATCTTTACTTTCTTGCATCTATATTATAAAATACCAAAAATATATTTATCTTATCATAATATCTTTATTAGATCTCACTTTCGCAAGTGGCCGTGAAGGGATTGACAACCCCTTTATTGCGTTGGTTGCAAGTTCTCAGTTTGTTTGTGTAGGTGCGTGGGACTTTTGAGGAGCCTCCTACTGGATTGATACCTTGGTTCTCAAAAACTGAGGGAAATACTTACGCTACACTTGCTGCATCACCCTCTCCTCTTCGGGGAAAACCAATGCTAGCTCAAGACGTAGCAAGAAGGATTTCTGGCGCCGTTGCCGGGGAGGTCTTCGCTCAAGTCAAGACATACCAAGTACCCATCACAAACTCATCTCCCTCGCATTTACATTATTTGCCATTTGCCTCTCGTTTTCCTCTCCCCCACTTCACCCTTGCCGTTTTATTCGCCCTCTCTTTCCCAATCTCCTCCTCTCTTTTCACTCGCCTTCTTCCGTTGCCCGTGTGTTTACTCGTTTGCCTTGTTGCTATGGCTAGTTCCTTGTCCGCTCCTATGTCTCCCGAGTTTGAAGTCCTTCACTTCAAGCAAAGGCAATGAGAAAATTTGAAAGACGCTTGGTATAGGATGATGGAATCTTATCGCAAGTGCACCCTAGAGGTGAACTTTAGAATTCTTCTTCGCAATTTTTATGTTGGGCTAAACATGACGCATAGACACCTCTTGGACTGCATTGCCAAGGGAAACTTTATTGAAATTGATCCTATTATTGCGCATGAAATTATAGAGGGAATAGTGGGGACACTACCTCAAAAGGGAGGACCACATCCTACCCAAGAAGAAACCCAAGTGTTTGGAAAGATTTGCGAAGTAACAATTTTTTTACAAAAATCTCTTGAGCATCTTAAAAGTGTCAGCGGAAATCTTCACCGCATGAATATGTTGATTACCCTTTGTAATGAGCGGTTGGATTATTTGGATCTAAAAATTTCCGAGTATGAACGGAAACGTAAAGAACCTCCCGGATTCGAGCATGACTCCACTAAGAAATTGAAAACCAAAGATGGCACTCGTTAGATCTATCCTTACTTTTATGCCTAGCTAGGGGCGTTAAACAATAGCGCTAGTTGGGAGGCAACCCAATTTTCTTTATGTTGTTTGTTTTTGTTCCTGTTTAGTGTTAAATTTTGTTTCTACTTTCTGTTTATATGTGTTTTTATCTTTTGTTTAGTGTTTGTGCCAAGTAGAACCTATAGGATAAACTATGATGATGGTTGATTTGATTCAGCTGAAAAACAGAAACTTTGCGCTCACGAGAAAAAATTCAATAAATCCCAGGAAAGAGCTTTTGCATTGATTCTTTTTGATGCTGATCAATAAACAAATTTTCCAGTACGTCCTATTTTGGTAGGATTTTTAGAGTTCCAGAAGTTTGCGTTAGTTACAGATTGATACAGACTGTTCTGTTTTTGACATATTCTATTTTTCATGTGTTGTTTGCTTATTTCAATGCATCTATGGCTAATAAATTAGTTTATAAACCATAAGGAAGTTGGAATACAGTAGGTTTAACACCCAAATAAATAAAGAATGAGTTCATTATAGTACCTTATGTGGTGGTTTTGTTTTCTTCACTAACGGAGCTTATAAGATTTCCTGTTGAGTTTTGTGTTGTGAAGTTTTCAAGTTTTGGGTAAAGCTTTTATGGACTATGGAATAAAGAGTGGCAAGAGTCTAAGCTTGGGTATGCTTATGGAACCCCAAGATATTCAAGAATAGCCAAAAGCCTAAGCTTGGGGATGCCCCGGGAAGGCATCCCCTCTTTCGTCTTCGTTCATTGGTAACTTTACTTGGAGCTATATTTTTATTCGCTACATGATATGTGTTTTGCTTGGATCTTCGTGTATTATATTGGTCTTTGCCTGTTAGTTTACCACAATCATCCTTGCTGTAACACACCTTTTTGGAGAAGCCTATTTGATTAGAATTTGCTAGAATACTCTATGTGTTTCACTTATATCTTTTGAGCTTGATAGTTTTTGCTCTAGTACTTCACTTATATCTTTTGGAGCATGGTGGTGGATTAATTTTATAGAAATTGCTAGTCTCTCATGCTTCACTTATATTATTTCGAAAGTCTCTTAGAACAGCATGGTATTTGCTATGGTTTTAATTTGGTCCTAGAATGATGAACATCCAAGTTGGGTAATAATAAAAACTATCATAGAAAGTGAATTGGATGCTATGATCAATTTGATGCTTGATAATTCTTTTGAGATATGGAGGTAGTAATATTAAAGTCATGCTAGTTGGGTGATTATGGATTTAAAGAATGCTTGTGTTGAAGTTTGTGATTCCCGTAGCATGCATGTATGGTGAACCGCTTTGTGATGAAGTTGGAGCACAATTTTATTTATTGATTGTCTTTCTTATGAGTGGCAGTCGGGGACGAGCGATGGTCTTTTCCTACCAATCTATCCCCCTAGGAGCATGCGTGTAGTGCTTTGGTTTTTGATGACTTCTAAATTTTTACAACAAGTATATGAGTTCTTTTGATTAATATTGAGTCCATGGATTATACGCACTCCTTTCACCCCTCCATTATTGCTAGTCTCTCTTGTATCGTGCAACTTTCGCCGGTACCATACACCCACCTTATACCTTCCTCAAAACAGCCACCATACCTACCTATTATGGCATTTTCATAGCCATTCCGAGATATATTGCCATGCAACTTTCCACCATTCTGTTCATATGACACACATTACTTTTGTCATATTGCTCTTTGCATGATCATGTAGTTGAGATCGTATTTGTGGCAAAGCCACCATCATATTCTTCATACATGTTGCTTTGATTCATTGCATATCCCGGTATACCGCCGGAGGCATTCACCTAGAGTCATATCTTGTTGTAGCTTTGAGTTATAAATCCATAAAAGTGTGATGATCTTCATTATTAGAGCATTGTCCCAATGAGGAAAGGATGATGAAGACTAGGATTCCCCCACAAGTCGGGATGAGACTTCGGACTTTGCAAAAAGAAAAAAAAAGGCCAAAGAAAAAAAGAGAAGGCCAAAAAAAGAAAGAAAAAAAAGGAAAAAAAAGAATGAGAGAAAAAGAGAGAAGGGACAATGCTACTATCTCTTTTTCCACACTTGTGCTTCAAAATAGCACCATGATCTTCATGATAGAGAGTCTCATATGTTGTCATTTTCATTTACTAGTGGGAATTTTTCATTATAGAACTTGGCTTGTATATTCCAATGATGGGCTTCCTCAAAATGCCCTAGGTCTTCGTGAGCGAGCAAGTTGAATGCACACCCACTAGTTTTCTTTTGTTGAGCTTTCATATATTTATAGCTCCAGTGCATCCGTTGCATGGCAATCCCTACTCACTCACATTGATATCTATTAATGGGCATCTCCATAGCCCGTTGATACGCCTAGTTGATGTGAGACTATCTTCTCCTTTTTTGTCTTCTCCACAACCACCGTTCTATTTCACATATAGTGATATGTCCATGGCTCACACTCATGTATTGCGTGAAAGTTGAAAGAGTTTGAGATTATTAAAGTATGAAACAATTGCTTGACTCATCATCGGGGTTGTGCATGATTAAATACTTTGTGTGATGTAGATAGAGCATAGCCAGACTATATGATTTTGTAGGGATAACTTTCTTTTGGCCATGCTATTTTGAGAAGACATGATTACTTGCTTAGTATGCTTGAAGTATTGCTATTTCTTATGTCAATATAAACTTTTATTTTGTATTACTTGGATCTAAACATTCATGCCACAATGAAAGAAAATTACATTATGAATTATGCTAGGTAGCAATCCACATCAAAAATTCTCTTTTTATCATTTACCTACTCGAGGACGAGCAGGAGTTAAGCTTGGGGATGCTTGATACGTCTCCAACGTGTCTATAATTTTTGATTGTTCCATGCTATTATATTACCTGTTTCGGATGCTTATGGGCTTTATTCTACATATTTATATCATTTTTGGGACTAACCTACTAACCGGAGGCCCAACCCATATTGCTATTTTTTTTGCCTATTTCAGTATTTCGAAGAAAAGGACTATCAAACGGAGTCCAAACGGAATGAAACCTTCGGGAGTGTTATTTTTGGAACAAATCTGATCCGGAGAGCCTGGAGTGCAAGTCAAGAAAGCTCCGAGGGCCCCATGAGATAGGAGGGCGCCCCCCCCCCCCGTAGGGCGCGCCCCCTGTCTCGTGGGCCCCTCGGGCATCCACCGACGTACTTCTTCTTCCTATATATACCTACGGACCCCTAAAACATCCAGGTGCACCACAAAACACAATTTCCACCGCCGTAACCTTCTGTATCCGCGAGATCCCATCTTGGAGCCTTCGTCGGCACTCTGCCGGAGGGGGAATCAAACACGGAGGGCCTCTACATCAACATCCTTGCCCTTCCTATGAGTTGTGAGTAGTTTACCACAGACCTACGGGTCCATAGTTATTAGCTAGATGGCTTCTTCTCTCTTTTTGGATCTCAATACAATGTTCTCCCCCTCTCTTGTGGAGATCTATTCGATGTAATCTCTTTTTGCGGTGTGTTTGTCAAGATCCGATGAATTGTGAGTTTATGATCAGATTTATCTATGGTTATTAACTGAATCTTCTCTGAATTCTTTTATGTATGATTGAGTTATCTTTGCAAGTCTCTTCGAATTATCGGTTTGGTTTGGCCTACTAGATTGATCTTTCTTGCCATGGGAGAAGTGCTTAGCTTTGGGTTCAATCTTGCGGTGTTCTTACCCAGTGACAGAAAGGGTTGCAAGACACGTATTGTATTGTTGTCATCGAGGATAACGAGATGGGGTTTATATCATATTGCATGAGTTTATCCCTCTACATCATATCATATTGCTTAATGCGTTACTCCGTTCCTTTGAACTTAATACTCTAGATGCATGCTGGATAGCGGTCGATGTGTGGAGTAATAGTAGTAGATGTAGGCAGGAGTCGGTCTACTTGTTTTGGATGTGATGCCTATATGCATGATCATGCCTAGATAACGTCATAATTATTCGCTTTTCTATCAATTGCTTGACAGTAATTTGTTCACTTACCGTAATACTTATGCTCTCGAGAGAAGCCTCTAGTGAAACCTATGGCCCCCGGGTCTATCTCTTATCATATTTGTTTTCAATCTACTTTTATTTGCATCTTTACTTTCTTGCATCTATATTATAAAATACTAAAAATATATTTATCTTATCATACTATCTTTATTAGATCTCACTTTCGTAAGTTACCGTGAAGGGATTGACAACCCCTTTATTGCGTTGGTTGCGAGTTCTCAGTTTGTTTGTGTAGGTGCGTGGGACTTTTGAGGAGCCTCCTACTGGATTGATACCTTGGTTCTCAAAAACCAAGGAAAATACTTACGCTACACTTGCTGCATCACCCTCTCCTCTTCGAGGAAAACCAACGCTAGCTCAAGACATAGCAGTGGTTAGCTAAGAGGTTAGAGTTACTCGATGTAGATTTTTGCTTATATATAATATAATGCAACAATAGAAGCCCATCCAATATGGGTTCTTAATTTTATTCCTCTTACTTTATCCATTCATGTTGTTCTTAACATTGTTGTTTACTAAGTAATAAAATGAAATAATGCACGTGATGACATGATACATGCAAAAATATTTAGTTGTGGTGTTAATCGTAAGCAAATTATGGTAAGACACATACCATTTATATATCATAAAACCTTGCAATCTCTATATTATTTTATTGGCCTCTCGTACTACATTGTGATTCTTACAAGGAAATACTTCCTCCTTTTTTCTCTGGTTTTCTTTTGCATGGATATACTAGCCTCACTAGGATGGATTAAGAATCTCATCGGCTCCCCGTCCCTAATAAAAATTTCACTTAAAGTATCAATTTGAGTATATTTTTATTTATTAATGTTAATTACATAATGGAATCAACCTGCAGAAACTGTAATTGCAAAGGTGGATTGGAGTGTAAGTTGTCGATGCTCAAGCCATGTTATGAAGTGGAGCAAGAAGAGTGAATCAGGAAAACACAGAACATGTGTATTTTGTATGGCTTAACCTTAGGTTGTATTTGTTGTGTGGAATTGACCAATTTTCTTAGCGCTGTCAATGCTGGACATTGATGACTGTTGGACCATTTAGAGTTAAATTTAAGGCCTACCAGTAATATAGGAAGAAATTGGTGGTATGTGTGTCATGACTTAGTTATCTGATAAACAAATGAGACCATCAAATTTTTTTAGACATCATATCACCATTAATTGAATTTCTCTTACACGAGGTTAAGTTGTCAGTCTGATATATGTGCTCCTTCCACCTGGCCATTTTAATAATTAGTTATGCAATTTTAATGTTCCTAATACTGCCTTTGATCTATCTCTTATCGCATGGAATACCAAATGCATATTCTCCCCCATTTTTGCAATTCTGTTTCAACATGGTGTGTGTTTGTATGATGCATGAGTAGGTTACTCTATTACTAAAGTAGTACATGATCTGGTCTTCTACATTTGACCTGGTGTTTTCCTATTGAACCATTACCTTGGTTTACCCTGATTGTTGTCTTGAATATGCTAATCCTGGATTATTACCGTCCTAGCATTATCTGCTTGATCAAAACGTCGGGACCGGCACCCTCGCGCCAAGGCGCGATCCCGATCTAGTCTCTTGTGATTGGAGCATCAGACTAGGGAACGGAGCTGATTGGGCAGCCGCATATCTCTCTTCCGATTGGATTTTCTACGCGACAAACAATTGCCAGTCAACAGTGCCAACTGCCAACATGGGCGTCGCGAGTAGGCGCACATTTCGCGACTCTTATTGAGTTTGATTGGAACCCCTCGAAACAAAATAAACACAATAGGAATCGCAGAATGCACCCCTACCGGCCAATATCACCGACACCGCTTGCTTGGGCCGGCCCATTTAGCTACGGTTACATCCCACATTTGTTAGGAAAAAAACACGCATCGCTTCGGATTTTGACATGCTATAAGGAAATCTAGAAAACTGTCAAAAGTTATTTCTTAATTTATATAAAAAAATAAGACTACAAAACTATTTGTGAACTCAGAAAACATTTTAAAAATTTATAAAAAAACATTTGTTGAAAACTATGCTAGTTAATTTTATAAAATGACCAGGAATTTTCTAATACTCATGGAACTATAAAAATGTTAAGATTTAAAAAATCATAAAAATATAAAATGTTTGCATAGTTAATAAAAAAGGTCATTTGATTTGAAAAATATATTCAATAAACCAAAAAATGTTCTTGAATTCTGAAAATATTCAAATATTTTAAAAGTATTAACAGTTTTCAAAAAAATGTCGTGAAACTATAATCATATTCAAGAATATTAAAAAAAATCATGGAATAAAAAAAGTTTGCTTTTAAAAGTGTTCACGACCAAATAAAAAGTTCTCATCCAGTTTTAGAAATAGTACTTTTTTCAAAAATCATGTAATTTAACATAGGAGAATGAAAAAATATGAAAAAGGTAAAAAAATAACTACCACAATAAAATTGTGAAAACCAAGCAAAGAATTGCCTTGTTTGTACTACCTTGTAAAAAGCACCAGAAAATCGACATAATATATGCAATAGCTAAAAAAACAATCTAAACCGCAGTAGTTCTGGTATTGTCTGGGGCGCGGGCCATGCAGCGAATGATGCATGTGGCGCAACACTAACAACCACAATAAGCGGCACATTACTTTTCTTCTCAGTGAAGAATCTAAATTTCCAACTTTTGCGTAAACTATGGGCGGAGGCATATGAGGGTGAATCCTTTGGGAAAAATTTGTTTTTGCCACTCTAGACAAATTTTCCTTATGCCACTCTAGGTTTTGACATTTCACTTTTGCCACTCTTAGTTTTGGACAACTATCACAATTGCCATTCTGTGGCAAAAGCAAAATAATTTTATTTTATTTTTGCCAATCTTAGGTTTTGCCAATTATCACAATTGCCACTTTGCAAATTTTGCTTTTGGCACGGGAATGGCAATTGTGATAGTTGTCAAAAACTGAGAGTGGCAAAAGTGAAATGTCAAAACCTAGAGTGGCATAAGGAAAATTGGCAAAATCTGGAGTGGCAAAAACAGAATTTTCCCGAATCCTTTTCCACGCGTGGATTGGCGGATACCAATCAACCCCCACCCCACCCCTGTGCAGCGTAAATGGGCCAGCCAAATCCAATCTTTCGCCTTTTTTGGTTTTCCTGTTTCATGTGTGCATTTTTGTGGCTTTTATATGTTCTTCCATTTTATTGTTTGATTTAGTTTTTTTCACTTTTACTTTTTAATTCACGAGCACTTTTATAACCCGTGAATATTTTGTAATGAAGTTTTTTAATAAATCTTGTGAACAAATTTTTTATTCATTATCATTTTTTCAAAAATTCACAAATATATTTCAAATTAATAATAAAATTCAAAATATTAAACATTTTTAAATTCACAAACATTTCTAGTTCTGGAAAATCCTTGACATTTTTGTAAATTCGTGGAAACTTTTAATATATGATTTCTTACTTATTAATATAATTTAAAATTATCCAAAATATTTATTATACTATTTAATGTTTTGTTGATAGAAAAGGCTGAAATATACTTGTATGTATAATTTGTTTCGAGGAGTTAAACCAAGTTTTATTGCTGAAACTCCACAATTTGTGGGATACAACTAGACATGGCGCCCTTGATCCAGGGGAGATGAAAACTTGACTAACCTATCAGCATTTGTATTTGCCACTCTAAATTCAAAAGAAAATTTACAATTAAAAGCTAAAGCTCTATGGTTTATTTCATTGACAATCGCTCCATATGCTCCTCTGTTAGCTTTCTCAATGTTGTTGATCGCCTGTTTTGAATCTGAAGCTAAGATAAAACTTTTTATCACCAGATCTTGTTGGACCCACCGTTTATCTAGAGCATTTAAGTTTACATGGGCCCCCAGCCAATTTTAGCTCCCAATACAGTAGTGCGTGTTTGCTTACTATATTGCGCCCGCTATGTGCTGGATAGGAGCTCCCATACACGGGCTTCCGGTGTCTTTGGGTATAGCAATGTGCGGCAAATCCGCAACACAATTTCTTGGCCCAAGATATCTGCCTTCAACAATTCATAGCCAGTCTTGCGTTGAGGCAAATACTTGCCGTTTCGCACAATTAGCGCAGCAAGTGGCATGGCCCATTTTAGCGTAGGCAGAGAGGGTTCTGGAACCTTATGAAGGTTCAAGCCTGATCATTTTTTTTGTCTTCATGGTGTTTCTTTTTTTCTTCTTTCAAGGTTAATTTTTACAGAAATTGTAAAAAATATCCTTGTTTCAAAATTTGTTCACAAATTCCAAAATAAATCTCTTTTTTGAAAAATGGTTAGCAATTTCAGAAAATATCTACGTTTTCTAAAAAATTTATAATTTTAAAAATATTTATATTTTCATAATGTGTTAAAAAATTCAAAAGATATTCACAATTTTTCAAATTTATTACGAATATAAAAAAATGTTCCCTTTTTCAAAATGTGTACAAATTAGGAAAATGTTCAGTTTTTTTATAAAAATGTTTGTAATTTAAAAAATATTTACAAAATTTGTTAAAAATTTACAAAACAACAGGAGCCCCATAAAAGGTCCAAAAAAAGAAAAAGGCAACCTGAATGAAGATGTTCCAAAACCAGAACTCACTCTACCTACGCTAATATGGGCCGGCCCACTTGCTTCGCTGCATGAGCGAAATGGTGTTTATCTGCCGCTACGAGCGGTAAATAGGAAATGACGGTGCTTTAGCTTAATCGGCATTTTATGGGCCGAAGGACTTATAATATATTTATATTCCTAGAAATAAACTATTTGAGGTCCAAGCCGGCCAGGCACCGCAGCAGTCAGAAGCCACACACATTGGCCACGTCGCCTGTAACTGAAGAAGACGGCGACTGTGCTTCCGGACAAGGTCGTGTCGAGATCCTGGCGCGCGTGACGGATGCGACGGCCTTCTTCTGCTGCACCACGGCGTGCACATAGCCGACCCTCGGGAGTCATGCATGCCCCCTAGATTTTTTTTCGCGAGCATCCGCCCCGTCACCATGGCCCTTTGCCCATGGCGTGCCGGTCGAAAACGATGACGCGCCGAAACTAGACAAAGAACGTAAGCTGCCACAACAAACAGTTTTGGACAAGTGGAGCCGAACCAAATCTGGCTTGAGATTTTGAAAGTAGCGTGGCACTAGACCAGAATTGTCACCGAATGTTATACTAGCTGTACGCACAAGTGCACAACAAACTACGACGCCGGTGACACCACAGTGGTGAGGGGATAATGCGTGCATATGCTAAACTTGGCGCCAACACTTGCGCCTTTTGAAAACCGCAAACTTCTCACGGAAGTGGTATGTAACGGGTAGTTCGGTATATATGCTGGCAGCCAGCTTAGCTCGCACGTTCGGCCTTCTGTTTCTGATTGGTTAACGATGATGAAGCCACAAAAGGGATTCATCATCCTCTCAAACATCTTGGGAGTGCTAGTGTTTGACTGATCATGGAGCTGCAAGTATTGTGCGAATATTATTGCAAGATTTTTTTTAAGTAATTCATCTCATCGTGTTTTCAGTATTCCCTTACTAGCAATAAAAAATGCATATCGAAAGGCCATGCAGATACAATGTAAGTCGATTCTGCTTGGATCCTCTCGCAGACGAATAATCGCTCTGGCTCCCTTTGCCTGTGGCATCCACGCCCGACCTAGTAAGATCGTTGGTTCAAGTCTGAAGTTTATATATTGATTCGTTTTTGAGAAACAAAAAGAACAAATATGCCTTCACGATCATCATGAAGAAGGTCCTCTCCATTAGGCTCGCCTCCGTCATCGGCTACATCATCTCGCCTGCGCAGACAGCTTTCCTGAAGACAAAGTGCATACATGACAGCTTCCTCTATGTGCAAAACGCTGTCAGGGCCCTGCACCGCCGCAAGACACCGTGTCTTCTTATGAAACTAGACATAGCGAAAGCCTTCGACACCGTGTCCTGGGAGTATCTCCTCGAATTGCTTCAGAAGCTAGGGTTTAGCGCGCGCTGGTGGGACTGGATCGCGCGTCTTCTCGTCACGCCTCATCTTCGGTCTCCCTCAACGGCGCCACAGGCCCAAGGATCCTCCATTTACGTGGATTGCGTCAGGGCGACCCGCTGTCCCCTTTCCTTTTCATCTTAGCTATCGACCTGCTGCATCACCTCATCGCCGCGGCTGTGGATCAGCAGCTTCTGCACCGTCTCCCTGGACGCGACCTTGCACTACGGGTGAGCCTCTACGCTGACGATGCAGCCATCTTCTTAAACCCTAGCCGCGACGAGGTAAACTCCCTGCTGCACATCCTAGATGACTTCGAAAAAGCGACCGGCCTATGTATCAACCCAGCCAAGTCTACGGTCTCCCCCATCCGCTGTGAGAACGTCAACATGGAGGAGGTGCTGCAGGGATTTCAGGGCTCGATCGCCCCGTTCCCCATTAGATACCTTGGCCTCCCGGTCACCACGGGCCGTCTACGCCTCGTCCACCTTCAGTTCATCATCGATAGAATCAAGGCGAGGCTGGCGGGATGGAAGGGCAAGCTACTACCCATGGCGGGACGCCGGGTGCTCGTCCGCTGCATCTTGAGCGCAATGCCTACCTTCGCGCTCACCGTCCTCCGTGTCCCAAAGAAGATCCTCAAAGAGATCGACAACTGCAGGCGACGCTTCCTTTGTCGCCAAGATGAAGAGATCACGGGTGCCAGCTGCAAGGTCAACTGGCCGACGGTGTGTGCCACGGAGCATGGAGGCCTTGGCATCCCCGACCTGCAGCGCTTCGGTAGGGCGCTCCGGCTTCGTTGGCTCTGGATCGCCTGGCACAACCCGGAAAGGCCCTGGGTCGGCTCTGAGCTGCCATGCGACGAGGTGGACCAGGCGCTCTTCTCGGCCTCGACAAAGGTGACGATCGGAGACGGGACACGGGCATCCTTCTGGCGCTCTCCGTGGCTTGGGCAGGCAACCCTCTCCCAGCGCTTCCCCGAGCTCTTCGCCCACTCTCGAAGAAAACACCGATCGGTCCTCGACGCGCTCACCGACGACACCTGGATCCGGGACCTGGCCCACAGGCAAAATCAGCACCTCCTCGCGGACGTTCTTGCCTTGCACCGCGAGTTGCAACGATCGGCGCCGCCCCTCCAACCTGGAGTGCCGGACGACCTGACCTGGAAGCATTCTAGCTCCGGGACGTACTCGGCCAGGTCCGCATACCAGGCCCAGTTTCTAGGCACGACGGTGACCATCTTCGACAACTTGATCTGGAAAGCCTGGGCGCCGGGGAAGATCAAAATCTTCGCGTGGCTCCTACTGCGTGACAGGCTCTGATGCAACGACAGGTTGCAGAGGCGGGGCTGGCCGAATGGGTACTTCTGCCAGCTCTACGTCAGAAGCCTCGAATCATCGCACCACCTGTTCTGGACCTGCCCGGAGGCTAGGCAGGTCTGGACTGCGATCGGGCATTGGCACGGTTGCTCCGCCCTCTCCCCCGCGGATAGCTGGGAACGCGGAAGCTCCAGCACGATCATCCGCAGCATGATTGCGCGCACTGATCCATCTCGACGACATGGTGCGCGGTCAATCCTGCTCCTAACCTGCTGGGAAATTTGGCAAGAGAGAAACAACTGCACCTTTCGAAACAACCTCCCGAGTGTGCGAGAAATCATCAGGCGTATCCGAGACAACATCGAGCTCTGGAGGATTGCGGGCGCAATGTGCATCGAGAGCCCCTTCGGGGAGACACCTTGAGAGGAATTTTTCCTTTTCTGTACTAGGGTTTTCCGGCCGCTTGTGGCTGGCCCTACACACTTGATCCTCGGATCCTCACCTCCCTTTTGTTTTCCCATTGCTTCCTGCTATAATCAATGAAAAGCCAGTAATTCATGGATCTTTCAAAAAAAAATCATGCAGAAATGAATGACTAAGATAAGGAGTACTACCATGTAGCTTGATCTACATAAAACCGTACTCTAGGTCGTTATTCGTTAACCTCAAATGTACGCGTGTGCTAACCCTATGTAGCTTTGTATCCTCTTGGGAGTTGGAAGTACTTCATCTGTTTTTATTTACTCTGCATATTAGATTTGATCGGAGCCAAACTTTATAAAGCTTGACCAAGTTTATAGAAAACAAATATAAACATTTACCATAACAAATCTATGTGATGTGAAAGTACATTCAATAATGAATCGAATGGTATTGATTTGTTATTATATATATTAATATTTTTGTTTAAAAACTTTATCAAAATTTACAAAGCTTGACTTTCACCAAAACTAGTACGCGGACTAAATAAAAATGAAAGGAGTACATGATATATTGATATGCATGGTGGCACCTGATTTACTTAGATGGTAAGTAGCCTGATCTGCACACAGCTGTTAACCGAGAACGCGTTGAATTACCAAACAGTCAATCATGAAATGAGCGCAACGTGAAGAGCTGATTAAACAGATGATTAACGTAGCCGCACAGATTACGTTGCTTTAGTTTGCGGAGGAGGATGTTGGTCCGGCCGACCGGGATGAACCACCTCAACGACATCGTCTAGATAACCGCTGGGTTAATTGATGCAGATACACCAGGCACAAGTTACGCGCATCCAGCCGCGCTACTAGTACTCTCTCCGTCTAAAAATATTTGTCATCAAAATAAATAAATAAAAATATATTTCGAACTAAAATACGTCTAAATATATCCCTTTTATCTATTTTGATGAGAAGTATTTTCAGATGGAGGGAATATAAGCTTTGCACTGGAGCTTAACTAACCTCTTAATTAAGCAGCTAGCTTAAGCAAGCAATGTGCGACGTACGCCAACACAGACGCCACGGCTGTCCGGCCGACAGGGCTAACTGACGACCGGCCGGCTGATGGATGGACGGTGCATCTCAGGGCGACCGGCCGTACGTTAACTAACCCCGCCTTCATAAATTAATCTCTCCTGCTGCTGCACCTGCATGCATCTATCCGCTGCTAGCTGTACGTGCCTGTAACTGTAGGGTTCTGGTCAGGCACGAGAGGATAAACAAAAACGCAATCAAAGGATCAGCTGCTCACAGGGCCTGATCGATGCTGCTGCAGTCTCAGGTCATGTGCGAGCCGCTCCATGCATAATTAGACAACTTACCAGTGCTATAGATGCATCATGACTCATGAGTGCTACTAAATAAGATGAGTGTACTACTCCCTTCGTTACTCCCTTCGTTTCTAAGTATTTGTCTTTCTAAAGATTTCAACAAATGACTATATACGAAATAAAATGAGTGAATCTACACTCTAAAATATGTATATATACATCCGTATGTGATAGTCCATTTGAAATCTTTTAAAAAACAAATATTTAAAAACGAAGGGAGTATTTAGTATGTACAGTAGTATTAAGATGTGTCCATTCATAGGGCGGTTAAAGCATCTACAACCGGACCCCTTAAACTCGTATCAAACGCTCGGGCAGGCCGTCCGGTCGCTACCCGGACACGGAATTTAAACCAAGACAGGCCCCTCGAACGGTCCTCAAACGCCCGAGCTGACCGGCATCCCCCATATCCAGCCCAAATATGGGGCAGATATGGGGAGCCCAGGCACGCCCGCCACGTCGGCCTGACGGTGTGGCCTCACACGGAAATCCGGCGGTCCGACGGCCGCCGCGTTCATCGGCACGGTGGGAACGCTGCGTGGCGCCGCGCCGGCTCGCTACGCAAGATGACATCCGACTATTTAATCCGGCCGGCGTCCCGCAACCCTAACCCACCCCCTCCCTCTCTTCGTGTCGCCAGTCCGAGCCCTTCCACGTCCTCTCTCTCTCTCGCTCGCTCCGGCGCTCCACCATGGTCCGGAGCAAGATCACCTATTATGCCATGCTGACGCCGGAGCGGCGCTACAAGATCCAGCAGCAGATCTGCGGGAGGGAAGCCGCACGCACCGCCCGCATCGCTACCGGGCTGCCTCCGGACTCGCCGGAGTCGAAGGAGGAGGAGGAGTAGCCGGGGAAAGAGGAGGAGGAGGAGGAGGAGCAGGAGATGGCTCCGATGGAGGCAGAGGAGCCGAACTAGCAGATGCCGGCCTTCAACATGAAGCAGGCGGAGGCGGAGTTCGCCGTCGCCCAGTCCAACAAGATGGCCGAGCAGCAGGCCATTCTGGAGTCCATCCGGGATGATGCCTATGTGGAGGCCAACCGGGCGTTCCTCCGGCGGCAGCAGGCACTACTAGAAAAAGGGCTGTTAGTGGCGCACCTGTTTTCGCTACTAATGGCGCACTACAGGTGCGCTGGTGCGCCATTAGTATAGCCCACGGTGCGCCATTAGTATCTGGTATACTAATGGCGCACCACATAGAAGTGCGCCATTGGTAACAATTTTTTTTCAAAAAAAAATTCAGAATATTTTTTAAAATATTTTCTTAATCTCAGGTCACTATGGCTTAATCTCGGGTCAAATCGCACTCCGTGGTCAAACTTCCCAAAAGGTCACCCATCCTCACACTACTCCAGTCCAAGCACACTTAACTTCAGAGTTCTATTGATATATCTAGCATATCAATCCTATTATACCTTGTTGATGTCTAGGACTTTGTTCAAGTTCATGACTATGATGAAATTTTAAAAAATATTTCAAACTTCCCGGTCATATTACGTATCATTTTTTGAAAAAAAATTCAAAACCATTTTTTTTCTGTTACTAGTGGCGCATCACATCCACGGTGCACCATTAGTAAGTTTGTAATTTTTTGAATTTTTTTGCCTCTAGATCTTGAAAGCCCCGTAACTTTTTTTCTGTTAGGTTTTTGGGGATTTTGAAAATGTTTAACATGGTTTCCCAGTTAAATTCGGATGTAACTTTTCGAGTAGATGATTTTTCATATAAATTTTTTTTAATCCGAGTTCGTATGCAAAAGTTATGCCCATTTTACAAATTTCCAGAGAGAATTTGCAAATAAAGTCGAAATTCATATTTGTAAATTTTTCCAACAACTAGACCACATATCACATGAGAAACTTATTTTCTTTTATTTTTTTGACATTTTTATCATTTTCTTTTATTTTTTTAAAACTGTAAAGGCGGTCCAAGGGGGGTGCATTCGGTGGAATTTTTGGGCCAAGTTCGTAATGGCGCACCGTGGGAGTGGTGCGCCATTACTAGTTAAAACTAATAATGGCGCACTATCCCCTGATGCGTCATTACTAGTTTTGAAAAAAAATGTTACTAATGGCGCACCAGGAATGTGGTGCACCATTAGTATATAGTAGTGGCGCACCACATGTCTGGTGTGCCATTAGTGTCCATTTCATCTATAGCCCTTTTCCTAATAGTGAGGCGGAGACCGACGCGCTCTTCGACAAGCTCGACACTAAGATAGAAGTGGAGGAGGCCGGAGCGGAGCAGCAGTTGCCGCCCATGCTGCCGGAGCCGCACGGAGATCGTCGTGATCTCCGGCGAGGAGTAGATAGGATCGACGTAGTGCGTAGATTCTACTTCTTTTGCATGTCTTGTATGATGTAAGAATCTAGTATGAAATGTCCGGATGTAAGAAGTGAAATTTAAGACGTGTCCGGTCACTGCTCACAGACACGTCCGGACGCATCCACGGACGTTTAAGGACCAGATTTGCCGTACCTGGCTGTAGATGCTCTTAGTTAAACCAATGAGGAAGTTCTCAAGTTCTCAAGTGGACAGATCCATGGATGGGTCGATACTGTACCAGTACGAACGAGTAGCGGACATGTAGAACAATCTCTACTTCTAATATCTCAGTTGGTAGATCGCGTTTCGGGTTTTATTTTCGTCCCACCTCACCCGGTCTTTTTTGGTACTTCTTTGGTACTTCTTCCCACCTCATCTGGTCTATTTTCGTCCTCACCGTTACCTCGTCCGTATCAGCGAACCACCCGCTGGTTCGAGCATCGATTGCCTACTCCCACAACACAGAACGAGGAAAAAACCACTAGAAAATTAAATCTACGAAGTTTAACCTACGAAAAAAAACCAGGGCTGGGGAATCAGCGATTCCTCCTGATGTTCGCCCCCGCCGCACTCGAATCAGCCGCCGCCCTCGCCCTCGCAGCCGCCGCCGATCCCCTTCCCCATCTCCCTCCCTCAAACGCCGCCGCCCATCGCTGACGTCCTACACAAGTCGGGCCACGCCCGCAGCGAGCGCCGCACCAACGTCTCCATCAACAAGACGCGGCGTCTCCATGAGTGTGCGGGGCTAGGGTTTCGGGCGCGGCGTCGCCCTGGTCGCCGGTGCGACTCTTCTCAGTCTTTTACCGCGGCTCCGCCTCCTGGATGGCGCTCCTGTGGGCATGGGTGCGCGCGCGCATCGGCTTCCTCCTCTCTATCATGGTGAGTTCATCCCCTCCTTCTTCCTCCTCTCTGCTCTGCATTTGATTGGGGTGTCGTATGTAGTATACGTGCTGGTTGGCAAACGTCCAGTGCTGTTTGGTTTGGATACACACATGCATCTAGGCTATTGTCTTCTCTCTCTACGCGGAGTGCAAGGTGATTGATTCATGGTTACTGCCAATCTGTTGCAGCATATTCGTGTGGCCTCGACCAAAATGTCGGTGTTGTGCTCTTGTAGAACAGCATTAAGAGGATGTGATATCAGCTAGCTTAATTTTTTCCAAACTCCTGCAATGAAAGGATGTAAGTCGCCTTCGGAACGATTGAAACACACATGAGCCTGTAATATCGGAAGCAATTTTTCTCTCCTGTAGATGGTTATCGATGTGCAGATTTTAGTAAGCTTATGCTATCGATCTTCTGGTCAGGTGGTCCTGTCAAAATCAGATACTAATGGCAGTTTTGCGAGTGCATGCATGTTCTTGTCATTTCAACTAATCTGGCTGGCCATGTTTCCATAGAAAGGTTCAAGCTTCTCAGCCATACAATAGGTGTCAGACACCCAGACTTTATGAGCATGTGATTTGTTCAGGCAAGCAACGACAGGCACAGCTGAAACACATCCTACAAATTTTGCTTCTCTCAATTGCTCGTTTCTCCTGCGCTGCTCAGAGCATCCCGATGGACAGTGGTGTTCATGGCGAATCGATGGGGCTTGCCTTCCTCTACACAATTGAGCGCAGGTTCCTGATCATAGTACAAACTTTTGAAAACATTATATTTCCTGCTTGCACTTTACTTGAAGCATAATTATACTACGTATATTTAGCGGATACTATTGTTTGAGTAATAAAAATTTGGAAGCTCAATTATATACTTGCTTTAGATTGTTGCCTTAAAAAACAATATATCTTTTTTCACTAAAATGCAGGGTTCATTTTTCATTCAGGAATAAGGATAGTACAGGGTGTATCTGAAAAATACAGGGTAGTGAATGGTATGCCGGCAACAGCCCGCAAGGACCAAAGCAACTCTAATCTGGTTCGCTCGGTCTTTGAATCAGCTGGTTAAAAACCAAGAGGTCGTTTGGGGTTTGTAGTAGTGTTATTTACTAGAGGCTACTTCCCTTAGTATTGTCGATGTCTACTTGACCTTTCATGGGAATCGGATGTAACCATCCCGCAACCTGCGACCGTTCTAGCAACTGGCAATTATTCTGTAGCAAAGCACATCAGTTTGTTCTATTATGTTAATCGGAAAGTCTGTACATATGAGTTCAGACTGAGACTGAGAGAGTGATATAGATTTGCTCGAGTTTACGAAATATATTATGTTGTTACTTGCATCTTTCTTGGATTTTTTCCCTTGCATTTCTTCTTCTTTTCCCTACCATCTGTTTTATAGAAGTTTCTACATCAAATTAAGCAAGTACATTATCCGTTCTTGTCCAAGTTTATCTTATTCCTTTCATCGGAAGTCTGTACAAATGAGTTTGGACGAAGAGAGTGACATAAATTTGCTTGAGATTTTGAATTATTTTCTGCTTTTGGGTTTGCATGCTATACTGCTTGATTAATGATTATTGAGGAAAATTAGTGGCAAACGTTGGTTGAGAAAGCTCCTGCATTTACTGTAATGCACGGTAGTTTATTGCAATATGATCTGCACGGTAGAAAGCACTCATATTTGATTTGATTCTGTTCTGTGCTTGCCAATAGTAATAACTTGAAATATGCTTTTATCATGATTATAAAGTTTATTGATGATGCTTTGTTTCAGGATATGTGTAGAGGCTATTTGCAATGTGTTCAAGGCAGATAGTAGATTATATGGTTAAGCATCTCACTTATATTGGTAATTTTTATTTGTTTTATTTAAATTAAAATGGTTTATGTATTCTGCTCTATAGGTGAATTTGCTCCAATGATTCTGCAACCCTCGAGGAGGTGACATTTCCATCAAATGATTTTACAGTTCATTTGGTGTCAACAATGGGTGGCAGTAAACTGCATTGCTACTAAGTGCGGAGTAAGGACTAAAGCATTTGTCTTATTATACACACATTACAAATATCAAAATGACCATGAAGGATATAGTTGTTTCCTCAGCTTCTGTCTGCCAAGGACGTGGTGGATCCAAAGAAGTTTCTGATGCAGAGTTAGCTTTGGAAGGAACTTCTTCTGCTCACTGTTTACATGCTGGTGGTACTCTTGGTGTTTTGCCAACTGGAAAGAAGATAGTTAGCATGGGCATTATTAATTCATCAATGCCAAAACACAAAAGGCTTAGACAACAAAAAAGAATGCCCGTTTTTCAATGGTCTATTGAAGAAAAATCAAAGGGGACAAAAGATAATACTCCCTCCATTCCGATTTACTCGTCGTGGTTTTAGTTTAAATTTGAACTAAAACCACGACGAGTAAATCGGAACGGACGGAGTAGTATTTCTAAAGGTATTTTTCTGGAGATCCGACATTATCCATTTCTTATATATTTTTCCTGAAAATAAGTAAATATATTAATTAGAAGTATCAGGTATAGAACTATTCTAAAGTGATTTTTAGTATCACTAGCACCACCAACAATTGGCATGTGGGCTTGTTTTCCTTTGTAAGACGATGATGACAAAGTTATCCCCGGGTCTGAGTGCCTCAAGTGTGCATACAATGGCTTACATATTAACTGAATATTGGGTTTGATCTTCAGAGAATTCTCAATGCGTAGAGCAGTCCTCTCCATATTAACACATAAAGCCCCATTCCCTCCCAACACTGGCCGGTGGCGGAGCTTGGCAACGGTTAGATTCTTTTATGCTGCCTCTTCATTTCCTGATAAATGAAATTGAAATCTAATTCTATGATGTGGTAGGTGGTGATGTGGAGGCGATGACCATCATGGAAGAGGGAAATATGCTGCTAGATACTGATGTTGATTGCAACGACTCCATGACATTGTAAGTTGGTTAATGGAACAATTTTGAGCTTACATATATTATGATGACATCTTTCTTGGAACTCGCAGTGGTAGAGAATCTGTTGTTTGTATAGGCAAAAAATTATAGAGGCCAACATTGGCCATAATATCCCCTTTCGCTTTGAGAACTGATGATGCATAACAAGAGGCAAATATTTGTAGGCTCGAAACCATGACCTTGGTCCTCTCTGCAGCCTCAGTATTCAAATTTAGATTTTCTTTGTAATAAGTCGGTATTTTGCCACCTTATAGATGGCCTACCATTAAGTATCATATGCTCCAAAGCTATATTTTGTTGTCGCATCGCTGCTTTAGTATTCTTCGCTTGCATAGCTAGATCAACAGTGCAACTTACACCAGGGGCAATCCATGTGAGATGACACCATTGCTAATACATCTCCCAACGAGTTCACCTTTTCCCTCTCATATGGAAGCAGCATACACCATGGACAATCTATGTGCTGTCCCAGTAGGAAGTACTGAGCCCCCAACTAAAATCGCCGAACATTCAGTCTGAATCATAAACGGTGGACCCTTTCCTGGATTCATAAATTTGGTCAGGTCGAGAGCGCAAGATTTCGACTTTAGTTCTTGGAGATGATGAAAGAATCTCAGTGCCTTTTAATTATTTACATCTCAGTGCCCAACCCGATTATTATCAGACTGTAAACTGTGTCTTTGAGTTGCGTGTAGGTTATTTGAATGTATTGAATTTCTACAGTAATATTAAGATCCAAATTACCAATTTTTGTAGGTAACGAGGGGATACCGCAATGGACAAGGCAGAAATCTTGTTCAGAGGGACAATGCCCACGGGTGACTGCGGTGTGAGCTGGTGTTGTCCTGTCGTGGCAATAGGGACGCAGAGGCAAGGTGGAGGCCAGAGATGGCATGGAGAAAAATTATGACGAGCAAAGCAGTGACATTGTACAGTAACACGGTCATGTGTGTGGCCTCTGCGCAGCAGCGACAGGTAGCCATCGGAGCAAGGACAACGGCGCACACACATATTTATGATGCTGCTCGAGGCCACAGGGCCAACCAGGATTTGTTATTCCTTCAAAGTGATATGAAAACGAAGATTCTACTTGTATAACTAAAGTTTGATCTTCAGTCCTACTCCCTCCGTCTGGAATTAGTTGATGCTCAAATGGATGTATCTAGATGTATTTCAATGCTAGGTACATCCATTTGAGCGCCAACTAATTCCGGACGGAGGAAGTACACAACACATCCTTTTTAGCGGAATAAAAGGCCACAACTTCACCACATATGAGTGTAACTAAATCTCATGTTTCATGCTCTAACTTTTGTACTAAATTTTTGTTAGATACAGGCAGTGGCGGGTGGCGGAATAGCAAGGCATCCGGTCAGATGACATGGGTCGATGGGGAGTTGGTGGCTCTTGACTACAACAAAGATCATCGAGGCAATCTATATTGGTTGGTCAATTACTAACAACCTAACACAACATGTTTCGAATTGCATTTTTTCTGACTAAAAGTAGCAGTTGCTGCTGTTGTATTAAGATATCAACGAGAATCCAGAATAGGCTCTTAAGGGAGCAAGGGTGTTTGGCGCCTGGAGGAGCGTCCGGGTTCAAGGATCTGGCCCCCGCCATCGAGATGTATGGGGTCGTCGCCGAGTACATCTGGTACGTACACATGAACCTCCCTCCACTCCAATGCCGCTGCTGTTTGTTTCATCTGTCACTATGTTCCTAGAGACCACAACAGTAGCTTCAGGATAGGGGGCCAAACCTGCATCTTTTTATGATTTCTTTTTATTAGATTAGCACGGGAACGAGCAGTGCAGTGAGGATTTGGCCCCTTAAAGACTTGGTGGGTGATAAGTGACGTCCATATTCTGTAAACGTCTTGGTCCCGGTTCCAACTCATTGAATACATCTTTTTAATATGTGAATAAATTCACTTTCGGTCTGTTTGCTAACTTGCTAATTGCCTTCTTACACCCCATGGCGGATCTGTGTATGAAAGTGTGATTGGCTATAAACATGAAAAAATTACCAAAACAAATAGTAGATCGTACTTCATGTGTGCATTGAGATGAAGTGTAAGGATCACGTGATATATATCATTTCATATATCATGTCAGCAAAAACATGCTGTGGTGGTCGCCATCGGCTGATGGCGTACATTCCTTGGCACTGGGATACCGTAGAGGGGGAGGGCGACGTCGTGGAGGGAAGGGGAGACGACGCTGGAATGTCGTGGCATGCTTTGATGCCAGCAACGTCAGTTTGGAGAGAAGCTGCGGGTAGATATGAGTGTGAGCATTGCTATGAAATGCGATATGATGGTGAGCGTTGTGCCATGCAATGAGAGAGTGAATTGCTTTTTCAAAAATAAAAAGAAAAGGAGTGACATTTTTTTTGGGAAAGTATTTGATTGCGATCAGAGAAATGTCACATACTTTTATATAGTTGAAAATATCAGATACCCTAACAAGTCATGTTTATAATGGACCAGACCAAAAAATCATTGAGTTTTAACAATCATAAGAGATGCATACAAATAATGCTTCTTAATATATTTGTTACACATGATAATACAAAAGGTGTGTTTATATATATTCCTAATATATTTATTTATTTTCGTATGAGAGAGATAAAGATGGATTATGTCAACGTTTGAAAAAAAACCCCACCAAACAAGGGTGTAGGGACGATGCTATTGAAAGAGGTAAAAAATTCATCGAGTTTTGTACAACAAAAGGCCCGTGGCAACGCACGGGCATTCTACTATATAGATTGTATACGAGTTTTTTTCTTATTTTAATATATGTTTATATGTTCACCTTTATATATCAAAGACAAAAACTGGTAGCTTATGATTGTGCTTTGAAAATGCTGATTGGCAAAGTCATTGACGTAACTATGATGGGCTGGCCTAAAAGCATGATTTCACAGAATTAGAAGAAATGCATACAAATAATTGTTCTTTTCTGAGAGATGTTGCACATGCATACAAATGATTGTATTAATTTATTCTATAGCAACGGATCCACTGTGGTAGTAGTAGTGGAGGCGGATATAGTGTTGTAAAAATGTTCGGCAATACCGATTGATTTGTATGAGGATCTGCAAGGACACGACACATGTTGAACCATTGAAATATTTAAGGCCACTAGATAAAAGGATGGACACATGAGCTCAGGACCTGGTTGTGGGCGCTGAACTCGGAGAAGGTGCGGCGTTGTGGTGAACAGGTTGTGTCGTTGTGGTGGTCACCCTCGGCTATGATTGCGTGCAACCCTTGGCAGTGGGAATTGGCCTGGGATGCCGTCGAGGGGAGAGGAGGGGCGGGCGACTCCGTGCAGGCTAAATGATGTGCCGTTGAGGGGAGGACAGTGAGAGGCCGTTGTGGGCAGAACAGTCCGGGGGGAAGGAGATGTGAGTGCGAGCCATATGTTGTGCTATTAGAGAATAAGAGGGCATATTGATTTTTTAAGATAAAAATAGGAGTGGCTGCTTGTTTTTGTAGCGAAAAGCGATTGCTTGCTACAAGAGGCATGTCTCATTTTTTTATATAGTTAAAAATATCACAAACCCTAACGAGTCATTTCTGGAGAATAATTATCAACAAATAAATTACAGGAAGCACACATGTTATTAAAATTTTGATGTGACTCACTCTACTAAAAAGCACAAGGCGACTCTGTTGGGGAACGTAGCAGAAATTCAAAAAATTTCCTACGTGTCACCAAGATCTATCTATGGAGAAACCAGCTACGAGTAGAAAGGAGAGTGCATCTACATACCCTTGTAGATCGCTAAGCGGAAGCGTTCAAGTGAACGAGGTTGATGGAGTCGTACTCGTCGTGATTCAAATCATCGATGATCAAGTGCCGAACGTACGGCACCTCCGCGTTCCACACACGTACAGCCCGGGTACGTCTCCCACGCCTTGATCCAGCAAGGAGAGAGGGAGAGGTTGAGGAAGACTCCATCCAACAGCAGCACAACGGCGTGGTGGTGGTGGAGGAGCGTGGCAATCCCGCAGGGCTTCGCCAAGCACCATGGGAGAGGAGGAGGAGGGAGAGGGGTAGGGCTGCACCAACGAGAGATCAAATCGCGTGTTATGGGCAGCCCCTAGGCCTCATATATATAGGGGAAGGGGAGGGCTGCGCCCCCTTTAGGGTTTCCCACCCCAAGGGGCGGCGGCCAGCCTCCAGATGGCATCTGGTGCGGCGGCCAAGAGGGGGGGGGGGAGGAGTCCATCCTCCCCAAGGCACCTCGGAGGTGCCTTCCCCCTTGAGGACTCTTCCCTCTAGGGTTCCCTAGGCGCATGGGCCTCTTGGGGCTGGTGCCCTTGGCCCATGTAGGCCAAGGCGCACCCCCTACAGCCCATGTGGCCCCCCGGGGCAGGTGGCCCCACCCGGTGGGCCCCCGGGACCCTTCCGGTGGTCCCGGTACAATATCGATGACCCCGAAACTTGTCCCGATGCCCGAAACAGGACTTTCTATATATAAATCTTTACCTCCGGACCATTCCGGAACTCCTCGTGACGTCCGGGATCTCATCCGGGACTCTGAACAACATTCGGTAACCACATACAAGCTTCCTTTATAACCCTAGCGTCATCGAACCTTAAGTGTGTAGACCCTACGGGTTCGGGAGACATGCAGACATGACCGAGACGTTCTCCGGTCAATAACCAACAGCGGGATCTGGATACCCATGATGGCTCCCACATGTTCCACGACGATCTCATCGGATGAACCACGATGTCAAGGACTTAATCAATCCCGTATTCAATTCCCTTTGTCTATCGGTATGTTACTTGCCCGAGATTCGATCGTCGGTATCCAATACCTTGTTCAATCTCGTTACCGGCAAGTCACTTTACTCGTTCCGTAACACATCATCCCGTGATCAACTCCTTGGTCACATTGCGCATATGATGATGTCCTACCGAGTGGGCCCAGAGATACCTCTCCGTTTACACGGAGTGACAAATCCCAGTCTTGATCCGCATAAAACAATAGATACTTTCGGAGATACCTGTAGTGCACCTTTATAGTCACCCAGTTACGTTGTGACGTTTGATACACCCAAAGCACTCCTGCGGTATCCAGGAGTTACACGCTCTCATGGTTGAAGGAAGAGATACTTGACATTGGCAAAGCTCTAGCAAATGAACTACACGATCTTTTGTGCTAGTCTTAGGATTGGGTCTTGTCCATCACATCATTCTCCTAATGATGTGATCCCGTTATCAACGACATCCAATGTCCATAGCCAGGAAACCATGACTATCTGTTGATCACAACGAGCTAGTCAACTAGAGGCTCACTAGGGACATATTGTGGTCTATGTATTCACACGTGTATTACGATTTCCGGATAATACAGTTATAGCATGAATAAAAGACAATTATCATGAACAAGGAAATATAATAATAATACTTTTATTATTGCCTCTAGGGCATATTTCCAACTCAGAGCTATCCGGATAGGTGTCAAACTTGCGTCGTCGTAACCTTTACGACGAACTCTTTTACCACCTCCATAATCGAGAAAATTCCTTAGTCCACTAGTTACTAAGGATAACTTTGACCGATGTCCTGTGATCCATTCTTGGATCACTCTTGTACCCCTTGACTGACTCATGGCAAGGCACACTTCAGGTGCGGTACACAGCATAGCATACTGTAGAGAGCCTATGATAAAAGCATAGGGGACGACCTTCGTCCTTCCTCTTTCTTCTGCCGTGGTCAAGCTTTAAGTCTTAACTTCATACTTTACAACTCAGGCAAGAACTCCTTCTTTGACTGATCCATCTTGAACACCTTCAAGATTATGTCAAGGTACGTGCTCATTTAAAAGTATTATTAAGCATTTTGATCTATCTTATAGATCTTGATGCTCAATGTTCAAGTAGCTTGATCCAGGTTTTCTATTGAAAACACCTTTCAAATAACCCTATATGCTTTCTAGAAATTCTACATCATTTCTGATCAACAATATGTCAAGAACATATACTCATCAGAAATTCTATAGTGCTCCCACTCACTTCTTTGGAAATACAAGTTTCTCATAAACTTTGTACAAACCCAAAATCAAAGTGTACATTCCAACTCCGAGATGCTTACTCCAGTCCTTAGAAGGATCGCTGGAGCTAGCATACCTTTTAGCATCCTTAGGATTGACAAAACTTTTCTGATTGTATCACATACAACCTTTCCTTACAAAAACTGGTAAGGAAACTTGTCTTGACATCCATCTGCCAGATTTCATAAATGCAGCCAATGCTAACATGATTCCGACGGACTTTAAGCATTGGTACGGATGAGAAAATCTCATCGTAGTCAACTCCTTGAACTTGTGAAAAATTCTTCGCCACAAGTCGAGCTTCATGGACGGTGACATTACCGTCCACGTCCGTCTTCTTCTTAAAGATCCATTTATCTCAATGGCTTGCCGATCATCGGGTAAGTCCACCAAAGTCCATGCTTTGTTCTGATACATGGATCCTATCTCGGACTTTATGGCTTCTAACCATTTGTCGGAATTTGGGCCCACCATCGCTTCTCCATAGCTCGTAGGTTCATTGTTGTCTAGCAACATGACCTTCAAGACAGGATTACGTACCACTCTGAAGTAGTACGCATCCTTGTCATCCTACGAGGTTTGGGAGTGATTTGATCCGAAGTTTCATGATTAATATCATAAGCTTCCACTTCAATTGGTGTAGGTGCCACAGGAACAACTCCCTGTGCCCTGTCACACACTAGTTGAAGAGATGGTTCAATAACCTCATCAAGTCTCCACCATCCTCCCACTCAATTCTTTCGAGAGAAACTTTTCCTCGAGAAAGGACCCGATTCTAGAAACAATCCATATTGCTTTCGGATCTGAATTAGGAGGTATACCCAACTGTTTTGGGTTTCCTACGAAGATGCATTTTATCCGCTTTGGGTTCGAGCTTATCAACCTGAAACTTTTTCATATAAGCGTCGCAGCCCCAAACTTTTAAGAAACGACAACTTAGGTTTCTCTAAACCATAATTCATACGGTGTCATCTCATCGGAATTACGTGGTGCCCTATTTAAAGTGAATGTGGTTGTCTCTAATGCCTAACCCATGAACGATAGTGGTAATTCGATAAGAGACATCATGGTACGCACCATATCCAATAGGGTGCAACTATGATGTTCGGACACACCATCACATTATGGTGTTCCAGGCGGTATTAATTGCGAAACAATTTCCACAATGTCTTAATTGTGTGCCAAAACTCGTAACTCAGATATTCATCTCTATGATCATATCATAGACATTTTATCCTCTTGTCACAATGATCTGCTACTTCACTCTGAAATTACTTGAACCATTCAATAATTCAGACTTGTGTTTCATCAAGTAAATATACTCAACATTTACTCGAATCATCTGTGAAGTAAGAACATAATGATATTCACTGCATGCCTCAGCACTCATTCGACTGCACACATCAAAATGTGTTACTTCCAACAAGTTGCTATCTTGTTCCATCTTACTGAAAATGAGGCTTTTCAGTCATCTTGCCCATGTGGTATGATTTGCATATCTCAAGTGATTCAAAATCAAGTGAGTCCGAACGATCCATTTGCATGGAGTTTCTTCATGCATATACACCAATAGACATGGTTCGCATGTCTCAAACTTTTCAAAAATGAGTGAGTCCAAAGATCCATCAACATGGAGCTTCTTCATGCGTTTTATACCATTATGACTTACATGGTAGTGCCACAAGTGAGTGGTACTATCATTACTATCTTATATCTTTTGGCATGAAAATGTGTATCACTACGACCGAGATTCAATAAACCATTCCTTTAGGTGCAAGACCATTGAAGGTATTATTCAAAAATAGAGTAACCATTATTCTCCTTAAATGAATAACCGTATTGCGATAGACATAATCCAATCATGTCTATGCTCAACGCAAACACCAATCTCGGTGGTAGAGGGAGCGTGCGATACTTGATCATATCAACCTTGGAAACACTTCCAACATATATCGTCAGCTCACCTTTAGCTAGTCTCCGTTTATTCCGTAGCTTTTATTTCGAGTTACTAACACTTAGCAACCGAACCGCTATCCAATACCCTGGTGCTACTAGGAGTACTAGTAAAGTACACATTAACATAATGTATATCCAATATACTTCTATCGACCTTGCCAGCCTTCTCATCTACCAAGTATCTAGGGTAATGCTGCTCCAGTGGTTGTTCCCCTTATTACAGAAGCACTTAGTCTCGGGTTTGGGTTCAACCTTGGGTTTCTTCACTAGAGCAGCAGCTGAATTGCCGTTTCATGAAGTATCCCTTTGTTCCCTTGCCCTTCTTGAAACTAGTGGTTTCACTGACCATCAACGATTGATGCTCCTTCTTGATTTCTACTTTCGTGGTGTCAAACATCGTGAATACCTCAAGGATCATCATCTCTATCCTTGATATGTTATAGTTCATCACGAAGCTCTAGCAGCTTGGTGGTAATGACTTTGGAGGAAACATCACTATCTCATCTGGAAGATCAACTCCCACTCGATTCAAGTGATTGTTGCACTCAGACAATCTGAGCACAAGCTCAACGATTGAGCTTTTCTCCCTTAGTTTGCAGGCTAAGAAAATCGTCGGAGGTCTCATACCTCTTGACGCGGGCACGAGCCTGAAATCCCAATTTCAGCCCTCGAAACATCTCATATGTTCCGCGACGTTTCGAAAACGTCTTTGGTGCCTCTACTTAAACCATTTAACTGAACTATCACGTAGTTATCAAAACGTGTATGTTCGATGTTTGAAACATCCACAAACGATGTTTGGGGTTCAACACACTAAGCGGTGCATTAAGGACATAAGCTTTCTACTGATCGCATAATCGCTACTGTCAACTTTCAACTATATTTTCTCTAGGAACATATCTAATACAGTAGAACTAAAGCGCGAGCTACGACATAATTTGCAAAAGGTCTTTTGACTATGTTCAGGATAATTAAGTTCATCTTATGAACTCCCACTTAGATAGACATCCCTCTGGTCATCTAAGTGATCACATGATCCGAGTCAACTAGGCCGTGTCCGATCATCACGTGAGACGGACTAGTCATCATCGGTGAACATCTTTATGTTGATCGTATCTACTATACGACTCATGCTCGACCTTTCGGTCTCCGTGTTCCGAGGCCATGTCTGCACATGCTAGGCTCGTCAAGTTAACCCTAAGTGTTTTCGCTGTGTAAAACTGTCTTACACCCGTTGTATGTGAACGTAAGAATCCATCACACCCGATCATCACGTGGTGCTTAGAAGCGACGAACTGTAGCAACGGTGCACAGTTAGGGGAGAACACTTCTTGAAATTTTGTAAGGGATCATCTTATTTACTACCGTCGTCCTAAGTAAATAAGATGCATAAACATGATAAACATCACATGCAATCAAATAGAGTAGTGACATGATATGGCCAATATCATATAGCTCCTTTGATCTTCATCTTCGGGGCTCCATGATCATCTTGTCACCGGCTTGACACCATGATCTCCATCATCATGATCTCCATCATCGTGTCTTCATGAAGTTGTCACGCCAACGACTACTTCTACTTCTATGACTAACGCGTTTAGCAATAAAGTAAAGTAGTTTACATGGCGTTCTTCAATGACACGCAGGTCATACAAAAAATAAAGACAACTCCTATGGCTCCTGCCGGTTGTCATACTCATCGACATGCAAGTCGTGAATCCTATTACAAGAACATGATCAATCTCATACATCACATATATCATTCATCACATCCTTTTGGCCATATCACATCACATAGCATACCCTGCAAAAACAAGTTACACGTCCTCTAATTGTTGTTGCATGTTTTACGTGGCTTCTATGGGTTTCTAGCAAGAACGTTTCTTACCTACGCAAGACCACAACGTGATATGCCAATTGCTATTTACCCTTCATAAGGACCCTTTTCATCGAATCCGTTCTGACTAAAGTGGGAGAGACTGTCACCCGCTAGCCACCTTATGCACCAAGTGCATGTCAATCGGTGGAACCTGTCTCACGTAAGAGTACGTGTAAGGTCGGTCCGGACCGCTTCATCCCACAATACTGTCGAAACAAGATTGGACTAGTAACGGTAAGCATATTGAACAACATCAACGCCCACAACTACTTTGTGTTCTACTCGGGCAAAGAATCTACGCAATAGACCTAGCTCATGATGCCACTGTTGGGGAACGTAGCAGAAATTCAAAAATTTTCCTACGTGTCACCAAGATCTATCTATGGAGAAACCAGCTACGAGTAGAAAGGAGAGTGCATCTACATACCCTTGTAGATCGCTAAGCGGAAGCGTTCAAGTGAACGGGGTTGATGGAGTCGTACTCGTCGTGATTCAAATCACCGATGATCAAGTGCCGAACGTACGGCACCTCCGCGTTCCACACACGTACAGCCCGGGTACGTCTCCCACGCCTTGATCCAGCAAGGAGAGAGGGAGAGGTTGAGGAAGACTCCATCCAACAGCAGCACAACGGCGTGGTGGTGGTGGAGGAGCGTGGCAATCCCGCAGGGCTTCGCCAAGCACCATGGGAGAGGAGGAGGAGGGAGAGGGGTAGGGCTGCACCAACGAGAGATCAAATCGCGTGTTATGGGCAGCCCCTAGGCCTCATATATATAGGGGAAGGGGAGGGCTGCGCCCCCTTTAGGGTTTCCCACCCCAAGGGGCGGCGGCCAGCCTCCAGATGGCATCTGGTGCGGCGGCCAAGAGGGGGGGGGGGAGGAGTCCATCCTCCCCAAGGCACCTCGGAGGTGCCTTCCCCCTTGAGGACTCTTCCCTCTAGGGTTCCCTAGGCGCATGGGCCTCTTGGGGCTGGTGCCCTTGGCCCATGTAGGCCAAGGCGCACCCCCTACAGCCCATGTGGCCCCCCGGGGCAGGTGGCCCCACCCGGTGGGCCCCCGGGACCCTTCCGGTGGTCCCGGTACAATACCGATGACCCCGAAACTTGTCCCGATGCCCGAAACAGGACTTCCTATATATAAATCTTTACCTCCGGACCATTCCGGAACTCCTCGTGACGTCCGGGATCTCATCCGGGACTCCGAACAACATTCGGTAACCACATACAAGCTTCCTTTATAACCCTAGCGTCATCGAACCTTAAGTGTGTAGACCCTACGGGTTCGGGAGACATGCAGACATGACCGAGACGTTCTCCGGTCAATAACCAACAGCGGGATCTGGATACCCATGATGGCTCCCACATGTTCCACGACGATCTCATCGGATGAACCACGATGTCAAGGACTTAATCAATCCCGTATTCAATTCCCTTTGTCTATCGGTATGTTACTTGCCCGAGATTCGATCGTCGGTATCCAATACCTTGTTCAATCTCGTTACCGGCAAGTCACTTTACTCGTTCCGTAACACATCATCCCGTGATCAACTCCTTGGTCACATTGCGCATATGATGATGTCCTACCGAGTGGGCCCAGAGATACCTCTCCGTTTACACGGAGTGACAAATCCCAGTCTTGATCCGCATAAAACAATAGATACTTTCGGAGATACCTGTAGTGCACCTTTATAGTCACCCAGTTACGTTGTGACGTTTGATACACCCAAAGCACTCCTGCGGTATCCAGGAGTTACACGCTCTCATGGTCGAAGGAAGAGATACTTGACATTGGCAAAGCTCTAGCAAATGAACTACACGATCTTTTGTGCTAGTCTTAGGATTGGGTCTTGTCCATCACATCATTCTCCTAATGATGTGATCCCGTTATCAACGACATCCAATGTCCATAGCCAGGAAACCATGACTATCTGTTGATCACAACGAGCTAGTCAACTAGAGGCTCACTAGGGACATATTGTGGTCTATGTATTCACACGTGTATTACGATTTCCGGATAATACAGTTATAGCATGAATAAAAGACAATTATCATGAACAAGGAAATATAATAATAATACTTTTATTATTGCCTCTAGGGCATATTTCCAACAGACTCACTGTGACTAAAAATGGTCACCTGCTTATATGAATATAGATTGTATATGAGTTTTTTTTATTATTTTAATATATGTTTATATGTTCACCTTTATATATCAGAGATAAAAAGTGGTAGCTTCTAATTATGCTTTGAAAATGCTGATTGGCAAAGTCATTGGCGTAACTATGATGGGCTGGCCTAAAAACATGATTTTACAGAATTGGAAGAAATGCATACAAATAATTGTTCTTTTTTGAGAGATGTTGCACATGACAATATAAAAGGTGTATTTCTATATATGTTTAATTTTGCAGGTTATGAGAGAGATGGATATGAATTATGTTGACGTTCAAAAAGAAACCATCGACAAGGGACAATATTGATGAAAGGGGCAAAAAATTAACAAAATTTTAAGTATATATGTGCAATCAGAAAAAAATTATTTAAAAGGCCTGTAGCAACTCATGCAAGGTGCTCTCACGGGTGTAGGTTTGTCCATCGCCATTTGACTTTATAACTGTGCAAGACAGTTGACAGCAGATCGCTTATGGTAGGACCTAGCTATTACCAATGATTTATACTATCAAATGCAGTGTCAGTGAATGGTGTTCCTTTATCATGGTTGAAGGTTGCATGTCTTCTGCTAGGTTCATTGATACTTCTCGGTATGTACTTGAATGTTTCTTACCTAATTTTTTAGTGGCTACTATTCTTAGTGGACAGATATAAGGTTTACATGATAATTGTTGTCGAGTCACTCAAATACATGCATGTTCGTCTGCTCTGACGGCTACAAGGAGCAAGAGATAGTGGGATGAAGGATGAGTGGGGATAGGGCGAGACAGAGCTATATAGAGAGGGGAAGAGTAGAGAGATAAGGTTTACGTGATAATTATTGTCGAGTCACTTAAATACATGCATTGTAGCCCGTAGCAACGCACGGGCATTCTGCTAGTAGAAGTAGTGGCGAGGCCGCGGGAAGCCGGCGAGCGGGCGAGCGATTTATGAGGCCGGCGTCGGTGCGTGACAGAGATGACCGGGGGACACGCGTCCGTAGAGCCTGCCCGTTTTACTCGTGCACCTGCCAGTATCCTGCAATATCGTCCGTGTATGTGTCCACCGCACATGCCTGGACTACGGGTCGGTACCGTGCATGTGACTGCCGGTAAACTGCCCAATGCCCATGCTCGTCGCTGCACGCTCACATGAGGCCCCGATGGACTTTACTAGCACGAGATGAGTACCGCGGCGACTCCAAAATAACTGAATGTTTTGAATCATATATTTTTAATATAGTACGCAGACGTTCATACATACATCATACGCTCATTCCTATGAATGTAGGCACGTACAACCTAGTCCTATGAGCATTTCCGGAGGACTGAGCCGGTACATACCTTCGTAGTCGACGAGAATGTCCCTTTTAATTGGACACACGTCACCGGAAGGCCTCAAATAAATTCAGAAAAATGCGAGCACCGATGACAATCTAGGACTTCAACCTGATGGACTGGGGATACCATTGTCCTCCTAAGCATCCAACCACAGAGCTTAGTTTGCATGTTTTGAACTTATTAAGGAGGTTAGGATGAAACGATTTCATTTTGAAACTTCTCCAAGATCTAATCCTTTTGTCTATTGCCATACATCATGATGGTGGGGGTTAACAAAACGGACCTAGTAGTAAGGGAACGTTCACTGGGAAGGGGGCGCAACTGCTAATATTTTAGATGGCAAGTTTAGTTGTATGAGATGGCAAATTCTTCAAAAACACATGGCAATTTCGAGAAAGGAGAAAAAATTGCAGCAAGAAAGAACACAATTTGCCATCTCCTACCAGATAAAGTTGCCACACATAGAAAAACGTTTGCTTGCCATCCCCTCCCAGCTGACGTTCGTCATTTATCATTTCCGTAATGAAATACCGCCCCGTTCAACGGCCATATACCACGATCCACATCCGATGACCCGGCTTACAAGGCTACCGCCATTGACCCCAGCGGTAGGCCACTAACCCTATCGCCATGGGAGGCAACAATACACTCTTGCGAAGAGGTAAGTTGTGGCGCTGTGGGTGGACAACCCAAGCGGCCCAGCCGTCCACTCCTCCTTGTTCATTCCACGAACTGAAGAGAACCCCTCCCTCCCCTCCTTCTCTGATTCCCTCTCAGATCTCTCCCCTTTGCGACTTTTTTGTGGAGCATGCCTCACCTATGTAGGTTAAGGTAATGTCCTCCGATTCCCCCAATTTTTTCGGCTGAATGATGATGTTTTTTATGTATGTATTTCTAGCACTAGGTGAAATCCTAATTTCCTCATTTTCTCAAAATTCCACTCATTCATGTAAGTTCCTATCCATTGGTTAGTTTGTTTTAGGTGTGAGTCAATAACAAATGTGTGTTAGATTTATCTATATGCATTGACATGAATTTGAGATAGAAATTTTATTCAGTGTTGGATACAAAATAGGCGCGTGATGCAAGCAATTTGTCTGTGGGGTTCGGCTACACACTTGACCGAAGTATCTTCATCACATGGAGGTTCTTCTGGTTCAGGCGCAGGAGTAGGTTCCGGAACAACTTCCGGCGCCTCCACTCTTTGCTCCATCACCGGAGATTCAACAATCTCGTCAATTGTATTGTCCTCCCACTCATCTCTTTCGCAAGAAACTCTTTCTCAAGAAATACCCAATTCTTAATGACACACACTTTGCCTTCGATATGGCGGTAGAAGTAATACCCAATAGTATCCTTGAGATAACCAATAAACTAGCATTTGTGTGATTTAGGATCAAGCTTGTTTGGTTGTAAACGTTTTACAAAAACACCGCAACCCCAAATTTTAAGAAAAGACAAGTTGGGCTTCTTTCCATTCCATAGCTCACATGGTATCATTTCAACAGATTTTGACAGTATTCTGTTAAGTGTAAAAGCCTTTGTTCCTAAAGCATAACCCTAAAAAGATAGTGTCAGTTCAGTTAATGACATCATCGATCTAACCATGTCTAACAAGGTTCAGTTATGTCTCTTGCACACCCCATTCCTCTGTGGTGTTTCGGGTAGCGTAAGTTGAGACACAATTCCACAACTCTTTCGATGCTTCCGAAACTCGCAACTCAAATATTCTCCTGCATGATATGATTGCAGAAATTTGTTTTTTCATGTACGATGATTTTCTACTTTGTTCTGCAATTCTTTGAACTTTTTAAAATGTTTCAGGCTTATGTTTCATGAAGTAGATATAAAGTAGAGAAATAATCCGTGAAGGTAACAAAGTAGAGAAATCCACCGTGTGTCGGTATACTCATCGGACCACATAAATCTGAATGCATTATTTCCAACAATTCACTCGCTCGTTCCATATGGTATTGAACAGCATCCTAGCCAATTTTCCCATCAGAAAAGGATCGCAATTATCAAAAGATTCAAAATCAAATGAATCCAAAACTGCATCACTATGGAGATTCTTCAGCGCCTCACCTAGTAGATCTCTCCTTGCCACACTCCCGAGCGCGTGCCATAGCTATAGCAACAAACAACCATATAAACCGCGACTGTTGCATGTAGACTTGGAAAGAGGAAGAGTAGGCCAGGTGGGAGCATGAATGTTCAGGCCGCGATGTGGAGTAGACGAGAGAGAGAGAGAGAGAGAGAGCTTGTCGCGCTTCTCCGCCGATGCCGGTGGCTTGGAAACATATATGTGTGTGTGGTGCTCCATTGGGATCGAAATGGAGGTCGACGGGGATTTCAGAACAAGGATATGGTTGCTCCTCTTCCCCTCCACCTAGTTGAAATAATAAGGTGAGCGTTGTTCTCGTGACGTGTGCCACGGAGCAAATGGGGGAAATATCATGTGCTCCCAAACCTTAGAGACTACGATAAAACGAGTTTCTGGGCCATTGGATCTTAGATCCAACAACATCTGTGCAGCTTTTGTACTTTTTTTGAATGGTCACTGGGGGGAGAGCTTCCCCACTTGAATATATTGCATCAAGTGCCCCGTTTACAGAGGAGATAACAATTCACAGCAAATCACCCAACGGAGGGAATTCTAGAAGAGTGAAAAGCAAGCCATGCCTAGCATTATCCCTAAGTTCCAACTTCTTAAAGCGGTAGATCCAGAGAGAAAAACTAGCAACAATGTTTAGACCTCCAGGGAGCTTTTGTATTTGTGTGCAATTCTCAAACTCTTTGATTTTTATTTACTTTTTTGCAAAAGCTTTCAGACCTCTGTGGAGCTTCTGTATTTGTGTGCAATTCTCAAACTCTTTGATTTTTATATTTTTTTCAAAAACTTTCAGACCTCCGGGGAGCTTCTGTATTTGTGTGCATTCTCAAACTCTTTGATTTCTTTGAAAACTTTCGGACCTCCAGGGAGCTATTGGATCTTAGCTCCAACGGCTTCCAAAAGCTCGTATCATCGTAGCATATAAGGTGCGAGAGGACGTGATATTCTCCCGAAGCAAACGCTCGGTAGAGGGCAACGCCATGCTGGCAACTTCATGAGTCGTGCTATCGATCTAACGGTTCAAACAACGTTCACGCGAGATGACCAAAATTCTGATGCCGGTTCTTTAGTATTTTTTAGAAAGGAGTGGTTTATGATTTATTTTTCTTGAGTGGAAGGAGTGGTTTATAATTGGAGGGGGCAGATTTTCGTGTTTTGACCCTTTTTGGATACAAATTCTTAATCTGACCCCGGTTCTGAATTTTTTTGGGATTTGACCCTTTTTCTTACCGCCAGGGGAGCAGGCGGTAGGGTTATACAGCCTACCGCCAGGGACCCTGACGGTAGGGTACTAGTCCACGTCAGCACGTGAAAACGGCCGCCGTCCCCCTCCGTCGCACCCTACCGCCAGGGCACCTGGCGATAGGCCGTCTAACCCTACCGCCAGAGGCCCTGGCGGTAGGGTCCGGGCAGTTATTTCGCAAGAGCCCCCCGCGCCCCTGCCCATCTCCCCACCCCTCCCCCTCCCCCCCATCGGCAGTTTCTTCTTTTCTCCCCCAAGTCACCCCTCTCTCCCTCCATCATCTCCTCCACTCTCCCCCTCAGATCTTCACCGATTCTTCACCGTTTTGGCAGATCGAGATGGCCCCGTAGAGAGAATCGTAGGCTCCTCCGATCCCTCCAGTTAGTTTTTGCAAACTTGCTTCCGATTCGACGCATTATTTGCTTGAAATCCCTCATTTTTTTGAACTTAAATTGGTTTTTTTACCTAAGATTGTTTTTAGCTTTATTGTAGTGTAGTTCTTAGTTCTTTACTAAGTAGTGATAATGAATATGAACTCCAATCAATAGTTCATATGTTAGTGTGAAGATGAACCCTAGTTCATAATTTTTTTTGTTAAAAAAATTATGATGTAATGCATGTGGGAGGATATGATTGTAGTTTGATGATGCATGTTGATATGATGACATGAAGATGTTGGAGGATTTTTTTGTTTACAAATATGATGATATGATGCATGTTGGAGTGATGATGCATGTTGATATGATGATATGAACATGTTGTTTGGAGATAATACATTTAAGATGATTGTTGGAGGATTTTTTTGTGATATGATGCATGTTGGAGGATTTGTTTTTATTGATATGAGTAATGTTGATATGATTTGATCCATCATGTGTAGTAGATATTGTTGGAGGATTTTTTTGTGATATGATGCATGGTGATATGATTTTGATATGATGCATGTTTATGTATGCTTATGCTTATGATGTTTTTGTTTATGAAATTTTATTAAGGCGGCCACCTCTTGCGGACAATATCGGCCCACGGTACTGCATGCTTGACTACACATTTGACAAGGGTCATCGTGCCCGTTTCATAGAGAACGGAGAGGTAAGTAATATGAATGAAATATTGATCAAAGTTTTCGAATTGCTGAAAATAATCTCCTAACTTTTGGCGTTCACTTTTTGACAGATGCTCCAGCCACTGCGCATGAGGGGTCACGGGGTTCATGGGCATATGGACTATGGCGAGCGCTACGCGCCATTCTTCAAGAGAGCCCGGCTGTTGGGTTTCGTGTTGTAGTTCAAGCGTTAGCCGCCGACGCTTGTCCACGCAGCTCTGATAGCTCTGATTGACCAGTGGCGACCGAAGACCCATTCTTTCCATCTCCCATGCGGGGAGATGACGGTGACTGATACGTCTCCAACGTATCTACTTTTCCAAACACTTTTGCCCTTGTTTTGGACTCTAACTTGCATGATTTGAATGAAACTAACCTGGACTGACGCTGTTTTCAGCAGAACTGCCATGATGTTGTTTTATGTGTAAAAAACAAAAGTTCTCGGAATGTCCTGAAAATCCTCGGGGGCAAGTTTCGGAAAATATAAAAAATCCTAGAGAAAGAATCAAGACCAGGGGGCCCGCACCCTGCCACGAGGGTGGGGGGCGCGCCCACCCCCTGGGTGCCCCCCTGTCTCGTGGGCCCCCTGAGGCTCCGTTGACCTCAACTCCAACTCCATATATTTCGTCTCGCGGAGAAAAAAATCAGAGAGGAAGTTTCATCGCGTTTTATGATACGGAGCCGCCGCCAAGCCCTAATCTCTCTCGGGAGGGCTGATTTGGAGTCCGTTCGGGGCTCCGAAGAGGGGGATTCATCGCCATTGTCATCATCAACCATCCTCCATCACCAATTTCATGATGCTCACCGCCGTGCGTGAGTAATTCCATCGTAGGCTTGCTGGACGGTGATGGGTTGGATGAGATTTACCATGTAATCAAGTTAGTTTTGTTAGGGTTTGATCCCTAGTATCCACTATGTTCTGAGATTGATGTTGCTATGACTTTGCTATGCTTAATGCTTGTCACTAGGGCCCGAGTGCCATGATTTCAGATCTGAACCTATTATGTTTTTATGAATATATGTGTGTTCTTCATCCTATCTTGCAAGTTTATAGTCACCTATTATGTGTTATGATCCGACAACCCCGAAGTGACAATAATCGGGATACTTCTCGGTGATGAACGTAGTTTGAGGAGTTCATGTATTCACTATGTGCTAATGCTTTGTTCCGGTTCTCTATTAAAAGGAGGCCTTAATATCCCTTAGTTTCCGTAAGGACCCCGCTGCCACGGGAGGGTAGGACAAAACATGTCATGCAAGTTCTTTTCCATAAGCACGTATGACTATATTCGGAATACATGCCTACATTACATTGATGAATTGGAGCTAGTTCCGTGTCACCCTATGTTATAGCTATTACATGAGGAATCGCATCCGACATAATTATCCATCACTGATCCAATGCCTACGAGCTTTTCACATCTTGTGCTTCGCTTATTTACTTTTCTGTTGCTATTGTTACAATTACTACAAAACCCGAAAATATTACTTTTGCCACTGTTACCTTTATTATCATACTACTTTACTACTAAATACTTTGCTGCAGATACTAAGTTATCCAGGTGAGGTTGAATTGACAACTAACTGCTAATACTCAATAATATTCTTTGGCTCCCCTTGTGTCGAATCAATAAATTTGGGTTGAATACTTTACCCTCGAAAGCTGTTGCGATCCCCTATACTTGTGGGTTATCAGTGACCCTCGAGGATTGGTCGATGATTACTGCCATGCCGCTCGAGGGTCATGCACTGACCGGGCGAGTGGAGAGGACCAACTGGCAGGAGAGGGTTACCACCCTCATCGGCGGCTGCCCCGAGGCTAAGGGTAACTGTACATCCAGTGTGACGTTGCCCTGGCTCTCGGAGCACCGGAAGACATGCCCCGAAGACGTCGATGAGACGACTGTGGAGTGGTACGCGAGGGCCTACCTGTGGTACCTTCTCACGGAGGTCGTGTTTCCAGACGCATCCGGGAACTCTGCCAGCTGGTCGTATCTGTTCTTCCTAGCCGGCTGGGATGGAGGGTATAGTTGGGGGACCGCATCCCTCGCCTACCTATACTGTTCGGTAAGAGAGTATCTAATTGCCTACCTACAAAAGTATGTCCATGACATTTTGTTATATCTGATCCTCATTTGATTTTTTGCAGCTTGACGATGCAACGCGGAGGACGGGAGACAAGTCCAATATGGGTGGCTTTGTCTGGGCCTTCTCCATTTGGATGTGGGAGCGGCTGCCGATGGGGCGTACTAAGAAGCTGCCAAGGCGCCCATGGGGTGCCTATAGCAAAGACGGCGACGAGGCTTGACACCCCACCGTAGCTTACGAGTGGGACGTTGTCAAACTCTACACGGGCCTAAACAAGACTTCGTACAAGACCTACACCAACGAGTCTGACGCTTTGACACATTGGCAGGTATATGAACTCGCTAAACACATTTCTCTTTGATTCCACTTTTGACCGAGAGTGGCAACTTACCACCGTATATGTAATAGGTAAACTGGTGGCCGTATCATGACCGAGAGTGGGACTTTGATCTGAACATGGTGTGCAATGAGGACCATGGTCTCTGGCGGTGCATCGTGCCCATGATCTGTGTGTACACCGTTGAGTGGCACTTGCCACACCGCGTGGCCATGCAGTTTGGGATTTTTCAACATACCCCACCTGGCCAGCCCACCGATACCGGGGGCCACACGCTCCACTTGTGAGTGCCCGCGCGTTTTCTTCGTGCCCATGAATGAAGGAAATATGCCCTAGAGGCAATAATAAAGTTATTATTTATTTCCTTATTTCATGATAAATGTTTATTATTCAAGATAGAATTGTATTAACTGGAAATTTAGTACATGTGTGAATACATAGACAAACATAATGTCACTAGTATGCCTCTAATTGACTAGCTCGTTAAATCAAAGATGGTTGAGTTTCCTAGCCATAGACATGAGTTGTCATTTGATTAACGGGATCACATCATTAGGAGAATGATGTGATTGACTTGACCCATTCCGTTAGCTTAGCACTTGATCATTTAGTATGTTGCTATTGCTTTCTTCATGACTTATACATGTTCCTATGACTATGAGATTATGCAACTCCCGTTTACCGGAGGAACACTTTGTGTTCTACCAAACGTCACAACATAACTGGGTGATTATAAAGGTGCTCTACAGGTGTCTCCGAAGGTACTTGTTGAGTTGGCGTATTTCGATATTAGGATTTGTCACTCCAATTGTCGGAGAGGTATCTCTGGGCCCTTTCGGTAATGCACATCACTATAAGCCTTGCAAGCAATGTGACTAATGAGTTAGTTGCGGGATGATGTATTACATAATGAGTAAAGAGACTTGCCGGTAACGAGATTGAACTAGGTATTGAGATACCGATGATCGAGTCTCGGGCAAGTAACATACCGATGATAAAACGAACAAGGTATGTTGTTATGCGCTTTGACCAATAAAGATCTTTGTAGAATATGTGGGAGCCAATATGAGCATCCAGGTTCCGCTATTGGTTATTGACCGGAAACGAGTCTCGGTCATGTCTACATAGTTCTCGAACCCGTAGGGTCCACACGCTTAAAGTTCGGTGACGAATTATATTATGAGTTATGTGTTTTGATGTACCAAAGGTAGTTCAGAGTCCCAGATGAGATCAGGGACACGACGAGGAGTCTCGAAATGGTCGAGACGTAAAGATCGATATATTGGACGACTATATTCGGACATCGGAAAGGTTCCGAGTGATTCGGGTATTTATCGGAGTACCGGAGAGTTATGGGAATTCGCCGGGGAGAAGTATTGGGCCTTATTGGGCCATACGGGAAAGAGAGAGGGGCTGCCTAGGGCAGGCCGCCCCCAAGGCCTAGTCCGAATTGGACTAGGGGGAGGGGCTGCGCCCCCTCCTTCCTTCCCTTCTCCCTTCCCCTTCCTTCTCTCCTACTCCTACTAGGAAAGGAGGATTCCTACTCCCGGTGGGAGTAGGACTCCCCCCTTGGCGTGCCCTCCTCCTTGGACGGCTTCCTTCCCCCTACCTCCTTTATATACGGGGGCAGGGGGGCACCCCATAGACACAACAATTGATCATTGATCTCTTAGCCGTGTGCGGTGCCCCCCTCCACCATATTCCACCTCGGTAATATCGTAGCAGTGCTTAGGCGAAGCCCTGTGTCGGTAGCATCATCAACACCGTCATCACACCGTCGTGCTGACGGAACTCTCCCTCAAAGCTCGGCTGGATCGGAGTTCGAGGGACGTCATCGAGCTGAACGTGTGCTGAACTCGGAGGTGCCGTACATTCGGTACTTGGATCGGTCGGATCGTGAAGACGTACGACTACATCAACCGCGTTGTGCTAACGCTTCCGCTTTCGGTCTACGAGGGTACGTGGACAACACTCTCCCCTCTCGTTGCTATGCATCACCATGGTCTTGCGCGTGCGTAGGATTTTTTTTTTTTGAAATTACTATGTTCCCCAATAGTGGCATCCGAGCCAGGTTTATGCATAGATTGGTAAATTGTGTGTAACGGTTAGATTTTGTGTGGAGGCTATATATACCCATCCACCTCCTCTTCATTCGTGGAGAGAGCCATCAGAACAAACCTACACTTCCAACTTACCATTTCTGAGAAAGAACCACCTACTCATGTGTTGAGACCAAGATATTCCATTCCAACCATAGGAATCTTGATCTCTAGCCTTCCCCAAGTTGCTTTCCACTCAAATATTCTTTCCACAAAATCCAAATCCTGTGAGAGAGAGTTGAGTGTTGGGGAGACTGTCATTTGAAGCCCAAGAGCAAGGAGTTCATCATCAACACACCATTTGTTACTTCTTGGAGAGTGGTGTCTCCTAGATTGGCTAGGTATCACTTGGGAGCCTCCGACAAGATTGTGGAGTTGAAGCAAGGAGTTTCTAAGGGCAAGGAGATCGCCTACTTCGTGAAGATCTACCGCTAGTGAGGCAAGTCCTTCGTGGGCGACGGCCATGGTGGGATAGACAAGGTTGTTTCTTCGTGGACCCTTCGTGGGTGGAGCCCTCCGTGGACTCGCGCAGCCGTTACCCTTCGTGGGTTGAAGTCTCCATCAATGTGGATGTACGATAGCACCACCTATGGAACCACGACAAAAACATCCGTGTCTCCAATTGCGCTTGAATCCTCCAAACCCTTCCCTTTACATTCTTGCAAGTTGCATGCTTTACTTTCCGCCGCTCATATACTCTTTGCATGCTTGCTTGAATTGTATTAAGATTGCTTGACTTATGCTAAGTTAGCTAAAATCTGCCAACGACTAAAATTGGGAAAAGGATAAGTTTTTATTTGGTCAAGTAGTCTAATCACACCCCCTCTAAACATACTTCAAGATCCTACAAGTGGTATCAGAGCTTTGGTCTCCATTTGCTTTGATTTCCATAGCTTTTGGTGGTCATAGCCTTGGTTTCACAACCTAGGAGAGTATGGCGTCTAGCGAGGGAAATTATCACCGTAGAGGTCCTTACTTTGATGGTACGAATTTTGCTAGTTGGAAGCATAAGATGAAAATGCATATTCTCGGACATAACCCCGCCATTTGGGCTATTGTGTGTATTGGCTTGCAAGGTGAATTCTTTGATGGGAGAGAACCGAACCGTGAAGCTAGCGCGGATGAGTTGAAGATGCTGCAATACAACGCTCAAGCTTGTGATATCCTCTTCAACGGATTGTGCCCCGAAGAATTCAACAAAATCAGCCTTCTTGAGAATGCAAAGGAAATTTGGGATACTTTGAGTGATATGCACGAAGGTACCGACTCCGTCAAGGAATCCAAATTGGATGTGCTTCAAAGTCAACTTGACAAGTTCAAAATTAAGGATGGTGAAGGTGTTGCTGAAATGTACTCTAGGCTTGCTCTTATCACAAATGAGATTGCCGGCTTGGGAAGTGAAGAGATGACCGACAAATTGATCATCAAGAAGATCCTAAGAGCTTTGGATGGAAAATATGATACCGTGTGCACATTGATCCAAATGATGCCCAATTACGAAGATCTCAAGCCAACGGAAGTCATTGGAAGAATTGTTGCTCATGAGATGTCACTCAAGGATAAGGAGGAACTTCACAACAAGTCAAGTGGTTCTTACAAAGCCTCATGTGAAGCCCCCACATCATCAAGTGAGAAACAAACCTTCAATGAAGAATTGAGCTTAATGGTTAAGAACTTCAACAAGTTCTACAAGAGTAGAAGCAAAGAGAAAAGCTCCAAGTCAAGGTCCTACAATGACAAAAGATCTTCTAGTCGAGAGCGTAATTGCTACAATTGTGGAAGACCCGGACACTATTCCAATGAGTGTACGACACCCTACAAAAGAAGAGGAGAATCACCTAAAAGGAGAAGTAGAAGAGAAGAATCACCACCAAGAGAGAGAAGGAGTAGAGATGATCATTATGAACGAAGAACATCCCGGAGAAGCAAGGATTCGGAAAGGAAGGACAAGTCATCAAGGAGCTACACAAAACGAAGACATCAAGCTCATGTTGGTGAACGGGTATCCGACTCCGACTCCGACAATCACTCCGAGAGAAGCTATCACTCCTACTCCGAATATACTCAAGGTGAAGGTGTTGCCGGTCTAGCACTTGTGTCAACCAACTCCTACAACATATTTGATTCACCAAATGAAGGACTTGGAAGATGCTTCATGGCTAAAGTCCCAAAGGTAACACACGCCGAGTATGTTGATTTCAATAGTGATGAAGATGACTTGTTAGGTGATGATGATTTACTTGTTGACAACTCTAGTGATGAATACTATGATGAAACGTCAATTAATCATGCTAATCAAGATAAAACGAATGACAATGATAATGAGAAGATAGAGCACCTAACTAAAGAACTAAACACTCTTAAGTTAGCTCATGAAACTATCTTAGGAGATCATCGAGAACTTTTAAGGACTCATGAGAAGTTACGCTTTGAAAAGCTCAACCTTGAGCAAGAGCATGAGTTCTTAAAGGCAATCAATGATGATATTCATAAGAAAAGTTCTTCTTACATTGCCAAGTCTTTACTCTTATCTACTTACATGCCTCAAGTCAAGAGTAGTAACAAGAACAGGAAGGTTTCTTCCTCTAGTAGTAACAATGATCATGCTAAATCCAATATTGTTGCTTCTAGTAGTTCTCTTGATTCCACTAATGATTCTCTTAGCCAAGTTACACTTGAGTAAGAAAATAGTTTATTGAAGGGAATCATAGAGAAAGGTGTTTACAAGAGCCTTGCCGGGAGTAAGAAATTTGAGGAAATTGTACGCAAGCAAGGCAGGCACCGAAAGAACCAAGGTGTTGGTTTTGAACGAAAGTTCAATGCTAATGGAGTTGAGTGGGAAGAAGATCAATACCCCCAGACGAAGCTTGTTCCTCAACAAGAGAAGTATGATCCTACTTCCTTCAAAGGAACACAAGCTCAAGATGATCTTCCACCACAAGACCACAAGCAAAAAGGCAAGGATGAGCTGTTGGGGAACGTAGTAATTTCAAAAAATTTCCTACGCACACGCAAGATCATGGTGATGCATAGCAACGAGAGGGGAGAGTGTTCGTCCACGTACCCTTGTAGACCGTAAGCGGAAGCGTTATGACAACGCGGTTGATGTAGTCGTACGTCTTCACGATCCGACCAATCCAAGCACCGAACGTACGGCACCTCCGAGTTCAGCACACATTCAGCTCGATGATGATCCCCGGGCTCCGATCCAGCAAAGCTTCGGGGATGAGTTCCGTCAGCACGACGGCGTGGTGACGATGATGATGTTCTACTGGTGCAGGGCTTCGCCTAAACTCCGCGACGATATGACCGAGGTGGAATATGGTGGAGGGGGGCACCGCACATGGCTAAGGAACGATCCGTAGATCAACTTGTGTGTCTATGGGGTGCCCCTGCCCCCGTATATAAAGGAGGGAGGGGGAGGTCGGCCGGCCCTTGTTGGGCGCGCCAGGAGGAGGAGTCCTCCTCCTAGTAGGAGTAGGACTCCTCCTTTCCTACTCCTACTAGGAGGGGAAGGAAGGGGGAGAGGGGGGGAAGGAAAGAGGGGGGCGCCGCCCCCCCTCCTAGTCCAATTCGGACCAGAGGGAGAGGGGGCGCGTGGCCCTTCCTGGCCGCCCCTCTCTCTTCCCACCAAGGCCCATGTGGCCCATTAACTCTCCGGGGGGGTTCCGGTAACCCTCCGGCACTCCGGTTTTCTCCGAAATCACCCGGAACACTTCCGGTGTCCGAATATAGTCATCCAATATATCAATCTTTATGTCTCGACCATTTCGAGACTCCTCGTCATGTCCGTGATCACATCCGGGACTCCGAACAAACTTCGGTACATCAAAACTTGTAAACTCATAATAAAACTGTCATCATAACGTTAAGCGTGCGGACCCTACGGGTTCGAGAACTATGTAGACATGACCTAGAACTATTCTCGGTCAATAACCAATAGCGGAACCTGGATGCCCATATTGGTTCCTACATATTCTATGAAGATCTTTATCGGTCAAACCGCATAACAACATACGTTGTTCCCTTTGTCATCGGTATGTTACTTGCCCGAGATTTGATCGTCGGTATCCAATACCTAGTTCAATCTCATTACTGGCAAGTCTCTTTACTCGTTCTGTAACACATCATCTTATAACTAACTCATTAGTTACAATTCTTGCAAGGCTTAGGTGATGAGTATTACCGAGAGGGCCCAGAGATACCTCTCCGACAATCGGAGTGACAAAACCTAATCTCGAATTATGCCAACCCAACATGTACCTTCAGAAACACCTGTAGAGCACCTTTATAATCACCCAGTTACGTTGTGACGTTTGGTAGCACACAAAGTGTTCTTCTGGTAAACGGGAGTTGCACAATCTCATAGTTGCAGGAACTTTGTATAAGTCATGAAGAAAGCAATAGCAACATACTAAACGATCAAGTGCTAGGCTAACGGAATGGGTCATGTCAATCACATGATTCTCCTAATGATGTGATGCCATTAATCAAATGACAACAGATGTCTATGGTTAGGAAACATAACCATCTTTGATTAATGAGCTAGTCAAGTAGAGGCATACTAGTGACTTTATGTTTGTCTATGTATTCACACGTGTATCATGTTTCCGGTTAATACAATTCTAGCATGAATAATAAACATTTATCATGATATGAGGAAATAAATAATAACTTTATTATTGCCTCTAGGGCATATTTCCTTCAGTCTCCCACTTGCACTAGAGTCAATAATCTAGATTACATAGTAATGATTCTAACACCCATGGAGTCTTGGTGCTGATCATGTTTTGCTCGTGAGAGAGGCTTAGTCAACGGGTCTGCAACATTCAGATCCGTATGTATCTTGCAAATCTCTATGTCTCCCACTTGGACTTGGTCCCAAATGGAATTGAAGCGTCTCTTGATGTGCTTGGTCCTCTTGTGAAATCTGGATTCCTTTGCCAAGGCAATTGCACCAGTATTGTCACAGAAGATCTTCATTGGTCCCGATGCACTAGGTATGACACCTAGATCGGAAATGAACTCCTTCATCCAGACTCCTTCATTTGCTGCTTCCGAAGCAGCTATGTACTCCGCTTCACATGTAGATCCCGCTACGACGCTTTGTTTAGAACTGCACCAACTTACAGCTCCACCGTTTAATAAAAACACGTATCCGGTTTGCGATTTAGAATCGTCCGGATCAGTGTCAAAGCTTGCATCGACATAACCGTTTACGACTAGCTCTTTGTCACCTTCATATACGAGAAACATATCCTTAGTCCTTTTCAGGTATTTCAGGATGTTCTTGACCGCTGTCCAGTGATCCACTCCTGGATTACTTTGGTACTTTCCTGCCAAGCTTATTGCTAAGCATACGTCAGGTCAGGTACACAACATTGCATACATGATAGAGCCTATGGCTGAAGCATAGGGAACATTTTTCATTTTCTCTCTATCTTCTGCTGTGGTCGGGCATTGAGTTTGACTCAACTTCACACCTTGTAGGACAGGCAAGAATCCTTTCTTTGCCTGATCCATTTTGAACTTTTTCAAAATTTTGTCAAGGTATGTGCTTTGTGAAAGTCCTATTAAGCGTCTTGATCTATCTCTATAGATCTTGATGCCCAATATGTAAGCAGCTTCACCGAGGAATTTCATTGAAAAACTTTTATTCAAGTATCCTTTTATGCTATCTAGAAATTCTATATCATTTCCAATTAATAATATGTCATCTACATATAAAATTAGAAATGCTACAGAGCTCCCACTCACTTTCTTGTAAATACAGGCTTCTCCAAAAATCTGTATAAAACCATATGCTTTGATCACACTATCAAAGCGTTTATTCCAACTCCGAGATGCTTGCACCAGTCCATAAATGGAATGCTGGAGCTTGCACACTTTGTCTGCACCTTTTGGATCAACAAAACCTTCCGGCTGCATCATATACAACTCTTCTTCCAGAAATCCATTCAAGAATGCAGTCTTGACATCCATTTGCCAAATTTCATAATCATGAAATGTAGCAATAGCTAACATGATTCGGACGGACTTAAGCATCGCTACGGGTGAGAAAGTCTCATCATAGTCAACCCCTTGAACTTGTCGAAAACCTTTTGCAACAAGTCGAGCTTTATAGACAATTATATTACCATCAGCGTCAGTCTTCTTCTTAAAGATCCATTTATTCTCAATGGCTTGCCGATCATCGGGCAAGTCAACCAAAGTCCATACTTTGTTTTCATACATGGATCCCATCTCAGATTTCATGGCTTCTAGCCATTTTGCGGAATCCGGGCTCATCATCGCTTCCTCATAGTTCGTAGGTTCATCATGGTCAAGTAACATGACTTCCAGAATAGGATTACCGTACCACTCTGGTGCGGATCTTACTCTGGTAGACCTACGAGGTTCAGTAGAAACTTGATCTGAAGTTTCATGATCATTATCATTAGCTTCCTCACTAATTGGTGTAGTTGTCACAGGAACTGGTTCTCGTGATGAACTACTTTCCAATAAGGGAGTAGATACAGTTATCTCATCAAGTTCTACTTTCCTCCCACTCACTTCTTTCGAGAGAAACTCCTTCTCTAGAAAGGATCCATTCTTAGCAACGAATGTCTTGCCTTCGGATCTGTGATAGAAGGTGTACCCAATAGTCTCTTTTGGGTATCCTATGAAGACACATTTCTCCGATTTAGGTTCGAGCTTATCTGGTTGAAGTTTCTTCACATAAGCATCGCAGCCCCAAACTTTAAGAAATGACAACTTTGGTTTCTTGCCAAACCACAGTTCATAAGGCGTCGTTTCAACGGATTTTGATGGTGCCCTATTTAACGTGAATGCGGCCGTCTCTAAAGCATAACCCCAAAATGATAGCGGTAAATCAGAAAGAGACATCATAGATCGCACCATATCAAGTAAAGTACGATTATGACATTCGGACACACCATTTCGTTGTGGTGTTCCAGGTGGCGTGAGTTGCCAAACTATTCCACATTGTTTCAAGTGTAGGCCAAACTCATAACTCAAATACTCTCCTCCACGATCAGATCGTAGAAACTTTATTTTCTTGTTACGATGATTTTCCACTTCACTCTAAAATTCTTTGAACTTTTCAAATGTTTTAGACTTGTGTTTCATCAAGTAGATATACCCATATCTGCTCAAATCATCTGTGAAGGTGAGAAAATAACGATACCCGCCGCGAGCTCAACATTCATTGGGCCACAAACATCAGTATGTATGATTTCCAACAAATCAGTTGCTCGCTTCATAGTTCCGGAGAACGGCGTTTTAGTCATCTTGCCCATAAGGCACGGTTCGCAAGTACCAAGTGATTCATAATCAAGTGATTCCAAAAGTCCATCAGTATGGAGTTTCTTCATGCGCTTTACATCGATATGACCCAAACGGCAGTGCCACAAATAAGTTGCACTATCATTATTAACTCTGCATCTTTTGGTTTCAACACTATGAATATGTGTATCTCTACTATCGAGATTTAATAAAAATAGACCACTCTTCAAGGGTGCATGACCATAAAAGATATTACTCATATAAATAGAACAACCATTATTCTCTGATTTAAATGAATAACCGTCTCGCATCAAACAAGATCTAGATATAATGTTCATGCTCAACGCTGGCACCAAATAACAATTATTCAGGTCTAAAACTAATCCCGAAGGTAGATGTAGAGGTAGCGTGCTGACCGCGATCACATCGACTTTGGAACCGTTTCCCACACGCATCATCACCTCGTCCTTGGCCAGTGCTCGCTTATTCCGTAGTCCCTGTTTCGAGTTGCAAATATTAGCAACAGAACCAGTATCAAATACCCAGGTGCTACTACGAGCTCTAGTTAGGTACACATCAATAACATGCATATCACATATACCTTTGTTCACTATGCCATCCTTCTTATCTGCCAAATACTTGGGGCAGTTCCGCTTCCAGTGACCAGTCTGCTTGCAGTAGAAGCATTCAGTTTCAGGCTTAGGTCCAGACTTGGGTTTCTTCTCTTGAGCAGCAACTTGCTTGCTGTTCTTCTTGAAGTTCCCCTTCTTCTTCCCTTTGCCCTTTTTCTTGAAACTAGTGGTCTTGTTGACCATCAACACTTGATGCTCCTTCTTGATTTCTACCTCCGCAGCTTTTAGCATTGCGAAGAGCTCGGGAATAGTCTTTTTCATCCCTTGCATATTATAGTTCATCACAAAGCTCTTGTAGCTTGGTGGCAGTGATTTGAGAATTCTGTCAATGACGCTATCATCCGGAAGATTAACTCCCAGTTGAATCAAGTGATTATTATACCCAGAAATTTTGAGTATATGTTCACTGACAGAACTATTCTCCTCCATCTTGCAGCTGTAGAACTTATTGGATACTTCATATCTCTCAATCCGGGCATTTGCTTGAAATATTAACTTCAACTCCTGGAACATCTCATATGCTCCATGACGTTCAAAACGTCGTTGAAGACCCGGTTCTAAGTCGTAAAGCATGGCACACTGAACTATAGAGTAGTCATCAGCTTTGCTCTGCCAGACGTTCTTAATGTCATCAGTTGCATCAGCAGCAGGCCTGGCACCCAGCGGTGCTTCCAGGACGTAACTTTTCTGTGCAGCAATGAGGATAATCCTCAGGTTACGGACCCAGTCCGTGTAATTGCTACCATCATATTTCAACTTTGCTTTCTCAAGGAACGCATTAAAATTCAACGGAACAACAACACGAGCCATCTATCTACAAACAAACATAGACAAGGAAAATACTATCAGGTACTAAGTTCATGATAAATTTAAGTTCAATTAATCATATTACTTAAGAACTCCCACTTAGACAGACATCTCTCTAGTCATCTAAGTGATCACGTGATCCAAATCAACTAAACCATAACCGATCATCACGTGAGATGGAGTAGTTTCAATGGTGAACATCACTATGTTGATCATATCTACTATATGATTCACGCTCGACCTTTCGGTCTCCGTGTTCCGAGGCCATATCTGCATATGCTAGGCTCGTCAAGTTTAACCTGAGTATTCTGCGTGTGCAAAACTGGCTTGCACCCGTTGTAGATGGACGTAGAGCTTATCACACCCGATCATCACGTGGTGTCTGGGCACGACGAACTTTGGCAACGGTGCATACTCAGGGAGAACACTTCTTGATAATTTTAGTGAGAGATCATCTTAAAATGCTACCCTCAATCAAAGCAAGATAAGATGCATAAAGGATAAACATCACATGCAATCAATATAAGTGATATGATATGGCCATCATCATCTTGTGCTTGTGATCTCCATCTCCGAAGCACCGTCATGATCACCATCGTCACCGGCGCGACACCTTGATCTCCATCGTAGCATCGTTGTCGTCTCGCCAACTATTTCTTCTACGACTATCGCTACCGCTTAGTGATAAAGTAAAGCAATTACAGGGCGTTTGCATTTCATACAATAAAGCGACAACCATATGGCTCCTGCCAGTTGCTGATAACTTCGGTTACAAAACATGATCATCTCATACAATAAAATATAGCATCACGTCTTGACCATATCACATCACAACATGCCCTGCAAAAACAAGTTAGACGTCCTCTACTTTGTTGTTGCAAATTTTACGTGGCTGCTATGGGCTTTTAGCAAGAACCATTCTTACCTACGCATAAAAACCACAACGATAGTTTGTCAAGTTGGTGCTGTTTTAACCTTCGCAAGGACCGGGCGTAGCCACACTCAATTCAGCTAAAGTGAGAGAGACAGACACCCGCCAGCCACCTTTAAGCACGAGTGCTCGCAACGGTGAAACCAGTCTCGCGTAAGCGTACGCGTAATGTCGGTCCGGGCCGCTTCATCTCACAATACCGCCGAACCAAAGTATGACATGCTGGTAAGCAGTATGACTTGTATCGCCCACAACTCACTTGTGTTCTACACATGCATATAACATCAACGCATAAAACCTGGCACTGATACCAATGTTGGGGAACGTAGTAATTTCAAAAAATTTCCTACGCACACGCAAGATCATGGTGATGCATATCAACGAGAGGGGAGAGTGTTCATCCACGTACCCTCGTAGACCATAAGCGGAAGCGTTATGACAACGCAGTTGATGTAGTCGTACGTCTTCACGATCCGACCGATCCAAGCACCGAATGTACGGCACCTCCGAGTTCAGCACACGTTCAGCTCGATGACGATCCCCGGGCTCCGATCCAGCAAAGCTTCGGGGATGAGTTCCGTCAGCACGACGGCGTGGTGACGATGATGATGTTCTACCAGCGCAGGGCTTCGCCTAAACTCCGCGACGATATGATCGAGGTGGAATATGGTGGAGGGGGGCACCGCACACGGCTAAGGAACGATCCGTAGATCAACTTGTGTGTCTATGGGGTGCCCCTGCCCCCGTATATAAAGGAGGGAGGGGGGAGGCCGGCCGACCCTTGTTGGGCGCGCCAGGAGGAGGGGTCCTCCTCCTAGTAGGAGTAGGACTCCTCCTTTCCTACTCCTACTAGGAGGGGAAGGAAGGGGGAGAGGGGGGGAAGGAAAGAGGGGGGCGCCGCCCCCCCTCCTAGTCCAATTCGAACCAGAGGGAGAGGGGGCGCGCGGCCCTTCCTGGCCGCCCCTCTCTCTTCCCACCAAGGCCCATGTGGCCCATTAACTCTCCGGGGGGGGGGGGGTTCCGGTAACCCTCCGGCACTCCGATTTTCTCCGAAATCACCCGGAACACTTCCGGTGTCCGAATATAGTCGTCCAATATATCAATCTTTATGTCTCGACCATTTCGAGACTCCTCGTCATGTCCATGATCACATCCGGGACTCCGAACAAACTTCGGTACATCAAAACTTGTAAACTCATAATAAAACTGTCATCGTAACGTTAAGCGGGCGGACCCTACGGGTTCGAGAACTATGTAGACATGACCTAGAACTATTCTCGGTCAATAACCAATAGCGGAACCTGGATGCCCATATTGGTTCCTACATATTCTATGAAGATCTTTATCGGTCAAACCGCATAACAACATACGTTGTTCCCTTTGTCATCGGTATGTTACTTGCCCGAGATTTGATCGTCGGTATCCAATACCTAGTTCAATCTCGTTACCGGCAAGTCTCTTTACTCATTCTGTAACACATCATCTTATAACTAACTCATTAGTTACAATGCTTGCAAGGCTTAGGTGATGAGTATTACCGAGAGGGCCCAGAGATACCTCTCCGACAATCGGAGTGACAAAACCTAATCTCGAATTATGCCAACCCAACATGTACCTTCGGAAACACCTGTAGAGCACCTTTATAATCACCCAGTTACGTTGTGATGTTTGGTAGCACACAAAGTGTTCTTCTGGTAAACGGGAGTTGCACAATCTCATAGTTGCAGGAACTTTGTATAAGTCATGAAGAAAGCAATAGCAACATACTAAACGATCAAGTGCTAGGCTAACGGAATGGGTCATGTCAATCACATGATTCTCCTAATGATGTGATCCCATTAATCAAATGACAACACATGTCTATGGTTAGGAAACATAACCATCTTTGATTAATGAGCTAGTCAAGTAGAGGCATACTAGTGACTTTATGTTTGTCTATGTATTCACACGTGTATCATGTTTCCGGTTAATACAATTCTAGCATGAATAATAAACATTTATCATGATATGAGGAAATAAATAATAACTTTATTATTGCCTCTAGGGCATATTTCCTTCAGTCTCCCACTTGCACTAGAGTCAATAATCTAGATTACATAGTAATGATTCTAACACCCATGGAGTCTTGGTGCTGATCATGTTTTGCTCGTGAGAGAGGCTTAGTCAACGGGTCTGCAACATTCAGATCCGTATGTATCTTGCAAATCTCTATGTCTCCCACTTGGACTTGGTCCTGAATGGAATTGAAGCGTCTCTTGATGTGCTTGGTCCTCTTGTGAAATCTGGATTCCTTTGCCAAGGCAATTGCACCAGTATTGTCACAGAAGATCTTCATTGGTCCCGATGCACTAGGTATGACACCTAGATCGGAAATGAACTCCTTCATCCAGACTCCTTCATTTGCTGCTTCCGAAGCAGCTATGTACTCCGCTTCACATGTAGAACCCGCTACGATGCTTTGTTTAGAACTGCACCAACTTACAGCTCCACCGTTTAATAAAAACACGTATCCGGTTTGCGATTTAGAATCGTCCGGATCAGTGTCAAAGCTTGCATCGACGTAACCGTTTACGACTAGCTCTTTGTCACCTCCATATACGAGAAACATATCCTTAGTCCTTTTCAGGTATTTCAGGATGTTCTTGACTGCTGTCCAGTGATCCACTCCTGGATTACTTTGGTACCTTCCTGCCAAGCTTATTGCTAAGCATACGTCAGGTCAGGTACACAGCATTGCATACATGATAGAGCCTATGGCTGAAGCATAGGGAACATTTTTCGGTCTCACCGAGTTGCAGTAACTGCTTGCAGCTATGCATCTCAGTGCCACCGAGCTGTTCCACTCGGTCACACCGACAGGGTCGGGCTATATATATCCAAGGTTTTTTTTGGAAATTCCTCCGAACAGTTTCGCCCGCGCTCAGCTCACTCTGCCTCCAGGGTCTCCGGATCGTTCTCCTCATCGCCAGCCGCCTCCCGCCGCTGGTCTCCGCCGTCGTCAACGGGAATCTCCACCGCCGTTGCCACCGTAGCGAGTCCATCGCTGAGCTAGGGTATGGACTTGATCACTGTGCTATCCCTATCTGATTCCTAGCACATTGTGTTTGTCATGAATCTTGCCACGATTGAAACTATCTCATCTAGTCAAAACTATCCGTAGATTAGGTTTGGATTGAAAATTTAGGGTTAGATTTCCGCCGAAACCATCTCGGACCCACCGAGTTGTAGAACTCGGTACCACCGATTCGGCTAAGGCCGTTGCACATGTGATTCTCGGTCTGACCGAGAATTGCAAATCGGTGTGACCGAGTTCAGAACTTTGTGAAACCCTAGCAGTGTCGGTGCCACCGAACTGTGACTCGGTCTGACCGAGTTCACTAGTTTAGGTTCCTAAAGCTGCTTCGATATCACCAAGTTCACAAATCGGTTGATCCGAAATGCTTTCTGTGGAAAACTAAAACTAAGTTTTTAACTCAATCTTTTGCTAAAACCTCTGTATTTTGTGATGCTTATCCTCTCTATCTCATCTACATCTATTCACAGGGTCAGCAGTCAGTGTTTGCAACATGTCTGATCAAAGTGATAGCCAGAACAGATCAGAGGAGCAGATTCACATGAATGAGGGCACTAGTCCCTCCAGTTCCTATGATGAGGGCAGCAAGAGCACCCCAAGCCTGAGAGACAAAATAGTACTATGCATTTTCTAGGAACTTTTTGGTAACTTGTTGCCAAAGGGGGAGAAAAATGTATAGATCATAGGCTTCGAGAGAGAGAGAGAGTTTGCTTTTGTTCTCTTTTGTCTTTGTGGTTGAACTTTATTTGCTTTCGCTTGCTTGAGATACTTTATTTCCTGTGTGATACAATGATGATCATGTGTTTGATCATATGCTACATTAATGCTTGTTGGATGACATTATCCTTTTATCTCTATATGATCTTTCACTTTGCTTGGTGATGAGTGCATGTATTTTGAATATTATCATTTTTTAGCGCTCCACCAAGATGTATATGACATGGGAGAGTAACTCATGAACCTAACTCTATGTGCATTTGCAGTCCAAAGAAAATCTTAAACTACGCACAAATTTAGGGGGAGCTCTCACATTTCACATACTTCTCAAAGCGATGATGTTTTTCAATCTTATTATCTTTTGTTGAAGCTTTGATCTATATGCTGTCATCAGTTACCAAAAAGGGGGATATTGAAAGTGCAACTATCCCTAGGTGGTTTTGGTAATTCCTAACAACATATAGCTCATTGAGCTAATACTATTCCAAGACAAATATTTCAGGAAAGCTCAATGAATGGCATGGCATGGATGAGAAAAGTGGACCCCTCAAAATGCTAAGGATAAAAGGATTGGCTCAAGCTTCAAGCTCAAGACTCTACATTTTATATTTTAGTGATCCAAGATCACATTGAGTCTATAGGAAAAGCCGATACTATCAAGGAGGGATGAGGTGTTGCTTAATGAGTTTCTTGCTTCATGGTGCTTAGTGATATGCTCCAAAACCCTCAACTACTTTCCCACATCCACATATGACATAAACCTAAAGTCAAACTCGGCCCCACCGATTCTTTCTATCCGGCGCCACCGAGTTCAGATGTCATAGCCATTGCCACAAACCCTAGGCAAATTGGTCTCACCGAGATGGGATTGTAATGTCTCTGTTTCCCTTTGTAACGTTTCGGTCTCACCGAGATGAGCGATTAGTCCCACCGAGATTGCAATGTAAACTCTCTGTTTCCTTTTCGTAACATTTCGGTCTCACCGAGAAGAGTGACTCGGTCCCACCGAGTTTACGTGACCAACTCTTTGGTTAACTTATTACCAAAGTCGGTCTCACCGAGTTTGTGTAACCGGTCTCACCGAGATTACGTTATGCCCTAACCCTAACCATATCGGTCCTACCGAGTTGCAGGTCGGTCCCACCAAAAATCCTAACGGTCACTAGGTTTACTAAATCGGTCTGATTGAGTTTGTTGATTCGGTCCCACCAAGATTGGTAAATTGTGTGTAATGGTTAGATTTTGTGTGGAGGCTATATATACCCCTCCACCTCCTCTTCATTCGTGGATAGAGCCATCAGAACAAACCTACACTTCCAACTTACCATTTCTGAGAGAGAACCACCTACTCATGTGTTGAGACCAAGATATTCCATTCCTACCATATGAATCTTGATCTCTAGCCTTCCCCAAGTTGCTTTCCACTCAAATCTTCTTTCCACCAAATCTAAATCCTATGAGAGAGAGTTGAGTGTTGGGGAGACTATCATTTGAAGCACAAGAGCAAGGAGTTCATCATCAACACACCATTTATTACTTCTTGGAGAGTGGTGTCTCCTAGATTGGCTAGGTGTCACTTGGGAGCCTCCGACAAGATTGTGGAGTTGAACCAAGGAGTTTGTAAGGGCAAGGAGATCGCCTACTTCGTGAAGATCTACCGCTAGTGAGGCAAGTCCTTCGTGGGCGACGGCCATGGTGGGATAGACAAGGTTGCTTCTTCGTGGACCCTTCGTGGGTGGAGCCCTTCGTGGACTCGTGCAACTGTTACCCTTCGTGGGTTGAAGTCTCCATCAACGTGGATGTACGATAGCATCACCTATCGGAACCACGACAAAAACATCCGTGTCTCCAATTGCGTTTGAATCCTCCAAACCCTTACCTTTACATTCTTGCAAGTTGCATGCTTTACTTTTCGCTGCTCATATACTCTTTGCATGCTTGCTTGAATTGTATTAAGATTGCTTGACTTGTGCTAAATTAGCTAAAATCTGCCAACGACTAAAATTGGGAAAAGGATAAGTTTTTATTTGGTCAAGTAGTCTAATCACCCCCCTCTAGACATACTTCAAGATCCTACATGTTGTGATGTGATATGGTCAAGACATGATGCTAAATTTTATTGTATGAGATGATCATGTTTTGTAACAGAGTTATCGGCAACTGGCACGAGCCATATGGTTGTCGCTTTATTGTATGAAATGCAATCGCCCTGTAATTGCTTTACTTTATCACTAAGTGGTAGCAATAGTCGTAGAAGAAATAGGTGGTGAAACGACAAGGATGCTACGATTGAGATCAAGGTGTCGCGCCAGTGACGAAGGTGATCATGACGGTGCTTCGGAGATGGAGATCACAAACACAAGATGATGATGGCCATATCATATCACTTATATTGATTGCATGTGATGTTTATCCTTTATGCATCTTATTTTGCTTTGATTGACGGTAGCATTATAAGATGATCTCTCACTAAATTTCAAGGTATAAGTGTTCTCCCTGAGTATGCACCGTTGCGAAAGTTCTTCGTGCCGATACACCACGTGATGATCGGGTGTGATAGGCTCTACGTTCAAATACAACGGGCGCAAAACAGTTGCACACGCGGAATACTCAGGTTAAACTTGACGAGCCTAGCATATACAGATATGGCCTCGGAACACTGACACCGAAAGGTCGAGCATGAATCATATAGTAGATATGATCAACATAGTGATGTTCATCATTGAAAACTACTCCATCTCACGTGATGATCGGACATGGTTCAGTTGATTTGGATCACGTGATCTCTTAGATGATTAGAGGGATATCTATCTAAGTGGGAGTTCTTAAGTAATATGATTAATTGAATTTTAATTTATCATGAACTTAGTCGTGATAGTATTTTGCAAATAATGTTGTAGATCAATAGCTCGCGTTGTTGCTTCCCTATGTTTTTATTTTGATATGTTCCTAGAGAAAAACTATGTTGAAAGATGTTAGTAGCAATGATGCGGATTGGATCCGTGATCTGAGGATTATCCTCGTTGCTGCACAGAAAAATTATGTCCTTGATGCACCACTAGGTGACAGACCTATTGCAGGAGCAGATGCAGACGTTATGAACGTTTGGCTAGCTTAATATGATGACTTCTTGATAGTTTAGTGCACCATTCTTAACAACTTAGAATCGGGACTTCAAAGACGTTTTGAACGTCCTGGACCATATGAGATGTTCCAAGAGTTGAAGTTAATATTTCAAGCAAATACCTGAGTTGAGAGATATGAAGTCTCCAACAAGTTCTGTAGCTAAAAAGATGGAGGAGAATTGCTCAACTAGTGAGCATGTGCTCAGATTGTCTGGGTACTACAATCACTTGAATCAAGTGGGAGTTAATCTTCCAGATAAGATAGTGATTGACAGAGTTCTCTAGTCACCATCACCAAGTTAGTAGAACTTCGTGATGAACTATAGTATGCAAGGGATGACGAAAATGATTCCCGAGCTCTTCGTGATGTTGAAATCAACAAAGGTAGAAATCAAGAAAGAGCATCAAGTGTTGATGATTGACAAGAACACTAGTTTCAAGAAAATGGCAAAGGGAAATAAAGGGAACTTCAAGCAGAATGGCAAGCAAGTTGTCACTCCCGTGAAGAAGCCCAAAGCTGGACCAAAGCCTGAAACTAAGTGCTTCTACTACAAAGGAAATGGTCACTGGAAGCGGAAATGCCCTCAATATTTGGTGGATAAAAAGGATTGCAAAGTAAACAAGGGTATATTTGATATACATGTTATTGATGTGTACCTTACTAGTGTTTATAGTAGCCCCTGGGTATTTGATACTTGTTCGGTTGCTAAAAATCAGTAACCCGAAACTGGAGTTACAAAATAAACAGAGATTAGTTGAGGGTGAAGTGACGATGTGTGTTGGAAGTGGTTCCAAGATTGATATGATCATCATCGCACACTCCCTATACTTTCGGGATTAGTGTTAAACCTAAATAACTGTTATTTGGCGTTTGCGTTGAGCATAAATATGATTTGATCATGTTTATTGCAATATGGTTATTCATTTAAAGTCAGAGAATAATTGTTGTTTTGTTTACATGAATAAAACCTTTGATGGTCATACACCCAATGAAAATTGTTTGTTGGATCTCGATCATAGTGATACACATATTCACAATATTGATGCCAAAAGATGCAAAGTTGATAATGATAGTGCAACTTATTTGTGGCACTGGCGTTTGGGTCATATCGGTGTAAAGCGCATGAAGAAACTCCATAAAGATGGATTTTTGGAATCATTTGGTTATGAATCATTTGATGCTTGCGAACCATGCCTTTTGGGCAAGATGACTAAAACTCTGTTCTCTGGAACAATGGAACGAGCTACTGACTTGTTGGAAATAATACATACTGATGTATGCGCTCCAATGAGTGTTGATGCTCGTGGTGGGTATTGTTATTTTCTGACCTTCACAGATGATTTGAGCAAATATGAGTATATCTACTTAATGAAGCACAAGTCTGAAACATTTGAAAAGTTCAAAGAATTTCAGAGTGAAGTGGAGAACCATCGTAACAAGAAATTAAAGTTTTTATGATTTGACCGTGGGGACAAATATTTGAGTTATGAGTTTGGTCTTCAATTAAAACAATGTGGAATAGTTTCACAAACTCATGCCACCTGGAACACCACATCATAATGGTGTGTCCGAACGTCAAAACCACACTTTATTAGATATAGTACGATCTATGATGTCTCTTACCGATTTACCACTATCGTTTTGGGGTTATGCACTAGAGACAGCTGCATTCACATTAAAAAGTGCACCATCTAAATCTTTTGAGACGACGCCTTATGAACTGTGGTTTGGCAAGAAACCAAAGTTATCGTTTCTTAAAGTTTGGGGCTGCAATGCTTATGCGAAAAAGTTTCAACCTGATAAGCTCGAACCCAAATCGGAGAAGTGCGTCTTCATAGAATACCCAAAGGAAACTATTGGGTACACCTTCTATCACAGATCCGAAAGCAAGATTCATTGCTAAGAATGGATCCTTTCTAGAGAAGAAGTTTCTCTCGAAAGAAGTGAGTGGGAGGAAAGTAGAACTTGATGAGGTAATTGTACCTTCTCCCTTATTGGAAAGTAGTTCATCACAGAAATCAGTTCCAGTGATTCCTACCCCAATTAGTGAGGAAGTTAATGATGATGATCATGAAACTTCAGATCAAGTTGCTACCAAACCTCGTAGGTCTTCCAGAGTAAGATCTGCACCAGAGTGGTACGGTAATCCAGTTCTGAAAGTCATGTTACTAGACCATGATGAACCTACAAACTATGAGGAGGCGATGATGAGCCCAGATTCCGCTAAATGGCTTGAGGCCATAAAATCTGAGATATGATCCATGTATGAGAACAAAGTATGAACTTTGGTTGACTTGCTCGATGATCAGCAAGCCATATTAAATAAATGGATTTTCAAGAGGAAGACGAACACTGATAGTAGTGTTACTATCTACTAAGCTCGACTTGTTGCGAAAGGTTTTCGACAAGTTCAAGGTGTTGAATACGATGAGATTTTCTCACTCGTAATGATGATTAAGTCTGTCAGAATCATGTTAGCAATTGCCACATTTTATGAAATCTAGCAAATGGATGACAAAACTGCATTCCTTAAATGGATATTTCTTAAAGAAGTGTTGTATATGATACAACCAGAAGGTTTTGTAAATCCTAAAGGTGCTAACAAAATGTGCAAGCTCCAGCGATCCAGCAATGGACTAGTGCAAGCATCCCGGAGTTGGAATATACGCTTTGGTGAGTTGATCAAAGCATATGGTTTTATACAGACTTTTGGAAAGGCCTGTATTTACAAGAAAGTGAGTGGAAGCACTACAAACTTTTCTGATAAGTATATGTGAATGACATATTATTGACTGGAAATAATGTAAAAAAATTCTAGAAAGCATAAAGGAGTATTTGAAAAGAGTTTTTCAAAGAAAGACCTCGGTGAAGCTGCTTACACATTGAGCATGAAGATCTATAGAGATAGATCAAGACGCTTGATAAAGATTTTTCAGTGAGTACACACCTTGATAAGATTTTGAAGTAGTTCAAAATGGAACAGTTAAAGGAGTTCTTACCATTGCTGCAAGGTGTGAAGTTGAGTAAGGCTCAAAACCCGTCCACGGCAGAAAATAGAAAGAGAATGAAAAGTCATTTCCTATGACTCAGTCATAGGTTCTAAAAAGTATGCTATGTTGTGTACCAGACCTATTGTATACCTTGCTCTAAGTTTGGCAAGGGAGTACAATTTTGATCTAGGAGTAGATCACTGGACAACGGTCAAGAATATCCTTAGTGAGGACTAAGGAAATATTTCTCGATTATGGAGGTAATAAAAGAGCCCGTCGTAAAGAGTTACATCGGTGCAAGCTTTTACACCGATTCAGATGACTCTAAGTCTCAATCTAGATACATATTGTAAGTGGGAGCAATTAGCTAGAGTAGCTTAGTGCAGAGCATTGTGGACATAGAATATTTTGCAAAATACATACGGCTCTGAATATGACAGACCCGTTGACTAAACTTCTCTCACGAGCAAAACATGATCATACCTTAGTACTCTTTGGGTGTTAATCACATAGCGATGTGAACTATATTATTGACTCCAGTAAACCCTTTGGGTGTTGATCACATGACGATGTGAACTATGGGTATTAATCACATACAAATGTGAATATTGGTGTTAATTCACATGGTGATGTGAACTAGATTATTGACTCTAGTGCAAGTGGGAGACTGAAGGAAATATGCCCTAGAGGCAATAATAAAGTTATTATTTATTTCCTTATTTCATGATAAATGTTTATTATTCATGCTAGAATTGTATTAACTGGAAACTTAGTACATGTGCGAATACATAGACAAACATAATGTCACTAGTATGCCTCTACTTGACTAGCTCATTAAATCAAAGATGGTTGAGTTTCCTAGCTATAGACATGAGTTGTCATTTGATTAACGGGATCACATCATTAGGAGAATGATGTGATTGACTTGACCCATTCCGTTAGCTTAGCACTTGATCGTTTAGTATGTTGCTATTGCTTTCTTCATGACTTATACATGTTCCTATGACTATGAGATTATGCAACTCCCGTTTACCGGAGGAACACTTTGTGTGCTACCAAACGTCACAACGTAACTGGGTGATTATAATGGTTCTCTACAGGTGTCTCCGAAGGTACTTGTTGAGTTGGCGTATTTCGAGATTAGGATTTGTCACTCCGATTGTCGGAGAGGTATCTCTGGGCCCTCTCGGTAATAAACATCACTATAAGCCTTGCAAGCAATGTGACTAATGAGTTAGTTGCGGGATGATGTATTACATAACGAGTAAAGAGACTTGCCGGTAACGAGATTGAACTAGGTATTGAGATACCGACGATCGAATCTCGGGCAAGTAACATACCGATGACAAAAGGAACAACGTATGTTGTTATGTGCTTTGGCCGAGAAAGATCTTCGTAGAATATGTGGGAGCCAATATGAGCATCCAGGTTACGCTATTGGTTATTAACCAAAAACGAGTCTCGGTCATGTCTACATAGTTCTCGAACCCGTAGGGTCTGCACGCTTAAAGTTCGGTGACGAATTATATTATGAGTTATGTGTTTTGATGTACCGAAGGTAGTTCGGAGTCCCGGATGAGATTGGGGACATGACGAGGAGTCTCGAAATGGTTGATACATAAAGATCGATATATTGGATGACTATATACGGACATCGGAAAGGTTCCGAGTGATTCGGGTATTTATCGGAGTACCGGAGAGTTACGGGAATTCGTCGGGGAGAAGTATTGGGCCTTATTGGGCCATACATGAAAGAGAGAGGGGCTGCCTAGGGCAGCCCCCCCCAAGGCCTAGTCTAAATTGGTCTAGGGGGAGGGGCTGCGCCCCCTCCTTCCTTCCCTTCTCCCTTCCCCTTCCTTCTCTCCTACTCCTACTAGGAAAGGAGGAGTCCTACTCCCACCCTCCCCCCTTGGCGCGCCCTCCTCCTTGGTCGGCCGCCTCCCCCTAGCTCCTTTATATACGGGGGCAGGGGTGTCGGTGTCAAAATTGGCGGATCTAGGGTAGGGGGTCCCAATCTGTGCGTCTAAGGCTAATGGTATCAGGAAGCAAGGGACACAATGTTTTACCCAGGTTCGGGCCCTCTCGATGGAGGTAAAACCCTACTTCCTACTTGATTGATCTTGATGATATGAGTATTACAAGAGTTGATCTACCACGAGATCATAGAGGCTAAACCCTAGAAGCTAGCCTATGATGATTATGATTGTTGTGATAGTCCCTATGCGGACCAAACCCTCCGGTTTATATAGACACCGAAGGGGGCTAGGGTTTACATGGAGTCGGTTACAAAGAAGGAAATCTAATATCTGGCCGCCAAGCTTGTCTTCCACGCAAAGGAGAGTCCCATCCGGACACGGGACGAAGTCTTGAGTCTTGTATCTTCACGGTCCAACAGTCCGTCCAAAGTATATAGTCCGGCTGTCCGGATACCCCCTAATCCAGGACTCCCTCAGTAGCCCCTGAACCAGGCTTCAATGACGATGAGTCCGGCGCACAGTTTTTCTTCGGCATTGCAAGGCCGGTTCCATCCCTGAATACTCCAAAGTAATTATCGAACACTTAAATCGTGTCCGGATCCGCAAGATGATCTTCACATACCACCGTAGAGAGAACGATATTCTACAAACATAATCTTCTGACGACTATAGACGACGTGACATGACACTATAGTCGAGTCATTATTCGAACCATTTTCCCACAACCAGCCACAACGCATATTGCGAGGCGGTTTCCTCGGCATGTCTTGTCGAAGCATAGATCATGTCACCTTATCATGGGTTTCCCATCAATACGGGTATGGGTAACCCAACCGCACCATCAATCGTGGCGCTTGGGAAATAGACGATCTTCAACGGGTAAGTGGGGAGGCGCACCGTCTTCGTCGCCTCTATAAAGGGATAAGGATTTCCCCATTTTACCCACGCCTTCTTCCTCCTCTGCTTATCCATTCTCGCACCCTCGAGCTCCAGCGCCCTAGTTCACACCTTCTCCGCACAGACAAACATGTCGGGAGCAGGGGGCAAGTGGGTGGCCTCCACTGTGAAGGAGGAGCATATCACGAAGCTCAGGGCGGCCGGATACTTGGCCTCAGATATTGCACACCGGCTGCCGGACGCAGGGCAGATCACTCCGACTCCGGGACCCCACGAGAGGGACGTGTTCCTTGCCCACTTCATCCGCGGACTGGGATTTCCACTTCATCCCTTCGTCCGCGGGCTTATGTTTTACTATGGGCTGGACTTCCACCATCTAGCCCCAAACTTCGTCCTCAACATCTCGGTATTCATTGTTGTTTGCGAGGCCTTCCTCCGCATCAAGCCTCACTTCGGCTTGTGGCTACGAACCTTCTGCGTGAAGTCGAAGATCGTGAGCGGCCAGCAAGCGGAGTGCGGAGGCGCCATGGTGGGCAAGATGCCCAATGTCACCTGGCTTGACGGTGAAGGAAATATGCCCTAGAGGCAATAATAAAGTTATTATTTATTTCCTTATAATCATGATAAATGTTTATTATTCATGCTAGAATTGTATTTACCGGAAACATAATACATGTGTGAATACATAGACAAACAAAGTGTCACTAGTATGCCTCTACTTGACTAGCTCGTTAATCAAAGATGGTTATGTTTCCTAACCATGAACAATGAGTTGTTATTTGATTAACGAGGTCACATCATTAGCAGAATGATCTGATTGACATGACCCATTCCATTAGCTTAGCACCTGATCGTTTAATATGTTGCTATTGCTTTCTTCATGACTTATACATGTTCCTATGACTATGAGATTATGCAACTCCCGTTTACCGGAGGAACACTTTGGGTACTACCAAACGTCACAACGTAACTGGGTGATTATAAAGGAGTACTACAGGTGTCTCCAATGGTCGATGTTGGGTTGGCGTATTTCGAGATTAGGATTTGTCACTCCGATTGTCGGAGAGGTATCTCTGGGCCCTCTCGGTAATACACATCACATAAGCCTTGCAAGCATTACAACTAATATGTTAGTTGTGAGATGATGTATTACGGAACGAGTAAAGAGACTTGCCAGTAACGAGATTGAACTAGGTATTGGATACCGACGATCGAATCTCGGGCAAGTAACATACCGATGTCAAAGGGAACAACGTATGTTGTTATGCGGTCTGACCGATAAAGATCTTCGTAGAATATGTAGGAGCCAATATGGGCATCCAGGTCCCGCTATTGGTTATTGACCAGAGACGTGTCTCGGTCATGTCTACATTGTTCTCGAACCCGTAGGGTCCGCACGCTTAAGGTTACCATGACAGTTATATTATGAGTTTATGTATTTTGATGTACCGAAGGTTGTTCAGAGTCCCGGATGTGATCACGGACATGACGAGGAGTCTCGAAATGGTCGAGACGTAAAGATTGATATATTGGAAGCCTATATTTGGATATCGGAAGTGTTCCGGGTGAAATCGGGATTTTTCCGGAATACCGAGAGGGTTACCGGAACCCCCCGGGAGCTATTTGGGCCATAGTGGGCCTTAGTGGAAAAGAGAAGGGGCTGCCCTAGATGGGCTGCGCGCCCCCCTTCCCCTAGTCCTATTAGGACTAGGAGAGGTGGCCGGCCCCCTCCTCCTCTTTTCCCCTCCGAGGAATCCTAGTTGGACTAGGATTGGAGGGGGAATCCTACTCCCAGAGGGAGTAGGACTCTCCTGCGCCTCCCCCCTTGGCCGGCCAGCCTCCCCTCCTCTCCTCCTTTATATACGGAGGCAGGGGCACCTCTAAACACACAAGTTGACACAAGTTGATCCACGTGATCTATTCCTTAGCCGTGTGCGGTGCCCCCTGCCACCATATTCCTCGATAATACTGTAGCGGAGTTTAGGCGAAGCCCTGCTGCTGTAGTTCATCAAGATCGTCACCACGCTGTCGTGCTGACGAAACTCTTCCCCGACACTTTGCTGGATCGGAGTCCGGGGATCGTCATCGAGCTGAACGTGTGCTCGAACTCGGAGGTGCCGTAGTTTCGGTACTTGATCGGTTGGATCGTGAAGACGTACGACTACTTCCTCTACGTCGTGTCATCGCTTCCGCAGTCGGTCTGCGTTGGGTACGTAGACAATACTCTCCCCTCGTTGCTATGCATCACATGATCCTGTGTGTGCGTAGGAATTTTTTTGAAATTACTACGAAACCCAACAGTGGCATCCGAGCCTAGGTTATTTATGTTGATGTTATATGCACGAGTAGAACACAAGTGAGTTGTGGACGATACAAGTCATACTGCCTACCAGCATGTCATACTTTGGTTCGGCGGTATTGTTGGACGAGACGACCCGGACCAACCTTACGCGTACGCTTACGCGAGACCGGTTCCCTCGACGTGCTTTGCACAGAGATGGCTTGCGGGAAACAGTCTCTCCAACTTTAGTTGAACCAAGTATGGCTACGCCCGGTCCTTGCGAAGGTTAAAACGGAGTCTATTTGACAAACTATCGTTGTGGTTTTGATGCGTAGGTGAGATTGGTTCTTACTTAAGCCCGTAGCAGCCACATAAAACAAGCAACAACAAAGTAGAGGACGTCTAACTTGTTTTTGCAGGGCATGTTGTGATGTGATATGGTCAAAGCATGATGCTGAATTTTATTGTATGAGATGATCATGTTTTGTAACCGAGTTATCGGCAACTGGCAGGAGCCATATGGTTGTCGCTTTATTGTATGCAATGCAATCGCGATGTAATGTTTTACTTTATTACTAAACGGTAGTAATAGTCGTGAAAGCATAAGATTGGCAAGACGACAACGATGCTACGATGGAGATCAAGGTGTCGCGCCGGTGACGATGGTGATCATGACGGTGCTTCTGGAGATGGAGATCACAAGCACAAGATGATGATGGCCATATCATATCACTTATATTGATTGCATGTGATGTTTATCTTTTTATGCATCTTATCTTGCTTTGATTGACGGTAGCATTATAAGATGATCTCTCACTAAATTATCAAGAAGTGTTCTCCCTGAGTATGCACCGTTGCCAAAGTTCGTCGTGCCCAGACACCATGTGATGATCGGGTGTGATAAGCTCTACGTCCATCTACAACGGGTGCAAGCCAGTTTTGCACACGCAGAATACTCAGGTTAAACTTGACGAGCCTAGCATATGCAGATATGGCCTCGGAACATGGAGACCGAAAGCTCGAGCGTGAATCATATAGTAGATATGATCAACATAACGATGTTCACCATTGAAAACTACTCCATCTCACGTGATGATTGGTCATTGTTTAGTTGATTTGGATCATGTAATCACTTAGAGGATTAGAGGGATGTCTATCTAAGTGGGAGTTCTTAAATAATATGATTAATTGAACTTAAATTTATCATGAACTTAGTACCTGATAGTATCTTGCTTGTTTATGTTGATTGTAGATAGATGGCTCGTGCTATTGTTCCGTTGAATTTTAATGCGTTCCTTGAGAAAGCAAAGTTGAAAGAGGATGGTAGCAATTACACGGACTGGGTCCGTAACTTGAGGATTATCCTCATTGCTGCACAGAAAAATTACGTCCTGGAAGCACCGCTGGGTGCCAGGCCTGCTGCTGGAGCAACACCAGATGTTATGAACGTCTGGCAGAGCAAAGCTGATGACTACTCGATAGTTCAGTGTGCCATGCTTTACGGCTTAGAATCGGGACTTCAACGACGTTTTGAACGTCATGGAGCATATGAGATGTTCCAGGAGTTGAAGTTAATATTTCAAGCAAAATGCCCGAATTGAGAGATATGAAGTCTCCAATAAGTTCTATAGCTGCAAGATGGAGGAGAACAGTTCTGTCAGTGAGCATATACTCAAAATGTTTGGGTATAATAATCACTTGATTCAATTGGGAGTTAATCTTCCGGATGATTGCGTCATTGACAGAATTCTCCAATCACTGCCACCAAGCTACAAGAGCTTCGTGATGAACTATAATATGCAAGGGATGAACAAGACTATTCCCGAGCTCTTCGCAATGCTGAAAGCTGCGGAGGTAGAAATCAAGAAGGAGCATCAAGTGTTGATGGTTAACAAGACCACTAGTTTCAAGAAAAAGGGCAAAGGGAAGAAAAAGGGGAACTTCAAGAAGAACGGCAAGCAAGTTGCTGCTCAAGAGAAGAAACCCAAGTCTGGACCTAAGCCTGAAACTGAGTGCTTCTACTGCAAGCAGACTGGTCACTGGAAGCGGAACTGCCCCAAGTATTTGGCGGATAAGAAGGATGGCAAGGTGACCAAAGGTATATGTGATATACATGTTATTGATGTGTACCTTACTAAAGCTCGCAGTAGCACCTGGGTATTTGATACTGGTTCTGTTGCTAATATTTGCAACTCGAAACAGGGACTACGGAATAAGCGGGCACTGGCAAAGGACGAGGTGACGATGCGCGTGGGAAACGGTTCCAAAGTCGATGTGATCGCAGTCGGCACGCTACCTCTACATCTACCTTCGGGATTAATATTAGACCTAAATAATTGTTATTTGGTGCCAGCGTTGAGCATGAACATTATATCTGGATCTTGTTTAATGCGAGACGGTTATTCATTTAAATCAGAGAATAATGGTTGTTCTATTTATATGAGTAATATCTTTTATGGTCATGCACCCTTGAAGAGTGGTCTATTCTTATTGAATCTCGATAGTAGTAATACACATATTCATAATATTGAAGCCAAAAGATGCAGAGTTGATAATGAAAGTGCAACTTATTTGTGGCACTGTCGTTTAGGTCATATCGGTATAAAGAGCATGAAGAAACTCCATGCTGATGGACTTTTGGAACCACTTGATTATGAATCACTTGGTACTTGCGAACCGTGCCTCATGGGCAAGATGACTAAAACACCATTCTCCGGTACTATGGAGAGAGCAACAGATTTGTTGGAAATCATACATACCGATGTATGTGGCCCGATGAATATTGAGGCTCGTGGCGGATATCATTATTTTCTCACCTTCACAGATGATTTAAGCAGATATGGGTATATCTACTTAATGAAACATAAGTCTGAAACATTTGAAAAGTTCAAAGAATTTCAGAGTGAAGTTGAAAATCATCGTAACAAGAAAATAAAGTTTCTACGATCTGATCATGGAGGAGAATATTTGAGTTACGAGTTTGGTGTACATTTGAAAAACTATGGAATAGTTTCGCAACTCACGCCACCCGGAACACCACAGCGTAATGGTGTGTCCGAACGTCGTAATCGTACTTTACTAGATATGGTGCGATTTATGATGTCTCTTACTGATTTACCGCTATCTTTTTGGGGATATGCTTTAGAGACGGCCGCATTCACGTTAAATAGGGCACCATCAAAATCCGTTGAGACGACGCCTTATGAACTGTGGTTTGGCAAGAAACCAAAGTTGTCATTTCTTAAAGTTTGGGGCTGCGATGCTTATGTGAAAAAGCTTCAACTTGATAAGCTCGAACCCAAATCGGAGAAATGTGTCTTCATAGGATACCCAAAGGAAACTGTTGGGTACACCTTCTATCACAGATCCGAAGGCAAGACATTCGTTGCTAAGAATGGATCATTTCTAGAGAAGGAGTTTCTCTCGAAAGAAGTGAGTGGGAGGAAAGTAGAACTTGACGAGGTAACTGTACCTGCTCCCTTACTGGAAAGTAGTTCATCACAGAAAACTATTTCAGTGACACCTACACCAGTTAGTGAGGAAGCCAATGATAATGATCATGAAACTTCAGATCAAGATACTGCTGAACCTCGTAGATCAACCAGAGTAAGATCCGCACCAGAGTGGTACGGTAATCCTGTTCTGGAGGTCATGCTACTAGATCATGATGAACCTACGAACTATGAAGAAGCGATGGTGAGCCCAGATTCCGCAAAGTGGCTTGAAGCCATGAAATCTGAGATGGGATCCATGTATGAGAACAAAGTATGGACTTTGGTTGACTTGCCCGATGATCGGCAAGCAATTGAGAATAAATGGATCTTTAAGAAGAAGACTGACGCTGATGGTAATGTTACTGTCTACAAAGCTCGACTTGTCGCAAAAGGTTTTCGGCAAGTTCAAGGGATTGACTACGATGAGACCTTCTCACCCGTAGCGATGCTTAAGTCCGTCCGAATCATGTTAGCAATTGCCGCATTTTATGATTATGAAATTTGGCAAATGGATGTCAAAACTGCATTCCTGAATGGATTTCTGGAAGAAGAGTTGTATATGATGCAACCAGAAGGTTTTGTCGATCCAAAGGGAGCTAACAAAGTGTGCAAGCTCCAGCGACCCATTTATGGACTGGTGCAAGCCTCTCGGAGTTGGAATAAACGTTTTGATAGTGTGATCAAAGCATTTGGTTTTATACAGACTTTCAGAGAAGCCTGTATTTACAAGAAAGTGAGTGGGAGCTCTGTAGCATTTCTGATATTATATGTGGATGACATATTACTGATTGGAAATGATATAGAATTTCTGGATAGCATAAAGGGATACTTGAATAAAAGTTTTTCAATGAAAGACCTCGGTGAAGCTGCTTACATATTAGGCATTAAGATCTATAGAGATAGATCAAGACGCTTAATTGGACTTTCACAAAGCACATACCTTGACAAGATTTTGAATAAATTCAAAATGGATCAAGCAAAGAAAGGATTCTTGCCTGTATTACAAGGTGTGAAATTGAGTAAGACTCAATGCCCGACCACTGCAGAAGATAGAGAGAATATGAAAGATGTTCCCTATGCATCAGCCATAGGCTCTATCATGTATGCAATGCTGTGTACCAGACCTGATGTGTGCCTTGCTATAAGTTTAGCAGGGAGGTACCAAAGTAATCCAGGAGTAGATCACTGGACAGCGGTCAAGAACATCCTGAAATACCTGAAAAGGACTAAGGATATGTTTCTCGTATATGGAGGTGACAAAGAGCTCATCGTAAAAGGTTACGTTGATGCAAGCTTTGACACTGATCCGGACGATTCTAAATCGCAAACCGGATACGTGTTTACATTAAACGGTGGAGCTGTCAGTTGGTGCAGTTCTAAACAAAGCGTCGTAGCGGGATCTACATGTGAAGCGGAATACATAGCTGCTTCGGAAGCAGCAAATGAAGGAGTCTGGATGAAGGAGTTCATATCCGATCTAGGTGTCATACCTAGTGCATCGGGTCCAATGAAAATCTTTTGTGACAATACTGGTGCAATTGCCTTGGCAAAGGAATCCAGATTTCACAAAAGGACCAAACACATCAAGAGACGCTTCAATTCCATCCGGGATCTAGTCCAGGTGGGAGACATAGAGATTTGCAAGATACATACGGATCTGAATGTTGTAGACCTGTTGACTAAGCCTCTTCCACGAGCAAAACATGATCAGCACCAAGGCTCCATGGGTGTTAGAATCATTACAGTGTAATCTAGATTATTGACTCTAGTGCCAGTGGGAGACTGAAGGAAATATGCCCTAGAGGCAATAATAAAGTTATTATTTATTTCCTTATAATCATGATAAATGTTTATTATTCATGCTAGAATTGTATTTACCGGAAACATAATACATGTGTGAATACATAGACAAACAAAGTGTCACTAGTATGCCTCTACTTGACTAGCTCGTTAATCAAAGATAGTTATGTTTCCTAACCATGAACAATGAGTTGTTATTTGATTAACGAGGTCACATCATTAGCAGAATGATCTGATTGACATGACCCATTCCATTAGCTTAGCACCCGATCGTTTAGTATGTTGCTATTGCTTTCTTCATGACTTATACATGTTCCTATGACTATGAGATTATGCAACTCCCGTTTACCGGAGGAACACTTTGGGTACTACCAAACGTCACAACGTAACTGGGTGATTATAAAGGAGTACTACAGGTGTCTCCAATGGTCGATGTTGGGTTGGCGTATTTCGAGATTAGGATTTGTCACTCCGATTGTTGGAGAGGTATCTCTGGGCCCTCTCGGTAATACACATCACATAAGCCTTGCAAGCATTACAACTAATATGTTAGTTGTGAGATGATGTATTACGGAACGAGTAAAGAGACTTGCCAGTAACGAGATTGAACTAGGTATTGGATACCGACGATCGAATCTCGGGCAAGTAACATACCGATGTCAAAGGGAACAACGTATGTTGTTATGCGGTCTGACCGATAAAGATCTTCGTAGAATATGTAGGAGCCAATATGGGCATCCAGGTCCCGCTATTGGTTATTGACCAGAGACGTGTCTCGGTCATGTCTACATTGTTCTCGAACCCGTAGGGTCTGCACGCTTAAGGTTACGATGACAGTTATATTATGAGTTTATGTATTTTGATGTACCGAAGGTTGTTCGGAGTCCCGGATGTGATCACGGACATGACGAGGAGTCTCGAAATGGTCGAGACGTAAAGATTGATATATTGGAAGCCTATATTTGGATATCGGAAGTGTTCCGGGTGAAATCGGGATTTTACCGGAATACCGGGAGGGTTACCGGAACCCCCCGGGAGCTATTTGGGCCATAGTGGGCCTTAGTGGAAAAGAGAAGGGGCTGCCCTAGATGGGATGCGCGCCCCCCCTTCCCCTAGTCCTATTAGGACTAGGAGAGGTGGCCGGCCCCCTCCTCCTCTTTTCCCCTCCGAGGAATCCTAGTTGGACTAGGATTGGATTGGAGGGGGAATCCTACTCCCAGAGGGAGTAGGACTCTCCTGCGCCTCCCCCCCTTGGCCGGCCAGCCTCCCCTCCTCTCCTCCTTTATATACGGAGGCAGGGGCACCTCTAAACACACAAGTTGACACAAGTTGATCCACGTGATCTATTCCTTAGCCGTGTGCGGTGCCCCCTGCCACCATATTCCTCGATAATACTGTAGCGGAGTTTAGGCGAAGCCCTGCTGCTGTAGTTCATCAAGATCGTCACCATGCCGTCGTGCTGACGAAACTCTTCCCCGACACTTTGCTGGATCGGAGTCCGGGGATCGTCATCGAGCTGAACGTGTGCTCGAACTCGGAGGTGCCGTAGTTTCGGTACTTGATCGGTTGGATCGTGAAGACGTACGACTACTTCCTCTACGTTGTGTCATCGCTTCCGCAGTCGGTCTGCGTTGGGTACGTAGACAATACTCTCCCCTCGTTGCTATGCATCACATGATCCTGTGTGTGCGTAGGAAATTTTTTGAAATTACTACGAAACCCAACAGACGGCTCCTTCACGGAGACCGTGAGAGGGTGGCAATCGGGGTGGTTCTATATCACCGAGCCACGTGATGCCAACTGGGCGGCGGCCCCCGAATTCCGATCCGGAATTCCCATGCGGCTCACCTCCTGGGAAAAGAGGCCTGGGGCGAGCCTGCGGAGCTGACCGGACTTCAGAACTGCATTAAGAATATGATCGACAAGAAAATCAAGCTTGTCAACGTGGTCCAGGTCATGCTCGTCCCCCGAATCCTTCTGTGCCAAAGACGGGCTCTTAATTTGTGGGAGTTTGTCCCGGCCGAACACCAGACACTTCAAGAGCTCTACAGCACGACACACAAGGACGCATGGAAGGTGTTGTTCAAGGCCTCCAAAATACCCCCTCCCACATCCGAGGACCGCGGACTCCACGCCGCGCGGCCCCCCCCCCCCCCCCGTCCGGTGAGTTTTCTAACCATCACCAGATGTAGTTTTCCCAGCATACTCATGGGAGGATCTTAAGTCATCATGTGTACTTAATCAGGAGTACGTGGAGACGGCGGAGCAGATCGACTGTCCGACTCCACTGCCAGAAGGTCTGGCGACCGCTCTCCTGACGGAGATGCTAGTCCCGGCGCCCTACAAGGCGCCGGAAAAGAAGGCCGAAAAGAAGGCCCTGGGGACCAGGAAGGGTCTCCGGCGTAAGGTCGTACCGGACTCCTTGTCCGAAGACGACGAGGCACACTCCTCCCACAACGGGGAGGAGGAGAAGGAGAAGGAAAGGGCCGCCCCATCCGGGGAGGCCGAAGGGCCTAAGAGGGCGGCCCAGGGGACCAGGAAAGGTCCCCGATGCAAGGGCGTCATAGGCTCGTCGTCCGAGGACGACAAGGCGGATTCCTCCCACGGAGGCGGAAGGGATCATGAAGAAATTCCACCTCCCCGCACTGGGGAGGAAAAGAAAAGGAAAGCCGCCCCAGAGGGGGAGGCTAGGATGCCCAAGAAGGGAAAGGCGTCCCTTACGGATTACTCCACCACGGCTGCCTACAACGAGGAGGAGTGGCTGCCCAAGGGGAAGCCCCTAGTAAGATCGTAAGTATCCGCACTTCTGTTGTATTTTAGTGCGACTTCGCTTCATAGTCTGTTATAACGCCGAACACGCTATGCAATCCGGCCAGGGCCCATCCTGAGGTATCCTCTTTGGATGGGTCTTTGAGCGATTCGGCGATGAATTCGCTCCCAACGGCCACTTCCCCTCGTCCTGCGGATGACACAGAGGTGTTGTCCCAAAGGCTGCCTGAGCAAGGAGAGGCGACTCTGGAGACGCCCCAAGGCGAAATCCCAGACGCCGGGCTCACGGGGTGCAAGATCCCCACAGATTGTGCCGACGGGAGCCGCAGCAAGTCGGGCTCCCAGCCGGACACTGTACCGGAACCTCCAAAATCTCCGAATTCGGGTAGGAAGCCCCTCGCTAAGGTAGGCGGGCCATCCGTGCCGATGACTTCTGTTACGCCAGAGGCGTCGGATAGTCTGCTGGAAGCGCTTTGTAGCGCTTCCATGGATGAAGAGCGCCGTACTCTTATGAGTGCGGTGATTCAGAAGGTTCGGTCCGCCAAAAGCGTATTGACCGAAGCCTGCACCAGCCTCCTGAGAGGCTTTGAGGTAAGTAATCAAAAGTGTGTGAAATTATCACCCGATAGACAGTAGCCCCTGACACTCTGTTTGGTGTTCGGAAAGAAAAGCCAAACGGGGGGTCAATTTTAGTCCGCAGGAGTCTAATATTAGGTGTCTATGTGGATAAGCAGGCGGTGCTGCTTGCCGCTGCTGCCCGCACGGTGGAGGTCTCTGGACTCAAGCGGGACCTGGAGCATACCCAAGGAGAGCTCAGACTCATGAAGAGGCAGCTCGAAGAGAACAAAGGTGAGTGATACCCCGTTCACATATCACAAAGAATAAAAGATTGGTACCGCTAAAAACATCTTGATTTTGCAATAGGGGCCACGACCGAAGTGGCGTCCCTGAAGAAAGCGCTATCCGAGGCCAAAAACAAAGCAGCCATGGAGCGCATTGAGTGTGAAAAGCAAGATGCCAGGGTGGGCGAGGTACAGCAAGAGCTCCAGGAGCTCGGCATGAAGTTCGAGTCCTTGGAGCGTGACTTCAAGACAAAGGAGTCTGAACTTGCGAAGGCCCTTTTGAGCATGAAAGAGGCCAAGGCCGAAGCCGAAAAGGCCCAACAGGAAATCTAGGCGGCCGAGAATATAGCGGCGGGTAAGACATTCTTTATGCAAAGCAAGCATGTGGATGAGGCGTTTCTTTTACTTACCCGAATTCGGAGCTCCCCAGGGGCATTCGCAGATCTACCACGCAACATATCGGATGCCGTGGAGTTCTACCATGCTGAAGAGGGGAGCTCAACGGAGAAGCTGTTCTCGTCCCAATATGCTGGAGCCGAACACCCGATGCCTCTGAGTGACCAATTAAAGCAACTGGTTGAACTCCACAGGGTGGCCGAAGTGGCTATGAAGGATTGCATAGTCTAGATGTGGCCTGGTGAGCCCCTGCCCGCTAGCTATTTCGGCCTGATAAAGCGGATGGTAAATGCCTGTCTGCGGCTGGAAGTGATCAAGCGATCCGTTTGCATTGAGGGTGCCCGCCGAGCCTTTGCCCGTGCGAAGGTGCATTGGGGCAAGCTGGATGCAGAGAAGCTGGTGAAGGATGGACCGCCGGAGGGCAAGGTGCATCGCTATCCTGAGAAATATTATGATGGCGTTATGAAAGGCGCTCGCCTCGTGGCCGATGAATGTACAAAGGACACAATCTTTGAGTGAATGTACTCTTGTCGTTTTTGTAATATAAAGACGAAGTTATTTGCGCTATATAGCGCTTTGTTGATTTAAAATATTACCTTCTGTGCGGTTGTTTATAAAATTCTAAAAGTAGGCCAGTCGTCGGCTTCCGCCCCCACGTAACTAGTACTGGGGTGTTCGTGGAAAACCCAGACACTCTTTTATCTAAATATTTGGTCCCTGAAGGAGGTGTTTGGTGTAGCGAACAAGGCAATCGTACTATGCGGCTTTATAACTTTTACTTAGCCATGGAAGTCTATAATTTTAAATTTCAGCGAAGCCCCTAGAATTCAGAATGCCAAATTGGGGCGCTATATACGCCTAAATCGGACAAGGCCGATTCCTCGCCTAAAGCAGAAAAATCTTTAAGGATTTTAAGACCTCTTGAACAGCGACCAGCTCTCGCCGCATCATGCCGGTCAGTTTTCGGTCATCTCTACTGAGGTGCTCGTCCGGAAGAACCGGGACACAATCGCAGTAGTTCTCCCTGCGCTACCTTAGCCGATATAATGGAACGTAAGGTACCAAAACAAGGGAGCCGGGCTAACCCAACTATTGACCCAAGACATGATTCAGAGCTGATGCATATAATGCTATAAGTTCGGGGTGCCGCACTATCGAAACTGTTCGGACTTATCTTGCCGAATTAAGGGGTGTCTTAAGAAGCCCCTGGCAAATTGAACGTACCGAGATGTACGGATGCAATAGTAAATAAACATTTATATGTAAAAATGTGCAGATAGGAATAATAAGCTGACGCTATATATAATCTCCTATTGATGAATAATACGTCTAAGCGTATGTTTACAATGAATGCGTTTAAGCAGAAGTAAATAGGACTATTTGACATGTCCTATCCAAGGGCGGGCCACATGTAGGTACATTAAACAGGTATAACGATCGTGAATAGATTCCACCTGGGTATTCCCTTTATGTGCAAAGCCTTTTACCTCCTTGGATTTCTCTCCTGTGGAAGTCCGATAATCCGGTTCTTCTGAAGAGGCTGTCCGAAAGAAGGGTCCTGAAAGATAAAGGGGGTTATTAAAGTATGTTGCGGCTGAACCACACTGTTGACTGCGTCACTGTTGCACCTCCACCTATGCCCATGGTATTTTGAGTGCGTAATTGTGTACGCGCGGCACGAATGCTGCCTTGATGGGGCTGGAGTGGAGGCCGGACTGCTAGTCGCGCTCTTGGCGTGCCTGGCGATCCTGTTGCGGGGTACTTCGTACTCGCTTAACAGTGTTCGGAGTTGTTGTCGCCGGATTGGTGGTTTGCCGGAGAAAGTTGCTTTGTACTTCTGCCGCGAGGGCTACAGTATGCTCTTCTGTACGGAGAGAGCGGTACATGTTTCCGTTGACTGTTATGACCCCGCGAGGTCCTGACATCTTGAGCTTAAGGTATGCATAGTGTGGTACCGCATTGAATCGAGCGAATGCGGTTTGTCCAAGCAGTGCATGATAGCCGCTACGGAAAGGGACGATGTCGAAGATTAACTCCTCGCTTCGGGAGTTATCTGGAGATCCGAAGACCACCTCCAGTGTTATGGAGCCCGTGCAACGGGCCTCTACCCCTGGAATTACACCTTTAAAGGTAGTTTTGGTGGGCTTGATCCTTGAAGGGTCGATGCCCATTTTGTGCACTGTGTCTTGATAAAGTCGGTTCAGGCTGTTGCTGCCGTCCATAAGGACTCGTGTGAGGGGAAATCCGTCAATGATTGGGTCCAGGACCAATGCGGCTGAACCATCATGATAGATGCTGGTAGGGTGATCCCTACGATCAAAGGTGATCGGACATGCTGACCATGGGTTGAACTTTGGGGCGACTGGCTCCATCGCATAGACGTCCCTTAGTACTCGCTTTCGTTCCTGTTTGGGAATGTGGGTGGCGTAGATCATCTTGACCGTTTTCTCCTGGGGAGGAAATTTCTTCTGTCCCCTCGTGTTCGGACGTCGGGGCTCTTCGTCATCGTCGCTGTGCAGCCCCTTGTCCTTGTTTTTGGCATTTATCTTACCAGCCTGTTTGAACACCCAGCAGTCTCTATTAGTATGGTTTGCTGGCTTATCCGGTGTGCCATGAATTTGGCATGAGCGATCAAGTATGCGGTCCAGACTGGACGGTCCCTGATTGTTTCTTTTGAACGGCCTTTTCCGTTGACTGGATTTTGAGCCACTGAATCCGGCGTTGACTGTCGTGTCTTCAGTGTTGTCGCCATTGTTCCGACGCTTATGTCTGTTGCGCCATGGCTTGCCATTATTGTCGCGGACGTCTGAAGTGCCGGAGTTTATTGGCGTGGTGCTACTGCGAGCCAACCAGCTGTCCTCGCCTGCGCAAAAGTGTGTCATGAGTGTTGTGAGGGCCGCCATGGATTTTGGTTTTTCCTGGCCGAGGTGTCGCGCGAGTCCACGAAGGGCTCCACCCACGAAGGGTCCATGAAGAAGCAACCTTGTCTATCCCACCATGGCCGTCGCCCACGAAGGACTTGCCTCACTAGCGGTAGATCTTCACGAAGTAGGCGATCTCCTTGCCCTTACAAACTCCTTGGTTCAACTCCACAATCTTTTCGGAGGCTCCCAAGTGACACCTAGCCAATCTAGGAGACACCACTCTCCAAGAAGTAATAAATGGTTTGTTGATGATGAACTCCTTGCTCTTGTGCTTCAAATGATAGTCTCCCCAACACTCAACTCTCTCTCATAGGATTTGGATTTGGTGGAAAGAAGATTTGAGTGGAAAGAAACTTGGGGAAGGCTAGAGATCAAGATTCATATGGTAGGAATGGAATATCTTGGCCTCAACACATGAGTAGGTAGTTCTCTCTCAGAAATAGGATGCTGGAAGTGTAGATTCAGTCTGATGGCTCTCTCCACGAATGAAGAGGAGGTGGAGGGGTATATATAGCCTCCACACAAAATCTAACCGTTACACACAATCTACCAAACTCGGTGGGACCGAATCGTTAAACTCGGTCAGACCGATTTAGCAAATAATGTGACCATTAGGGTTTTCGGTGGGACCGGAATGCAACTCGGTGGGACCGATTCGGTTAGGGTTAGGGCATAACGTAATCTTGGTAAGACCGATTACACAAACTCGGTGGGACCGATTTTGGTAATAAGCTTTCTAGAGAGTTGGTCAGGCAAACTCGGTTTGACCAATTATCAAACCCGGTGGGACCGATTTTGATAATAAGTTAACCAGAGAGTTTGCATTGTAATCTCGGTAGTACCGATTGCTCAAACTCGGTGAGACTGATTTTGATAATGGACATACACAGAGAGATTACAATCCCATCTCGGTGAGACCAAGATCCCTATCGGTGAGACCGATTTGCCTAGGGTTTGTGGCAGTGGCTAAGACATCCAAACTCGGTGGCGCCGGATAGAAAGAATCAGTGGGGCCGAGTTTGACTTTAGGTTTAGGACATATGTGTGGAAGTGGGAAAGTAGTTGAGGGTATTTGGAGCATATCACTAAGCACTTTGAAGCAAGAGGCTCATTAAGCAACACCTCATTCCTCCTTGATAGTATTGGCTTTTCCTATATACTCAATGTGATCTTGGATCACTAAAATGTAAAATGAAGAGTCTTGAGCTTGAAGCTTGAGCCAATCCTTTGTCCTTAGCATCTTGAAGGAGTTCCCACATCCTTTAGTCCATGCCACTCCATTGTTGAACTTATCTGAAACATACTAGATAAAAGTGTTAGTCCAACAAGAGATATGTTGTCATTGATTACCAAAACCACCTAGGGAGCACTTTTGCTTTCAATCTCCCCCTTTTTGGTAATTGATGGCAACATACATCAAAGCTTTAGATAAAGAAATAATGAATAGCAAGTAAAGCTTTGGAAAGACATGTAACAAGCATAGGCTCCCCCTACATGTATGCAATCATGTGAATATGAAATATAGAAGCATGTGATAGCATAACCATGATAGAGCAGGCAATGTGTTACATGTATCTTGGCTATATGCATCAGAGCAAAAAGTATTAAAGAGAATACCTTCATGCCCATGAGTCCTTCTTGCAAACAGTATGTACATCAGCAAAAATTCCTCATACACATGATTGTGATGCATATACTTACCTTGTGGTCTTGAGTTGGCTTAGGATGGAATCAACGTGTGAAAACAAGGTTAGATAACACAGATGCATCTACTAGCCAGAGCAAACAGAAGAAACCACAAGAATACCAAGACTGGGATGACATGTAGAGAGTGAGTACTCAGTACCACATTGGATTAGACATGTCCCCAAGAGTAAAGATATGCAATGAATTTAAATGATCTCTTTCCCTTAGATGTCTTGCTCCCCCTGAATCTAACATGGGATATTGGGAGAAGATAGGGAACAGAAAATCAGAGCTGAAGGAAAACAGAGCTGAAATATATGAATGATGATCAGAGCTAAAGTTCAGAGCTAATGTATGCTAATGCAAAATGAGCACAACAGATCATATGAACATGTCTCTCCCCTTAAGAAGACATGTGGACATCTCTCCTCTTGAACACCAAGCATCTAGGATCCTTGAGAAATACTTTCTACTTAAGTATCCTCTCCCCCTGGAGATCTCTCTCGTCTTTTGAGGGTCTCTCCCTCTGGAAGGTCTCTCTCTCCCTTAAGAAGAAAGGTGATAAGTTTTGATGCTCTCTCTCTATCTCCAAATGATAAGCCTTGATGTTCTTTCTGTCCCCCTTTGACATCAATTTCCAAGAAGGGTCTTCTGGAGTCTGTCGAATGGGTTTGGTCCTTGAGACACAGAACAAAGCAATGATGAAAATGTGATGCTTGTAGAGGACAAGATTCATTGAGTGGAGCTGGATCAGAAGAAACACAGAATATGTGGCAAAGAGTTTTTCCTGTTATGAAATCGGTGGCACCGAGTGGTATGCTTCGGTGGTACCGAGAGTTTTCGGTTGGACCGAACATAACAAATCAGTGTAACCGAGTTCATCGCAGAGAAAACACTTGTCACCTCAGCTCACTAGACTAGTAAGATCTCACAAAGATTTGCAAGGAATTAGATGCAGAAAATGCAGAGAAAACAGAAAGAAATCTAGATGAAGTTTTTTTTGAAAGGGGAAACACATATGCATGAGACAAATGCAAAAACTCAGAAAAGAACACAGGAGAACTTCATCTAGAGATGGTCGGTGACAAAGTCACCTATGTTAGAGTATATTGACTTAGGAGTCAAGTGAGATCACTTGATCATAGGCCATACTCATCGTTTAAGCTCAAAATGGGGTTGCCATTTTTCGTTTAAGCATCTTGATGTATTCACATCTTGTCGAGTTGCTTTAACTCATGACTCGGAGTAAAGCTTCTCTAAGATGGAATAACATACCTTGGTTGGTGGTGTTGTCATGTAGTTGAACTTGTGTGGGTTGCTCAAGGTTGATGTAGCTCATCAAGAATTGGAGCACCACTTGGAATTTGAGTCCATCTACCTACATGGGTTAGTTCTTGCAAGGAAGAGCACTTGTATATCCAAAAATGAAAATAACGAAACTCAACATAGGATTTGTCAAAGGATATGTTTGAATGGTTTCGTGCTTCCTTGTCTTCAATCACCTTGTGTAGAGACTTGGTGATGTAGAGATTGCTCAAGATATGAGTAGGTTTCAACCTCATGGAATTTGATTCAACCAAGTACCTACATGGGTTAGATAACATGCAAGATACAAATATATCCAAGACATAAGATTTTCATCATAAGAGAAATATCAAGGATTAGTCATAAGCTCATGTCTTGCATGTATCCAATGAAGTTTCTACTCCAAGTTTGAAGCATTAATGATGTTCAATTCTCCTCTTAACCTGCAAAACACTTTCTCATCAAGAGGTTTAGTGAATATATCCGCTAATTGCTTTTCGGTGTGAACATGCTTAAGATCAATGCCACCCTTAGCAACATGATCTCGAATGAAATGATGACGAACTTCAATATGCTTAGTTCGAGAATGTTGCACAGGATTATGACCAATTTTGATAGCACTTTCATTATCACAAAGCAATGGAACATGTCTCACATATATCCCATAATCTTTAAGAGTTTGGGTCATCCAAAGTAATTGAGCACAACATGAACCAGCAGCAATATATTCAGCTTCGGCGGTGGATAAGGATATCGAGTTTTGTTTCTTGGAGGACCAAGACACAAGAGATCTACCAAGAAATTGACAAGTACCCGAAGTGGACTTTCTATCAACCTTGTCTCCGGCATAGTCCGAGTCGGAGTAGCCAACAAGATCGAAAGAGGCCCTCTTAGGATACCAAATGCCAAAATTTGGTGTATGAATTAAGTATCTCACTATCCTTTTCACAGCCTTAAGATGACATTCTTTAGGAGCAGCTTGATATCGTGCACACATGCACACACTTAGCATAATATCGGGACGTGAAGCACATAGATATAACAATGAACCAATCATAGAGCGATAAACCTTTTGATCAACCGGTTCACCATCTTTGGTTAAGTCAAGATGTCCACTAGTAGGCATGGGTGTAGTCATACCTTTGCATTCTTGCATATTGAACTTCTTGAATAAGTCCTTGGTGTACTTTGTTTGCAGAGACAAAAGTACCTTCCTTAGTTTGCTTGATTTGCAAACCAAGAAAGAATTTGAGTTCACTCATCATAGACATCTCAAACTTCTCCGACATTAGCTTCCCAAACTTTTCACTAAAATGAGGGTTAGTTGAACCAAATATAATATCATCAACATAAATTTGGCACACAAAGAGTTCACCATTAACCCTTTTAGTAAAAAGAGTAGAATCAATTTTCCCAATTTCAAAGCCTTTTTCAATAAGGAACTTGGTCAAGCATTTATACCATGCTCTAGGAGCTTGTTTAAGTCCATAAAGAGCTTTGTGAAGTTTGTAAACATGATTGGGTTTCTTAGGATTGACAAAGCCGGGAGGTTGTTTAACATAAACTTCCTCCTCTATTTCACCATTTAGAAAAGCACTTTTAATGTCCATTTGGTACAAGGTGATATCATGGTGATTAGCATAGGCAAGTAAGATGCGAATGGACTCAAGTCTAGCAACGGGGGCGTAAGTCTCACCATAGTCCATACCTTCGACTTGTGTGTAGCCTTGGGCGACGAGACGTGCTTTGTTGCGAACTACTTGTCCATCTTCATCTTGCTTGTTGCGAAACACCCATTTGGTACCGATGATGTTGTGGTTGTTGTCGGGCTTCTCAACCAATGTCCAAACTTGGTTCCTCTCAAAGTTGTGTAGCTCTTCATGCATAGCATTTATCCAATCCGGATCTTCCAATGCTTCTTCGACCTTCATAGGTTCAATGCTAGAGATGAAAGAATAGTTTTCACAAAAGTTAGCTAAACGAGTTTTAGAGCGAGTGATTCTCCCGGTTTGAATATCATTGTAGATTTGCTCTACGGGATGGTCTTTAGCAATTCTTGCTCGAACTCGTGAAAGCTTTTGCTTGGATCTTCGTTGAACATCTTCTTCATCTTGTTCTTCTTCTTGGCCTTCTTCATTGTTGGCGTTGTCGTTCTCTTGTCGTGGTGGAGAAGGAGGTTGTTGACGTTCATCTTGATGCACTTCCTCGTTTCCTTCATCTTGGTGTGTCCCACTTGTGGATGCTTCCGTATCAACTCTTGGTTCACCTTGTCGTGAAGTAGAAGCTTCCACTTGGATGGACGAGGTACTCTCCTTCACCTCCGTTGGACGGACCTTGCCAATAGACAAGTCTTGGATTGCTTCCGAAGGATCTTTGTCTCCTACATCAATTGGCAATTGCTCTACTTGCGAGCCGTTAGATTCATCAAACTTCACATCTACCGTCTCTTCAACCTTTCGGGTGAAATTGTTGTAGACACGGTAAGTGTGAGAGTTTGAGCCATAACCTAGTAGGAAACCTTCATGAGACTTAGGAGCAAATTTAGAACGACGATGCTTATCAAGAATGTAGCACTTTGAGCCGAATACTCGAAAGTATCCAACTTGGGGTTTGTTACCGGTGAGGACCTCGTATGCCGTCTTGCCGAGTAGCTTGTGAAGATACAAGCGATTTGTTGCATGACAAGCTGTCTCAACCGCTTCTGCCCAAAAGTGCTTCGGCGTCTTGTACTCATCAAGCATCGTTCTCGCCATTTCGATGAGTGTCCGGTTCTTCCTCTCAACAACTCCATTTTGTTGAGGTGTGTACGTAGCCGAGAACTCGTGTGAAATCCCTTCTTCGTCAAGAAAGGTGTCCACATTTGCGTTCTTGAACTCTGTTCCATTGTCGCTGCGAACCTTCTTGATCTTCACTTCAAATTGGTTTTGGGCCTTCCTAGCGAAGTTTTTGAAGATCTTTTGGACCTGCGATTTATCATCGAGAAAGAACACCCACGTAAATCTGGAAAAATCATCAACTATAACTAGACCAAAAGAATTTCCACCAAGACTCTTGTAAGAGTTGGGACCAAAGAGATCCATGTGAAGTAGCTCGAGTGGCCTCTTTGTGGTCATGATGTTCTTCACGGGATGCCTTCCTCCAACCTGTTTACCTGCTTGACAAGCACTGCAAAGTCTATCCTTATCAAATATGACATCATTAACTCCAAGGATATGATTCCCCTTAATAAGCTTGTCAAGGTTTCGCATACCAACATGACCTAATCGTCTATGCCATAACCAGCCTTTTGAGGATTTAGCAATGAAGCAAGTTTTAGGTTGAGCCTTTTTAGAGAAATCAACAATGTATAGATCACCTCTACGCACACCAGTAAAGACCATTTTATGATTATCTTGACGAAACACTTGGCAATCTACTTTAGTAAATAGAATATTGAAACTGAAATCAGCAAGTCTAGATACTGAAAGTAAGTTGTAACCAAGAGATTCAACGAGCATGACATTTTGTATGGAGCTATCATGTGAGATGGCCACCTTACCGAGGCCAACCACCTTACCCTTTGAGTTGTCACCGAAAGTGACATACTTTCGAGGACTATCATTATCAGCAAGCTCATGAAACATGTCTTTATCTCCGGTCATGTGATCGGTACATCCACTATCAAGAACCCATTCCTTTCCTCCTGACATATATCCCCGAAGATTTGCCATAAGACCAAAATGTCTCATTGCATCATCAAGATCGAAGTCACTATCATCATCCTCATCATAGTATCCATGTTCAACATCGTCATGTGGTGGATCAAATCCTAGAGAGGGTGATTCGTTAGAGTGATTTTGACAATGATCTTGTCTATGAATTTTTATAGCTTCGGAAATAATATCACTAATAATACCAACATTTCCTTTGGCACGCATAAGGTTTGTAAGCTCAAATAGACGATCACCAAACATAGGATCACTAGTATTCATTTTACTCAAAGCAATAGACTTATGGAGAATTTCATCTAGATTTTTCAAGGAATAATATGGAAATCGTTCCTCAAGAAATTTCCATATGGTGTAGGCACACTTAAAAGTGGGCAAACATCCAATCAAGTTTCTAGGCAATCCTCTAATGATAAGTTCGGCAGTTCTAAGATTCCTAACCATGTCAATTGACTCATCATGGGTTGGATGCATAGGATCAACATAAGGTGCACAAGGGATAGCAATGTACTTGTTAAAATGATATTAATTGAAAATAACAAGCATCTCATTTCTCCACTCATGAAAATACTCTCCATCAAGAATAGGCACTCTATGTCTAAGACTCCCCAAAGTAGACTCATCCATCTTCCTCCAATGGTGATTAAACCAAGGCAATGGAGACCAATGCTCTGATACCACTTATAGGACCTTGAGAAGAGGTGTCTAGAGGGGGGGGGTGATTAGACACTAAGTACCAAAGTTGCAGTTTTTAAGTTTCTTTAAAGTTTGAGTGGAGTTTAGGCACAAGTTTAACATTCACAACATATAGCAAGCAAGCATGCAAAGAGTATATGAGCAGTGGAAAGTAAAGCATGTAACTTGCAAGAATGTAAAGGGAAGGGTTTGGAGGATTCAAACACAATTGGAGACACGGATGTTTTTGGCGTGGTTCCGATAGGTGGTGCTATCGTACATCCACGTTGATGGAGACTTCAACCCACGAAGGGTAACGGTTGCGCGAGTCCACGGAGGGCTCCACCCACGAAGGGCCACGAAGAAGCAACCTTGTCTATCCCACCATGGCCGTCGCCCACGAAGGACTTGCCTCACTAGCGGTAGATCTTCACGAAGTAGGCGATCTCCTTGCCCTTACAAACTCCTTGGTTCAACTCCACAATCTTGTCGGAGGCTCCCAAGTGACACCTAGCCAATCTAGGAGACACCACTCTCCAAGAAGTAACAAATGGTGTGTTGATGATGAACTCCTTGCTCTTGTGCTTCAAATGATAGTCTCCCCAACACTCAACTCTCTCTCATAGGATTTGGATCTGGTGGAAAGAGGGTTTGAGTGGAAAGCAACTTGGGGAAGTCTAGAGATCAAAATTCATATGGTAGGAATGGAATATCTTGGCCTCAACACATGAGTAGGTAGTTCTCTCTCAAAAATAGGATGCTGGAAGTGTAGGTTCAGTCTGATGGCTCTCTCCACGAATGAAGAGGAGGTGGAGGGTATATATAGCCTCCACACAAAATCTAACCGTTACACACAATCTACCAAACTCGGTGGGACCGAATCGTTAAACTCGGTCAGACCGATTTAGCAAATAATGTGACAGTTAGGGTTTTCGGTGGGACCGGAATGCAACTCGGTGGGACCGATTCGGTTAGGGTTAGGGCATAACGTAATCTCAGTAAGACCGATTACACAAACTCGGTGGGACCGATTTTGGTAATAAGCTTTCCAGAGAGTTGGTCAGGCAAACTTGGTTTGACTGATTATCAAACTCGGTGGGACCGATTTTGATAATAAGTTAACCAGAGAGTTTGCATTGTAATCTCGGTATTACCGATTGCTCAAACTCGGTGAGACCGATTTTGATAATGGACATACACAGAGAGATTACAATCCCATCTCGGTGAGACCGAGATCCCTATCGGTGAGACCGATTTGCCTAGGGTTTGTGGCAGTGGCTAAGACATCCAAACTCGGTGGCGCCGGATAGAAAGAATCAGTGGGGCCAAGTTTGACTTTAGGTTTATGACATATGTGTGGAAGTGGGAAAGTAGTTGAGGGAATTTGGAGCATATCACTAAGCACTTTGAAGCAAGAGGCTCATTAAGCAACACCTCATTCCTCCTTGATAGTATTGGCTTTTCCTATAGACTCAATGTGATCTTGGATCACTAAAATGTAAAATGAAGAATCTTGAGCTTGAAGCTTGAGCCAATCCTTTGTCCTTAGCATCTTGAAGGAGTTCCCACATCCTTTAGTCCATGCCACTCCATTGTTGAACTTATCTGAAACATACTAGATTAAAGTGATAGTCCAACAAGAGATATGTTGTCATTAATTACCAAAACCACCTAGGGAGCACTTGTGCTTTCAACTGCCAATGGAATTTGCCGGTAGACTATTTAGCCAGTGCCGGGCTGGTCCTTTGAGCTTAAGGGGAAGATACTTTATGGCGTGTAAATCGTCACCGCGGGCCATGTGAATGTGGAGAAGGAAATCTTTGATCCATACTCCGAGGTCTGTTATGCCATCGTATGATTCAATGTTTATGAGTTTGAACCCTTCTGGGAATTCATGGTCCATCACTTCGTCAGTGAAGCAGAGGGGGTGTGCGGCGCCTCTATGCCGGGCTATGTGGCTACACAGTTCGAATGAGTCTGTTTGAATGTGTTCGGCCTGGCCGGACTTGTTGATAGTGTATCTGGCATGACGATCATCATCACATGTTGGGGAGCGCCCCCGCGATCCGTAGATCGATCTTGGTTGTCCTGCCTTGTTTTCCAGTATGTCCTGCAGGTCCCGCCTATTGCCCCGGGCCATAGTGTATTGGCGTGGTGGTGCGGGCTGGTATTCGGTCTGATATGCCGTTTTATCCCGGCCACGAGGTGCCCGGTCAGCCGTGTGGCGCTCGAGTCCATATTCATCGGCTGCCAGGACTTCCGTCCATCTATTTATGAGCAGGTCTTGATCAGCTTGGAGCTGCTGTTGCTTCTTTTTCAGGGTCCTCGTAGTGGCCATAATCCGGCGCTTGAAGCGCTCCTGCTCTACGAGGTCCTCAGGCACGCCGAACTCGTTGTCGCCGAGGCTAATCTCGTCTTCGGAGGGGGAATGTAGTTGTCCTCCTCCGGGTATCCGTCCGTCGCCTGTTCGTCTGGGCTGACCTGCCCGTCTTCCTGTTCGGCCTGCTCGAAGGCAGGTTGATCGGGGTTGTATTCATCTTCGGCAACATCCAGATTGTTTTTGTCTCCAGTGTCGGTATTGTTGTGGCGGGGCTTGGAGCGGCGCTGACGACGCCCATGCTTTGCTTTCTTCCTTGAGGGGTTATTCTCCATTGCCTCATCACCATTGGTTTCTTTCGGAGTGTCCACCACATATATATCATATGAGGAGGTGGTTGTCCACCGCCCCGTGGGTGGTGGTTCCTGTTCTTCTCCTACATCGTCGTCCACACAGTCGATGTCTTCAGAGTCGAAATCAAGCACGTCGGTCAAATCATCAACCGTGGCTATGAAGTGGGTGGTGGGTGGGCAACGAATTCCTTCGTCGCCCGCTTCCCACTCGAGTCGGACATAGTTCGGCCAAGAGTCTTCTGACAAAGAGAGAGACCTTAACGAGTTTAGCATATCGCCAAAGGGCGAGTGCTGGAAGATATCCGCAGCGGTGAACTCCATTACCGGAGCCCAACCAGATTCGGTGGGCTCGGGGGTGCGTGGACTGGAGCCTACAGCCGGACACGAGTCCAGGGGTCCGGTGTCACCGGCTTCCTTGGGGGTGAAGCCGGTGCTTGGCTCTACTGCCGATGAGTGTGCGGCCTCCGGGACGGGGTCCATCCACCCATCCTCGAAAGGTGCGATCTGCCCTGGATTTAGGTCCGGAGCTCCTGCAGGTGCGATACCCCGAGTATTGTCAGACAGCAGGTCTAAGCCGTGCTCATCATGACTGTTCGGCGCTCCTGGCGTAGACCCGAATCCGTCGAAGATCAAGTCTCCGCGGATATCGACCATGTAGTTCAAGTTTCCAAACCTGACCTGATGGCCGGGGGCGTAGCTGTCGATCTGCTCCAGATGGCCAAGCGAATTGGCCCGCAGTGCGAAACCGCCGAACACGAAGATCTGTCTGGGAAGAAAAGTCTCACCCTGGACCGCGTTGTTGTTGATGATTTAAGGAGCCATTGAGCCTTGCAGCGACGACATAGAGGAACTCTCAAAGAAAGCACCAATGTCGGTGTCAAAACCGGCGGATCTCGGGTAGGGGGTCCCGATCTGTGCGTCTAAGGCTAATGGTAATAGGAAGCAAGGGACACAATGTTTTACCCAGGTTCGGGTCCTCTCGATGGAGGTAAAACCCTACTTCCTGCTTGATTGATCTTGATGATATGAGTATTACAAGAGTTGATCTACCAGGAGATCGTAGAGGCTAAACCCTAGAAGCTAGCCTATGATGATTATGATTGTTGTGATTGTCCCTATGCGGACCAAACCCTCCGGTTTATATAGACACCGGAGGGGGCTAGGGTTTACAGGTAGTCGGTTACAAAGAAGGAAATCTAATATCTGGATCACCAAGCTTGTCTTCCACGCAATGGAGAGTCCCATCCGGACACGGGACAAAGTCTTGAGTCTTGTATCTTCACGGTCCAACAGTCCGGCCAAAGTATATAGTCCGGCTGTCCGGATACCTCCTAATCCAGGACTCCCTCAGGGGGCACCCCATAGGCACAACAATTGATCATTGATCTCTTAGCCGTGTGCGGTGCCCCCCTCCACCATATTCCACCTCGGTAATATCGTAGCGGTGCTTAGGTGAAGCCCTGCGTCGGTAGCATCATCAACACTGTCATCACGCCGTCGTGCTGACGGAACTCTCCCTCAAAGCTCGGCTGAATCGGAGTTCGAGGGACGTCATCGAGCTGAACGTGTGGTGAACTCAGAGGTGCCGTACGTTCGGTACTTGGATCGGTCGGATCGTGAACACGTACGACTACATCAACCGCGTTGTGCTAACGCTTCCGCTTTCGGTCTACGAGGGTACGTGGACAACACTCTCCCCTCTCGTTGCTATGCATCACCATGATCTTGCGTGTGCGTAGGATTTTTTTGAAATTACTACGTTCCCCAACAATGAATTCATTGCGTTCGACTTTGTTATGATGTTTCTTGTTGCTAATGCCTTGCAGGAGGAGCCGGCAGAAGAATCAGTCGATCACAGACTAGGGAGAGCAACATAAAACTCATGAGAGCAGCATAAAACTCATGTGACGGAGTGGAACCGACGAAGGTACAAGAAAGACGGGGAGAGGAGAGTGACTGACTGGGATGCTTACGTGGAGCAACACATGAAGTGGTACGATGATGGCCAGAAGCACCGTCTTTGTCTCAGGCCTCGGTGGACGGTGGAAGACATCGCGGAGCTGGAGAGGGATGACCCCGAGAAAGAGGCCTACCACACCGGCATCAGAGACCTGCACAGTGGATTTAGGGAGTTTGCAGCCCTCTTCAATAGAGTGGTAAGTTTGAACCGAGAGGTTCTATTTAAATTATTGTATTCGTCATCATGACTGACTTATGCCGTTGCAGTATGGTGAGCTGAGCAGATGCATCTTTGAAGCCTCAGATGCACTTGGTGATGCCCCCGGGAGCGTACAATCTGAGGACAAAATGAGGGGGACGATGAAGGTACAATTTCAGCCTCCTCGGAACAAATGCATCTTCTTCACTTGCAATCATAAACTTGATAGTTATTATGCCCTTGTTTCATTGTGAGTGCAGAAATTCGTGAAGCATTGTCGCAAGCTGGTAGGGCTGCTTGGGTGTGCTGGAGCTGGGTCGGTTTAAGTTCATCAGCCTGTAGCCACACAGGTCACATTGCCTCATCGAGCCATGCTCCCTCGTCGTCTAGGTTGGTTGAGGAGGAGGAGGAGGAGGAGGCCACACATGAAGAAATGGAGGAGGAGGATGAGGAGGATGAGAGCAACGGGGAGGAGGAGTACGATGAAGATTACGGACCTCCAACAACTCAATCATCTCAAGCACCTCAGCTGCCGAAGAGGAATCCGAAGAAGAAGGATTTGCTGAGTCCGGACCCTTTCCAGAGACCGGTTCCTCGACGGTCCAAGAAGAACACTGAAGAGACTCGTTCAAAGAGGAACGAGGACCGTGCCTCCAAGAGCAAGAGGGGAAGGCTGAATTAAATTCTGCTATTCGATACTTGGCTGTAGTTGAAAAGTCTGGTTGTGAAACTATGTGTTTGCTATTTGAACTATCTGTTTGCTATTTGTGAAACTCCGCTTGCTATGTGGAACTAAGTTTGCTATTTAAACTAAGTTTATGTGGAACTCCGTATGACATGTGTATGTGATGCCCAAGTTTAATTGTTTGAGATCTGTTATTTTGACTCTATATCATTGCTGTTTTTGACTCTATATCATAGTTTGAGATCTGTTGTTTTTGAAAAGAAGAAAGAAATTGAACTTGGAAATAGACAAGACCCTACCGCCAATGACCCTGGCGGTAGGATCAGATAGCCTACCGCCAGCCCCTATGGCAGTAAGTTGACCCTGCAGCTAGGGCACTCGATTTTCTCATTACCGAAGGTTTTTGCCTCGAAAACTCTTGGACACCCTACCGTCAGGGGAGCTGCGGTAAGGTGCTAATCCACGCCAGCACGCGGAGACGGCGGCCGTCCCCCCTCCGTCGCACCCTACCGCCAGGGGCCCTGACGGTAGGCTGTATAACCCTACCGCCAGCCCCCCTGGCGGTAGTGAAAGGGTCAAATCCCGAAAATTTTTCGAACTAGGGTCAAATTTTGAATTTGTATCCAAAAAGGGTCAAAACACAAAATTTTGCCTTGGAAGGGGCAGATCTCTAATCTCAGCTGTGCATGGGCTGTAACTGGGTGCCCCGACATGTGGAATCTCCAGAAATGACACGTACGTTGCTCCGTGCGTGCTGCCTCTCAACCAGCGGTCACATGTACGTTAGCGGTGAGGTGGGCATGGCCATCGAGCTCAGTCAGGCCACCGACCCCCGTCCGTAATGGCATCTCTTAGCTGTGGTCTTCCTGCGGTTCAGACGTTCACAGTCGTCGGATCACCGCACGGAGCATACGAATGATGAACCCAAGGAATTCCAAGCAACAAAACGAGCATGATTACAAGCTGTCTGTCTGGTTCGAGCCAGAGATCGCCTCGTCCATATATCATACGTACGCACGTTGACCTACCATACATACAGCGGTGTCTTGGAATCAGTGGCATAATCCAATCGCTAATTCTGTACCCGGCTCGTGCTTAGGAAGGATGGTGGATCGTAAGTTGTTTAATTAGTTGCATGGTCGATTCACCGTCCAGAAGTTCAATCAAACGGAATAAGATGCGGCAGCAGGCTCTGTTGGGGTGTGAGCTGTGGCTGTCCCCTCCTGTTCCGGCCGGGAGAGCAGAGAAACCTCGTGGTAATGGCCATGCACACGTGCGTGCGCAGCTAACAACTAATTAACCTAACCGCCACCTCACCTGTACATATCCAACTAAGTCAGCGCATTCGGATTTCTGTGATTCTGCGATCAGTTGGAGATAGCAACACTGCATAGCCAGCTGGAATTTGTATGATTCCAAATGGAGGTAATGTATTGCTGTATGAGATACCAAGTACCGGCCGATTTTGTAACTGGGGCGTACGAAAGCAGGTGCTATCATATATGTTAAGTGCTGGTGGCCTATTAGAGCTCCTAACTGCATTCATATTATTCCTGTTGTGTTTTGTTGTTAGTTTGTGCGAAAAAAACATTTGGTTTCATTGTTAAACCCGAAGTGGAAGCTCTTTTTTTCCAAATAAAAATAGGTGCTACCAGATAATATAATGGAGAACTTGCTGCAACGGTAGCAAGGAAACTAGAAAGATGCACCCTAGGACCAGGACGTACGCACGCACGCACATCGCTGCACTGTACTGGTAGTCTAGAAATGAAGACGGGATGCAATCCGGCCGGCGGGGACCAGCTAGAAGGAACTAGTTTGAAAATTAATTACGCCCGTACGTGTACATATGCATGTTAAAGTTGATTGATGGCATTGGCATCGTTCTATAGGCTGCTAGCTGAATTATTGAGAGGTCTAGCTACCAGCAAAGCACGTACAACGGGTTGCTTGCATACGTACGGTTCCTGTCCCACCTCCAAGATCGTTTGTGTGACCCGCCGGGTCGCTCAACCGGATTAACAAAGAGTGCAGCTTGTAAAAGAGAAGTCGTACAATTATTAAGTAACCCATCGCCATCGGTGCTCCAAACTTGGACGTGTTATCATCTCCATCGAGTCGCGGCCTAGAAATTAACCGGACCAAACCCCGTACGTCGGGACGAAAAACGTAGCCACGGACAAATCACGGCCGGGTTCACAACGCACCATCGCGATCACAGTGACGCGACACGCAGGTAAGGACGCCTCCTCGGAGCAGGCCACGGTCGGGAGCTCGCACGAATGGAGCTCGTACGTGCGTGTATCCATGGGATGGACCGGCCGGCGAGCGACAGAGACAAGCTGACGAAGAAGGCCGAGCACGCGCGCGGACGGACGCGAGGAGAGAGCCAAGGGGCATTCAAGGAGGTCGGCGCGGTGGGTATGACGCCGGAGATGGCGACGGGCAGCGGCGCGTCACGTAGGCCCAGCCTACTGCCCCTTTCCGGGGCCTTGTCACCTACGTACGACGTTGCACGCCTTTCAGCTTCAGACGTCGACCGTTCGGGCGGAGTTCGTTGCTTCCCGGCCACACCCATTTCTCCTCTCAACAGTTGCCTCAATCGCCTTGCTGGCTCGACGATCACCAGAAATGACACCGCTGCATTCTTGAAGTGTCCTTAGGCCAACTTCACCGCGCGACCCCAAACGGACGTCTGTTTTGTCCGGATTTTGTCCGTTTGGATAGGGATTTGAGGTCGTATCCGGGCCTGTCCTGGGATGCGATGACCGTGCGCCCAGCGCGGCCGCATCCATTTGCTCCATCCTGTCCGCGTATACTTAAAAAACTAAAAGCAACATTTCAAATGCGAAGCCCTAGTTCAGGTCAGCGGCGGCCCCGGTTCATCACGCCGGCAACAGAGTCAGCGGCCTACACGTCCATCGCCGGCATCAGCCAGCGGCCGACAACATAGCCAGCCTCCAAAATGATTAGTTCTCAACTTGTCCTCATCTTGTGTATATGAACCCGTGCGAATGCTCTTCCTCTTCTTTTGTGCCTCCGCTCTTTGGGTGAGCTCGTCGATGAACAATGGCGCACCACTAATATCAACGTCATTGTCTTCTTCTTCTTCTTCATCACCTTCGACATAGATATCATCGTCTTCATGCCACGAGTCACCATGGTCGTAGTCAGCACGGTCGTCGCCCTCTTCATCGGGGACGTACTCGGCGCGGCCATCCTGACTTTGGGTCTCCTCGGGGTCGTAGGCACGGCCATGCCCACCGTCGAATATCACGTCCTCCATGTAGCGGTTGTAGAAGGGGTCGTCGACCGCTGGCGTTGGGGTTGGCATTCCCTCAAACAAGACGCGGGGGGCAGCATGGTGCCCGTGAACGGTGCCCGTGCCTGCTTTCTTAGTATCTCGACGGACGGCCGCCCGCCGCTGCTGGACCCAAGCGTGACGTTGAGGTCGATGACGGCCGCGGGGCGCGGTGTGGACGGCGCGAACAAGCCCACGTCCGGCGACCACGAGAAACGGGTCTGGTCGTCGTGCATTGGCGGAGGGAAGCCGGGCGACATGGGCGCGGTGCGCGACGTCGGCGACTGGCAGTGCGTAGGCCGGGCGACCGACGAGCCTGTGCTCGCCGGGCCGACGGCCGCTGCAGGGAACCCGGCAGGACGGCCCATGCCCAGCATGAGGATGGCGTGCGCTTTGTTGACGAGGTCCTCCTTCTCGTCGGCAGCGGCCTTGCGCCGCGCGGCCTCCAGCTCCTCGCGCTGGGCGGCGAACTTGGCCGAGGCGGCATTGACCTTAACGACTGCTCTCCGTTCCCTCCTCTTCGTCGATTCCGCGTCCAACTTGGCGATCTCCTCCGGCGTGCACTCCGACCGCGACTTCCTTGGCGCCTTCTTCTTCACCTTTGCGGGCGGGTCGACGGCCAGGCCGCCGGAACTCGGCTGGGCGTCGGCCATGGACGGGGAGAGAGGGGGCGGTGGGAGGGTTTTGGGAAAATGGCGCCAAATGGGCGTGGGGGGATTTTGGTTTCTCCCACCGACAGGCGGGCTAGGGGAGGACAAGCGCGCGCATCCCGCCCGTCCGCGCGCTGTCCGTTTCACCCAAACCGAGCGCAAGTTTGGGCCGGGGATGTGTCGAAAATGGACGGAATCCGGACATTTGTCCGTTTGAGGCCGCGCTGGGCCGCCTCTTTTGTCCTTTTTACCACAAACGGACGGGAACAGATAGGATAGGGTCGCGCGGTGGAGTTGGCCTGATACGCGTCGCTCTCTAACGGCGGCTGATTGATTGATGCACTGACGTCGTAGCGGTGATTGTTAAATCGGATTAGTTTCCGCTGTCTTTCTTTCAAAATCGTCCAAGTCCACAACTAAAAAAATACATATACAAACCGAGGAGCCGGCTCCCGCGTCATTTTTTGGAAGGCAACTCTCGTGCATCAGGCTCTGCGTGTGGGACAGGCGAACTCGCGGGAAGCCTAGGACCCTAGGTCGAATTACCGGCGCGTAGTCGGCCGCAGTCACGGACTCACGGTAGTGCGGCCAGCGCCCGGCGGCAAGCTGGCCGAGAGTTTCCCTGCTCGAAAATGGAGTTATTTTTTATTTTGATTTTTTTACTGTGGAATCTTGTAAATGGAAATTATGTCACCTTTGTGTCCTTGAAATTCAAAAACAAGGTGTGGATATCGCCGGGCAGGCCCAAATCGCCGTCGGCTTAGCTAGGCAGCTAGCCTTGCATGTTTTCTAAGCAAACGTAAAAAAGGGGAAGTTGCAAGTCTCTCGATCTTGACATATACTCTCTATTTGTCTCATTGCAGGTCCATTTATATTAGTTGCTAAACAAACTTTTTTTTTTCGATCGAAGGGGCCGCACTGCCCCATTTTCATTTTCATTATGAAAATGGAGTTGTTCACAAGGCATCAAACCAACATTACATCACTGACAGTGACGGATCTAGGCCCCATGCCGGGGGGGCCAGGCCCGGGGCGTGAGGCCCAATTCCTTCGTATACTATAGCAAATACTGTAGCAAAAATACTGTAGTTTACAAAGGGGGCCCGCGGCGCTGGGCTGGGCTGGATCCGCCCCTGATCACTGATCTAGAAGCCACACCAGGATGCTCCAGCCTATCAAGCCTAATCATCACACCACTGATATATATATATATATATATATATATATATATATATATATATATATATATATATATATATATATATATATATATATATATATATATCACCATATCAGGATGCTTCAATCTGTCCAAAACTAGCCATGAAAGGGCGTAGTGCTACGCTAGCTACAGAGGTATCAACAGACTAAAGGATGATAACCAAATTAACATAAAGGCTTTGAAGCTAGCAAGCATTTCAAGCGGCTAGCTTCACAAAATCCTTCTCACATGCGGCGCCAAACCATGCCCTCCTCTGAAGATATCACAAGTCACCCCCACGATACGTCTAGACACCTGATGAAGCATGCTTTGCACCCCTCTTTTTTGCAGATTTTTCCAAGAGTCAAGTAGGGAACAAACAAGAAAGATAATGGCAGTAAGATCTCTAGGCATAACACTTTGAAAACAGGATTTGTTCCTTGTTTTCCATATAGACCACAAGAGAGCTGCAGTACCCAATAAAACAACTACTCTATCTTTGCCAGTATAGCTAGACAACCAGTTCTGGCATAGGTCAAAAGAATACATTGGAGCTCTCTGGTTCCCTAGAGCACATCCCACAATATTCCACAGGAACTTAGCTAAGGAACAAGAGAAAAATAAATGATTCACACTCTCTTCACAGTCACAAAATTCACAAAAGTTAGCGGCTTTCCAGCCTTTTTTACTCTGATTGTCCTGGGTCAGAATCCTATTTTTTTATTACTAACCAAGTGAATGCCTTAACTTTAAGAGGCATCTTCATCCTCCACAGTTTTTAAAAAGGGAAAACAACTTGTCTAGCTATAAGATAGTGATACAGAGATTTAACGGAAAAGCTACCGGAGTTTGTAAGTAACCATTTAACTTTGTCAGGCTTATTCGACAAAATCACCTGACCACACATATCAAGTAACTTATTCCACATATCAAGAGTCTCCCCATGTAAACATCTTCTGAACCTAATACAATTAAACTCCAAGGTAAATACCTTCGCAATAGTAACGTGTTTGCAAAAAGTTAAATTATAAAGACGAGGAAAAATCAAACAAAGAGGTTTATCCTTTATCCACGCATCTTCCTAAAATCTAGTTTTACGTCCATCCCCCATAATTCTCTGGCAACAGCTATAGAAGATATTCTTAACTTCCATTAAGCCATTCCAGAAGTGGGAGTTGTTAGGAGATGATTCGCATTGAGTCAAAGTTTTCTTCTTCTTCTCAAACCAGACAAAACATCAACATCTATGACACTAAACACATACATATATATATATATATATATATATATATATATATATATCACAAACTATATTTCATAATGTAGACTTGGTTTTATACAATGCAACATTTTTAAGACTATGGGATGGGTGTGTATACAAATACAATCTCAACGGCAAAAAAAGGATCAGCTACCGAAAATGCACTAGGCCGCCCAACAATGAAGTATAAACTATTGTGAAAGTGTAATAGTGTCGTGGTGGGCGCACGGCAGATGCCATGGGATGGCAGGAGGAGGCTCGAGGGCACTGGTGGGCTCCGGAGGCAGGGTTGGCATGGCGAGCGCGGGACGCAAGACATACCCAGGTTCGGGGCTCTCCGGAGAGATAACACCCCTAGTCCTGCCGAGTGTGGTTGATATGCAATAGTACAAGGTTGCTCCTAGAGCTGTATGGAGGAACAAGGAAAGCTGGCCAAGGCTTAGGCTGCTCCTTCTTCCAAGGTGTGTTCTACTGATCAGTGGCTAGTTCCTGTGTGCTTACTGCTTCCAGCTTGCTTCCCCGTATGCGTGAGGGCTCCTGGGGGGTTTTATAGACCAACCCCCAGGGGTACAATGGTAATGCTACATGCCCATAGGGCCGGGCCGTCAGCGTCTAGGGACCCGGGGCTGGGACCCGCCGGGGCCTTGTGGTTCGCTGGGTTCCCCTAGGTGCGAGCCCCGCATGCCTAGGGGAACTGTGTGCCGTCTTGTCGATCGTCAGGGAGTGGCCGAGTCGAGTAGGGTACAGTGGTGCTCCGTCAGGTCGCCGCTTGCTGACGTCAGTGGTGACGACGGGGGCACTGGTGCTGCGCGGGCCCTGGTCAGCGGGTAGGTGAGGGGCACTGTTGCCATGCTCCGGCTGACCAGAGGCATGGGCGGGGCACTGTTGCATTGGTTATCTGGTGGATGAAGACTCATCCCATCGTACGGCCTGGATGGGACGGGCACTGACCCGTGGCTGGGTTGAGGAACACGCCAAGGGCGGAGCTTGCTTGTCGGGGAAGTCTTGGCGTGGCGGGTTTGGCTGTCTTGTGCTGGTGGTTGAGGCCGAGTCGAGGGGCTTGGACGGGTCAGAGAGTTTGGCCGAGTCGAGGGGCCTGGCCGGGTCGAGCGACCCGGCCAAGCGCGGGCCGGCTTGAGGGGCGATGCTGGCCCCGTTGTTTTTGAAAAGGATCCGGGTTCCGTTGCCTGCCCGGGGTTCATCCCCCCGTCTGTAGTCCCCGAAGTTGTGAAGGTCCGTTGTCTTCGAATGGGAGGGCCTTCGCAGTTTCCCCCTTTGAAAAGGCGAATCCCGCGAGCCCTGGGTCCGGAAACACCCACTGTGTTCCGGTTTTTGGAAACCGGATCGCGGCATCCCAGCAGTGGCGGGAAACCCAGGAGTCCATCGAATCTTTGGGCAATCTCTCGGGCTTTGCGCGGGCGCCACATGGTGCCTGGAAGTCGGAGGGGCCTGACAGGCCACATGCGTGACGGGACTGGGCAACGTGCTGGGGCCCGCCGCCGCATGCCCTTGGCCCATGCGCGCGGGTTTATTGCGGCGTCCGCAAGTCGGTTGCTCTTTCCCGTGCAGTTATTGCGCGCGTACGTGCGCACTAATTCCGGGGGATGGAAAAGGCGAGCGCAAACGATCCCATTCCCCCACGTTCGAAATGAGGGTTATAAATTGGGGCGAGACGGGCGACGGACATCACTCTCATGTTAGAAATATGCCCTAGAGGCAATAATAAAAGGATTATTATTATATTTGCTTGTTCATGATAATTGTCTTTTATTCATGCTATAATTGTATTATCCGGAAATTGTAATACACATGTGAATACATAGACCACAATGTCCCTAGTGAGCCTCTAGTTGACTAGCTCGTTGATCAACAGATAGTCATGGTTTCCTGACTATGGACATTGGATGTCATTGATAACGGGTTCACATCATTAGGAGAATGATGTGATGGACAAGACCCAATCCTAAGCATAGCACAAGATCGTGTAGTTCGTTTGCTAGAGCTTTTCCAAATGCCAAGTATCCTTTCCTTAGACCATGAGATCATGTAACTCCCGGATACCGTAGGAGTGCTTTGGGTGTACCAAACGTCACAACGTAACTGGGTGACTATAAAGGTATACTACGGGTATCTCCGAAACTATCTATTGGGTTGACATGGATCGAGACTGGGATTTTTCACTCCGTATGACAGAGAGGTATCTCTGGGCCCACTCGGTAATGCATCATCATAATGAGCTCAAAGTGACCAAGTGTCTGGTCACGGGATCATGCATTACGATACAAGTAAAGTGACATGCCGGTAACGAGATTGAACGAGGTATTGGGATACCGACGATCGAATCTCGGGCAAGTAACGTACCGATTGACAAAGGGAATTGTATACGGGGTTGCTTGAATCCTCGACATCGTGGTTCATCCGATGAGATCATCGAGGAGCATGTGGGGGCCAACATGGGTATCCAGATCCCGCTGTTGGTTATTGACCGGAGAGCTGTCTCGGTCATGTCTACGTGTCTCCCGAACCCGTAGGGTCTACACACTTAAGGTTCGGTAACGCTAGGGTTGTAAAGATATTAGTATGCAGCAAACCGAAAGTTGTTAGGAGTCCCGGATCAGATCCCGGACTTCACGAGGAGTTCCGGAATGTTCCGGAGGTAAAGAATTATATATGGGAAGTCGAGTTTCGGCCATCGGGAAAGTTTCGGGGGTTACCGGTATTGTACCGGGACCACCGGAAGGGTCTCGGGGGTCCACCGGGTGGGGCCACCCATCCTGGAGGGCCCCATGGGATGAAGTGGGAGGGGAACCAGCCCCTAGTGGGCTGGTGCGCCCCCCTGGGCACCCCTCTGCGCCTAGGGTTGGGAACCCTAGGGAAGGGGGCGCCTCCACTTGCCTTGGGGGGCAAGTTTCCCCCCTTGGCCGCCGCCCCCTAGGAGATCCCATCTCCTAGGGCTGCCCCCTGGGGTCCCTATATAAAGAGGGGGGTGGGAGGGCAGCCGCACCCTGACACCTGGCGCCTCCCTTTCCCCCTTGCTACACCTCTTCCTCCCGTAGTCGCTTGGCGAAGCCCTGCCGGATCCCTGCCGCATCCACCACCACGTCGTCGTGCTGCTGGATCTTCATCAACCTCTCCTTCCCCCTTGCTAGATCAAGAAGCAGGAGACGTCACACTGACCGTACGTGTGTTGAACGCGGAGGTGCCGTCCGTTCGACACTAGGATCTCCGGTGATTTGGATCACGACGAGTACGACTCCCTCAACCCCGTTCTCTTGAACGCTCCCGCTCGCGATCTACAAGGGTATGTAGATGCACTCCTCTCTCTCGTTGGTAGATGAACTCATAGATTGATCTTGGTGAACGTAGGAATTTTTTTATTTTATGCAACGTTCCCCAACAGTGGCATCATGAGCTAGGTCTATGTGTAGTTCTCTATTGCACGAGTAGAACAAAAATCTGTTGTGCGCGTAGGTGTTGTCAACTTTCTTGCCAGTACTAGTCTTATTTTTCTTCAGCGGTATTGTGGGATGAAGCTGCCCGGACCGACCTTACACGTACGCTTACGTGAGACAGGTTCCACCGACTGACATGCACTAGTTGCATAAGGTGGCTAGCGGGTGTCTGTCTCTCCCACTTTAGTTGGAGCGGATTCGATGAAAAGGGTCCTTATGAAGGGTAAATAGAAGTTGACAAATCATGTTGTGGTTATTCGTAGGTAAGAAAACGTTCTTGCTAGAACCCTATTGCAGCCACGTAAAAGATGCAACAACAATTAGAGGACGTCTAACTTGTTTTTGCAGCAATTGCTTTGTGATGTGATATGGCCAAAAGTTGTGATGAATGATGAATGATATATTGTGATGTATGAGATCATGTTCTTGTAATAGGAATCACGACTTGCATGTTGATGAGTATGAAAACCGGTAGGAGCCATAGGAGTTGTCTTAATTATTGTATGACCTGCGTGTCAATGATTTAACACCATGTAATTACTTTACTTTATTGCTAAACCGTTAGCCATAGTAGTAGAAGTAATAGTTGGCGAGCAACTTCATGGAGACACGATGATGGAGATCATGGTGTCATGCCGGTGACGAAGATGATCATGGAGCCCAGAAGATGGAGATCAAAGGAGCTATATGGTATTGGCCATATCATGTCACTACTATTTAATTGCATGTGATGTTTATTATGTTTATGCATCTTGTTTACTTAGAACGACGGTAGTAAATAAGATGATCCCTCATAATAATTTCAAGAAAGTGTTTCCCCTAACTGTGCGCCGTTGCTAAAGTTCGTCGTTTTGAAGCACCACGTGATGATCGGGTGTGATAGATTCCTACGTTCACATACAACGGGTGTAAAACAGTTTTACACATGCAAAAACACTTAGGTTAACTTGACGAGCCTAGCATGTACAGACATGGCCTCGGAACACAGAGACCGAAAGGTCGAACATGAGTCGTATGGAAGATACGATCAACATGGAGATGTTCACCGATGATGACTAGTCCGTCTCACGTGATGATCGGACACGGCCTAGTTGACTCGGATCATGTAACACTTAGATGACTAGAGGGATGTCAAATCTAAGTGGGAGTTCATTAAATAATTTGATTAGATGAACTTAATTATCATGAACTTAGTCTAAAATCTTTGCAAAATATGTCTTGTAGATCAAATGGCCAACGCTCATGTCAACATGAACTTCAACGCGTTCCTAGAGAAAACCAAGCTGAAAGATGATGGCAGCAACTATACGGACTGGGTCCAGAACCTGAGGATCATCCTCATAGCTGCCAAGAAAGCATATGTCCTAGAAGGACCGCTAGGTGAAGCACCCATCCCAGAGAACCAAGACGTTATGAACGCTTGGCAGTCACGTGCTGATGATTACTCCCTCGTTCAGTGCGGCATGCTTTACAGCTTAGAACCGGGGCTCCAAAAGCGTTTTGAGCAACACGGAGCATATGAGATGTTCGAGGAGCTGAAAATGGTTTTCCAAGCTCATGCCCGGGTCGAGAGATATGAAGTCTCCGACAAGTTCTATAGTTGTAAGATGGAGGAAAATAGTTCTGTCAGTGAGCACATACTCAAAATGTCTGGGTTGCACAACCGCCTGTCCCAGCTGGACATTAACCTCCCGGACGAGGCGGTCATTGACAGAATCCTTCAGTCGCTCCCACCGAGCTACAAGAGCTTTGTGATGAACTACAATATGCAGGGGATGGTGAAAACTATTCCCGAAGTATTTTCAATGCTGAAGTCGCCAGAGGTAGAAATCAAGAAAGAACATCAAGTGTTGATGGTCAATAAAACCACCAAGTTCAAAAAGGGCAAGGGTAAGAAGAACTTCAAGAAGGACGGCAAAGATGTTGCCGCGCCCGGTAAGCCAGTTGCCGGGAAGAAGTCAAAGAATGGACCCAAGCCTGAGACTGAGTGCTTTTATTGCAAAGGGAAGGGTCACTGGAAGCGGAACTGCCCCAAATACTTAGCGGACAAGAAGGCCGGCAACACTAAAGGTATATGTGATATACATGTAATTGATGTGTATCTTACCAGTACTCGTAGTAACTCCTGGGTATTTGATACCGGTGCCGTTGCTCATATTTGTAACTCACAGCATGAGCTACGGAATAAGCGGAGACTGGCGAAGGACAAGGTGACGATGCGCGTCGGGAATGGTTCCAAGGTCGATGTGATCGCCGTCGGCACGCTACCTCTACATTTACCCACGGGATTAGTTTTAAACCTCAATAATTGTTATTTAGTGCCAAGTTTGAGCATGACCATTGTATCTGGATCTCGTTTAATACAAGATGGCTACTCATTTAAATCCGAGAATAATGGTTGTTCTATTTATATGAGAGATATGTTTTATGGTCATGCCCCGATGGTCAATGGTTTATTCTTAATGAATCTCGAACGTAATATTACACATATTCATAGTGTGAATACCAAAAGATGTAAAGTTGATAACGATAGTCCCACATACTTGTGGCACTGCCGCCTTGGTCACATTGGTGTCAAGCGCATGAAGAAGCTCCATGCTGATGGACTTTTAGAGTCTCTCGATTATGAATCATTTGACACATGCGAACCATGCCTCATGGGCAAAATGACCAAGACTCCGTTCTCCGGAACAATGGAGCGAGCAACCAACTTATTGGAAATCATACATACTGATGTGTGTGGTCCAATGAGCGTTGAGGCTCGCGGAGGATATCGTTATGTTCTCACTCTCACTGATGACTTAAGTAGATATGGGTATGTCTACTTGATGAAACACAAGTCTGAGACCTTTGAAAAGTTCAAGGAATTTCAGAATGAAGTAGAGAATCAACGTGACCGAAAGATAAAATTCTTACGATCAGATCGTGGAGGAGAATATTTAAGTCACGAATTTGGTACGCACTTAAGAAAATGTGGAATCGTTTCACAACTCACGCCGCCTGGAACACCTCAGCGTAATGGTGTGTCCGAACATCGTAATCGCACTCTATTGGATATGGTGCGATCTATGATGTCTCTTACCGATTTACCGCTATCATTTTGGGGATACGCTCTAGAGACAGCTACATTCACTTTAAATAGGGCTCCGTCTAAATCCGTTGAGACGACACCGTATGAATTATGGTTTGGGAAGAAACCTAAGCTGTCGTTTCTAAAAGTTTGGGGATGCGATGCTTATGTCAAGAAACTTCAACCTGAAAAGCTCGAACCCAAGTCGGAAAAATGCGTCTTCATAGGATACCCTAAGGAAACCATTGGGTATACCTTCTACCTTAGATCCGAAGGCAAGATCTTTGTTGCCAAGAACGGATCCTTTCTGGAAAAAGAGTTTCTCTCGAAAAGAGTAAGTGGGAGGAAAGTAGAACTCGATGAAGTACTACCTCTTGAACCGGAAAGTAGTGCAGCTCAGGAAAATGTTCCTGTGGTGCCTGCACCGACTGGAGAGGAAATTCATGATGATGATCAAGGTACTTCGGATCAAGTTGCTACTGAACTTCATAGGTCCACAAGGACATGTTCCACACCAGAGTGGTATGGCAACCCTGTCCTGGAAATCATGTTGTTAGACAACGGTGAACCTTCAAACTATGAAGAAGCGATGGCGGGCCCAAATTCCAACAAATGGCTTGAAGCCATGCAATCCGAGATAGAATCCATGTATGAAAACAAAGTATGGACTTTGACAGACTTGCCCGATGATCGGCGAGCGATAGAAAACAAATGGATCTTTAAGAAGAAGACGGACGCGGATGGTAATATTACCATCTATAAAGCTCGACTTGTCGCTAAGGATTATCGGCAAGTTCAAGGGGTTGACTATGATGAGACTTTCTCTCCCGTAGCAAAGCTGAAGTCCGTCCGAATCGTGTTAGAAATTGCCGCATACTATGATTATGAGATATGGCACATGGACGTCAAAACGGCATTCCTTAACGGCTATCTTAAGGAGGAACTGTATATGATGCAGCCGGAGGGTTTTGTCGATCCTAAGAATGCTAATAAGGTATGCAAGCTCCAGCGATCCATTTATGGGCTGGTGCAAGCATCTCAGAGTTGGAACATTCGCTTTGATGAGATGATCAAAGCGTTTGGGTTTATGCAGACTTATGGAGAAGCCTGCGTTTACAAGAAAGTGAGTGGGAGCTCTGTAGCATTTCTCATATTATATGTAGATGACATACTTTTGATGGGAAATGATATAGAACTTTTGGACAGCATTAAGGTCTACTTGAATAAGTGTTTTTCAATGAAGGACCTTGGAGAAGCTGCTTACATATTAGGCATCAAGATCTATAGGGATAGATCAAGACACCTCATAGGTCTTTCACAAAGCACATACCTTGATAAGATATTGAAGAAGTTCAATATGGATCAGTCCAAGAAAGGGTTCTTGCCTATGTTGCAAGGTGTGAGATTGAGCTCGGCTCAATGCCCGACCACGGCAAAAGATAAAGAAGAGATGAGTGTCATCCCCTATGCCTCAGCCATAGGATCTATTATGTATGCCATGCTGTGTACCAGACCAGATGTAAACCTTGCCGTAAGTTTGGTAGGAAGGTACCAAAGTAATCCCGGCAAGGAACACTGGACAGCGGTCAAGAATATCCTGAAGTACCTGAAAAGGACAAAGGACATGTTTCTCGTCTATGAAGGTGACGAAGAGCTCGTCGTAAAGGGTTACGTCGATGCTAGCTTCGACACAGATCTGGATGACTCTAAGTCACAAACCGAATACATGTATATGTTGAATCATGGAGTAGTAAGTTGGTGCAGTTGCAAGCAGAGCGTCGTGGCGGGATCTACATGTGAAGCGGAGTACATGGCAGCCTCACAGGCAGCGCATGAAGCAATATGGATGAAGGAGTTCATCACCGACCTAGGAGTCATACCCAATGCGTCGGGGCCGATCACTCTCTTCTGTGACAACACTGGAGCTATTGCCCTTGCCAAGGAGCCCAGGTTTCACAAGAAGACCAGGCACATCAAGCGTCGTTTCAACTCCATCTGTGAAAATGTTCAAGATGGAGACATAGATATTTGCAAAGTACATACGGATCTGAATGTCGCTAATCCGTTGACTAAACCTCTTCCCCGAGCAAAACATGATCAACACCAGAACTCTATGGGTGTTCGATTCATCACAATGTAACTAGATTACTGACTCTAGTGCAAGTGGGAGACTGTTAGAAATATGCCCTAGAGGCAATAATAAAAGGATTATTATTATATTTCCTTGTTCATGATAATTGTCTTTTATTCATGCTATAATTGTATTATCCAGAAATCGTAATACACGTGTGAATACATAGACCACAATATGTCCCTAGTGAGCCTCTAGTTGACTAGCTCGTTGATCAACAGATAGTCATGGTTTCCTGACTATGGACATTGGATGTCATTGATAACGGCATCACATCATTAGGAGAATGATGTGATGGACAAGACCCAATCCTAAGCATAACACAAAATCGTGTAGTTCGTTTGCTAGAGCTTTTCCAAATGTCAAGTATCCTTTCCTTAGACCATGAGATCGTGTAACTCCCGGATACCATAGGAGTGCTTTGGGTGTACCAAACGTCACAACGTAACTGGGTGACTATAAAGGTATACTACGGGTATCTCCGAAAGTGTCTGTTGGGTTGACACGGATCGAGACTAGGATTTGTCACTCCGTATGACGGAGAGGTATCTCTGGGCCCACTCGATAATGCATCATCATAATGAGCTCAAAGTGACCAAGTGCCTGGTCGCGAGATCATGTATTACGGTATGAGTAAAGTGACTTGCCGGTAACGAGATTGAACGAGGTATTGGGATACCAACGATCGAATCTCAGGCAAGTAACGTACCAATTGACAAAGGGAATTGTATACGGGGTTGTTTGAATCCTCGACATCGTGGTTCATCCGATGAGATCATCGAGGAGCATGTGGGAGCCAACATGGGTATCCAGATCCCGCTGTTGGTTATTGACCGGAGAGCTGTCTCGGTCATGTCTACGTGTCTCCCGAACCCGTAGGGTCTACACACTTAAGGTTCATAACGCTAGGGTTGTAAAGATATTAGTATGCAGCAAACTGAAAGTTGTTCGGAGTCCCGGATGAGATCTCGGACATCACGAGGAGTTACGGAATGGTCCGGAGGTAAAGAATTATATATGGGAAGTCGAGTTTCGGCAATCAGGAAAGTTTCGGGGGTTACCGGTATTGTACCGGGACCATCGGAAGGGTCCCGGGGGTCCACCGGGTGGGGCCACCCATCCCGGAGGGCCCCATGGGCTGAAGTGGGAGGGGAACCAGCCCCTAGTGGGCTGGTGCGCCCCCCGGGCCCCCCTCTGCGCCTAGGGTTGGGAACCCTAGGGGAGTGGGCGCCTCCATTTGCCTTGGGGGGCAAGTTTCCCCCCTTGGCTGCCGCCCCCCTAGGAGATCCCATCTCCTAGGGCTGGCGCCCCCCTGGGGTCCCTATATAAAGAGGGGGGTGGGAGGGCAGCCGCACCCTGACACCTGGCGCCTCCCTTTCCCCCTTGCTACACCTCTTCCTCCCGTAGTCGCTTGGCGAAGCCCTGCCGGATCCCTGCTGCATCCACCACCACGCTGTCGTGCTGCTGGATCTTCATAAACCTCTCCTTCCCCCTTGCTGGATCAAGAAGGAGGAGACGTCACGCTGACCGTACGTGTGTTGAACGCGGAGGTGCCGCCGTTCGACACTAGGATCTCCGGTGATTTGGATCACGACGAGTACGACTCCCTCAACCCCGTTCTCTTGAACGCTTCCGCTAGCGACCTACAAGGGTATGTAGATGCACTCCTCTCTCTCGTTGCTAGATGAACTCATAGATTGATCTTGGTGAACGTAGGAAAAATTTTATTTTATGCAACGTTCCCCAACATCTCGCTCGCGCTCCCTTGCCTCTTCATCCTCTGCTCCTTGCGACTGCCACGCTATGACGCCCGCCGCTTTGAGCAGAGCTTAGTTGCCGCTTGTCTTCCTTCTTTCTCTCCGTTCATCATCGATGGCGCTGCCGTCGGGCTCCTGGATGGGCTTGACCGTCACCGCCGATGACATCGCCTACCTCCGCAACACCCGGCGCCTTCCGGAGGAGACGGAGGTCGGGGTGCGCCTGCCGCACGGCGAGCAGAGGCCGCAGGCCGTGGGCATGGAGCATGTTGTCTTCTTCCCATATAAGCGCGGGTTCAGTCTTCCGGTGAGCGCCTTCTTAGGCAACTTCCTGGGGTTCTTCGGGCTCCAGCCCCATCATCTTGGCGTCGGCGCCATCGTTCAACTCTCCGGCTTCGTCACCCTCTGCAAGGGATACCTGGGGGTCGAGCCCTCGATCGACCTCTGGGCGCGCTTCTTCTCCTTGAAGCAGCAGGGGCCTACGGCTGGGGAGTTCTCCAACTGCGGGGCCGCCGTCATCATGAAGCGGGCGGGCGCAGACTTCCCCAAGATACCACTTGAAGATTCTACCAAGAAATGGCAGAACTCCTTCTTCTACTTCCGCAACCTTGGGCAGACCGCATCAATCTGCAGGCCTTCGTCGATGCACCGCTGCGGGGCGAAGATGAATTGGGACTACAGCCCCAGGCACCCGTCGCAGGAGATACTCAATCTATGCGAGCGGGTGTCGGTGATGAAGGCGCGGGAGGGGCTTAGCGGCACCGACCTTATTGCCGCCTTCATAATGCATCGGGTTCTGCCGCTGCAGCGATGCAGCTGCCTCATCAGCGAGATGGACGACCTTCAGGACCCCAACCGCCTGGCAGCCACACATCTGGCGGCAGACCAGATTGCACGCCGGGTCAACGACATCTCCAAGGCCGGGATGAGGGACGACTGGAAATTCGGCAAGCGTGGTACAGCCGTTCGAGGCCTACGCCCACGGTGAATATCTGGTCTTCATATTTTGTTGTTGCGCATCTTCTCATCCGTCCCGACACAAAGCGGGAGGTGCTTTTGAATGCCATCCGGCACCCTTACGCCCGAGCTCCGTCGCAGGTTGTGCGGGCGGCGTCGGAGGAGCCCGCGGCCCACGACAGAGGAGAGGAGGAGGACGCCAATGTTGGCACAGAGCGCCGCACGGGTAAGTCTTGCTCTTTGCTTTCTCTTTCATGTTTCTTGAGTTGTTGGGCGCGACGCGGCGCGGATGCTACTGATGTAGACCGTTGACGCAGTGCCGTTGGGTGGAGGAGGCAGCACGCGGGCGGAGCCGGGTCGTCGCGAGAGCCAGCGCCGAGCCGGCCGCACGGGAAGGATAGCGTCGTGCCACGGCCTCGGGCCGTGAAGCATGCGGCAGACCCGGCCAGAGGCGCGAGCCCGGCCGCCAAGAGGAGGCGCGGTGTCGTGCAGGAGAGGCTGGCGAGGTCCGCCGTCCCGGTGCTGTCGGGGTAAGCTTTTCTTCTGCCTTCATCCGAGTAGCCGAGTCGGCCTTGTTCGTTGTTCATTTTGTCTTGGGCTTCAGGTCGCCGATCGCGCTAGCGAGGGCGGCGGCTGATGCCGCGGCCGCTGAGGATGCCATGTTTCGGAGGAGCCAGTCTGGCACCATTGACCGGGACGAGGAGGAGGAGCCGGCAGATCTGGACCTCGGCCTGGACCAGACTGATGCCGAAGGCCTGGCCTGGCGGGATCGGAACAGGGCCGAGGTGGAGCTGGAGGCGGCATCAGTTCGGGCGTGGACCGAAGCTGCGGCGGCGTGGGCGCGAGCCGGCGAGCAGCCGGCGTGGCGCGAGATGCCGGAGGGCACGGTGGTGACGGCGACGGTCTTTCAGCCGTCATCAGTGAGGGAGCGCGGCCAAGGAGGCCGGGCTGAGGTGGTGGACCTCGACCTGGAGGTCGTGGAGGTGGAGGACGACACCCTGCCGCGGGTCGATGCTGTCAAGCGGGCGGGGGTCGACGGAGGCCGCGGCGACGCCGTCTTGGAGGAGGCACCACGGATGGCGCCCGAGGGGACGCCCCGGGCGTCGGAGGGGGTGATACGTCTCCAACGTATCTATAATTTATGAAGTATTCATGCTATTATATTATCCTTCTATGATGATTTATATGCATTTATATGTCATTTTATATGATTTTTTGGAATAACCTATTAACCTACAGCCCAGTGCCACTTTCTATTTTCTCCTTGTTTTTGTGTTTTACAGAAAAGGGATACCAAACGGATCCCAAATGACGTGCCAATTTTTGAGGATTTTTTATGGACCAAAAGAAGACCACGGAGCATCGGAGTTGGGCTAGAAGAGTCCCGGGCTGCCCACGAGAGTGGGGGGCGTGCCCCCCCCTTAGGGAGCGCCCCCTATCTCGTGGACAGCCCGGAGACCCCCTTGACGTGAAACCAATGCCAAATATTCCTATATATACAGAAACCTTCGGGAATTAACCTAGATCAGAAGTTCCGCTGCCGCAAGCCTATGTAGCCACGAGAAATCAATCTAGGCCCTCTCTGCCACCCTGCCGGAGGGGGCCATCATCACAGGAGGCCATGGAGGAGGATCTCGGAGGGGCCATCATCGCCATGAAGGCCAAGGACCAGAGGGGGAAAGCCATGGAGGAAGAAGCACAAGGGGGAGAACCTCTCCTCCTCTCTCTTGGTGGCACCAGAGTGCCACTGGGAGGGGAATCATCGCCGCGGTGATCGTCTTCATCAACATCACCATCATCATCACCATCCTCATCTCTTTTACGTGGTCCACTCTCCCACACCCCGCTGTAATCCCTACTTAAACATGGTGCTTTATGCTACATATTATGATCCAATGATGTGTTGCCATCTTATGATGTTTTGAGTAGATATCTTTTGTCCTTGAGTTGATTGATGATCTAGATTGGTACGAGTTGTATGTTTTATTCTTGGTGCTGTCCTATGGTGCCCTCCATGTTGCGCAAGCGTGAGGGATTCCCGCTGTAGGGTGTTGCAATACGTGCATGATTCACTTATAGTGGGTTGCGTGAGTGACGGAAACACAAACCCGAGTAAGGGGGTTGTTGCGTATGGGATAAAAGGGGACTTGATTGCTTTAATGCTATGGTTGGGTTTTTACCTTAATGATCTTTAGTATTTGTGAATGCTTGCTAGAGTTCCAACCATAAGTGCATATGATCCAAGGATGGAAAAGTATGTTAGCTTATGCCTCTCCCTGATATGAAATTGCAATGACAACTATCGATCTTGTTAACAATTGCTTAGGACAATTCCGCACACCGATCCACCATTATTCCACACTCGCTATTTATATTATTTAGTATTATATTCTAACTTTATGATAACAGCACCTACTTTTATGTTTTGGCTCTCTGATATCATACAAAGTTATCTTATTCATACCCACAACACAGTTTTATTTCTTGTTTCTAGTTGGAAGCAAACGTTCGCTGCACGTAGAATCGTATCAGTGGCAGATAGGTCTTGAGAGAATATTGATCTTACCTTTAGCTCCTTGTGGGTTCGACACTCCATACTTATCACTTCCACCTTTGGGAATTGCTACGATGATTCCTTGCACTTGGGGATTATCAAGCTCTTTTCTGGCGCCGTTGCCGGGGAGCAATAGCGTGGGGTTGATATTTTCGTGTGTGCTTGTTTGCTTTCTTTACTTAGTAGATTTTGTTTTTCCTTTTTTTGTTTCTATTTAGTTGTGGGTGAAACATACAATTTTTTTTAAAAAGAATGAAAATACCAAAAAATAATTACTTGCCTGTCATGCTTAAAAAAGTTTTTCAAAAAGAGAAGTAATTGGAAAGTTATGCATTGAAGAAGTGAGGGTCGACCTTGAGCACTTGTGTTCATGCTCATGGAAACAATGTAGAATTTTTCATGGAAGTTTCTCTGTAAATAATTATCCCCTTGTTTATATTCTTTGTATTATAAAAATATTGTGCCAAGCTTTGGTTTTAGGATGATAAGATTGCTTGCTTACTATGTGAAGAACAAAAACAGAAACTTTGGCTGTAGTGCTTGAATTTACGTTTTTTACTGGAAAGTCAAGTGGGTATGAAACTTTTTTCACATTACTTCTGTACAAATTGTTCAAATTATAAAATTTATTCCATAATTTTTGGAGTTACAGAAGTTTACCAAACTTCCAGATTACTACAGACTGTCCTGTTCTTGACAGATTCTGTTTTTCATGTGTAGTTTGCTTATTTTGATGCATCTATGGCTAGTATGCAGGGTATGAACCATAGAGAAGTTGGAATACAGTAGGTTTAACACCAATATAAACAAAGAATGAGTTAATTCCAGTACCTTAAAGTGATAGTTTGCTTTATTACACTAACGGATCTCACAAGTTTTTGTTTAAGTTTTTTTTGTGAATGAAGTGTTTGAAGAACGAGGAGTTACCGATGTGAGAAGAATAAAGAGAGACAAAAGTTCAAGCTTGGGGATGCCCAAGGCACCCCAAGTAAATATTTCAAAGGATATTCAAGCATCTAAGCTTGGGGATGCCCCGGTTGGCATCCCATCTTTCTTCCTCAACAAACATCGGTATACCTCGGTTTTTGTTTTGTTCACATGATTTGTGTCCTTTGTGTTTGTATTTTTCTTTAAGAATCATGCTAGTATGAGATATCTCTTCATTGATTTACAGAATACTTCATGTGCTTCACTTATATCTTTTAAGTATGATCTTATAGAATTGCTCTTTGTGCTTCACTTAAATCGTTTGAGTATGGTTTTGTAGAATGCTTTGAGCTTGTATGTTGGCTAGTCTTTGTTAATTGTAGAATGCTCGAGGAACTTCACTTATATCTTTTGGAGTATGAATAATACTATAATTCAAAGTGGGTTTGGAAGAGTGTCAACTTTAGTTAGTATTCCACTATTTCGGAAGAGGTTCCAATTAAGTATGTGACCAAAGTTGCTATCCATGTTGCTACTGGAAGTTTTTATGAGGAAGGAATATGTGCTTGTAGGAGTTGCAATAATATCAAGTTTCCTCTCTATGTGCTTAAATTTTTAAAGTTATACTTGTTTTACCTTCCTATGCTAGTTGATTCTTGTTCCTATAAATTGTGTGCTCACAAAATCCCTAGGCATAGGAAGTGGGTTAGATTTAAATATGCTAGTCATATTCTTCATGAAGCTCTTTTTATGTTTCAACTCTTATCTTTTATGCGAGCATCATTGAAATCATCATGCCTAGCTAAAAGGCATTAAAAAAGCGCTTGTTGGGAGACAACCCAATGTTTATCCTTACTATTTTTGTGTGTCTACATGATTAAGCTACTGTAGTAATCATGTTTTATAGCTTTTGTTTCAATAAAGTGCCAAGTAAGGCCTTTGGGAAGACTTGGGTGAAAGTTAATGTGATTTTGCTGTAAAAAACAGAAACTTTGCGCTCACGAGATAAGCTGTCATCTTTTTACAGGAGAGTGCTTTTGAGTTGATTCTTTTTGCAGAAGATTAATAGACAAATTCCTCATGTCCACCAATTTATTTCATAATTTTTGGAGTAGCAGAAGTGTGGTTATTGTTTAGATCATTACAGACTGTTCTGTTTCTGATAGATTCTGTTTTCATTGCATAGTTTGCTTGTTTTCTAGTTTCTATGGCTTATATTTCTCAATATAAATTGTAGAAATAATATGGTACAGTAGGCATTATGTGAAAACAATTATGAACCTTGTCTTTTACAGTACCAAAGTGCATCGTTTACTCTTTATCATACTAACCTATCTCACGAAGTTTGGTTGAGTTTTGTGTGGTTGAAGTTTTCAAGTTTTGGGTAAAGATTCGATGGACTATGGAATAAGGAGTGGCAAGAGCCTAAGCTTGGGGATGCCCCGGAAGGTATTCCCTCTTTCATCTTCGTTCATCGGTAACTTTACTTTGAGCTATATTTTTATTCACCACATGATATGTGTTTTGCTTGGAGCGTCATTTCCTCTTGTTAGTATTTTCTTGCTGTTATTTAGAATAATGTTTTGCATCTTTAGTTTCAATAAAAATGTCAGGGATAGCCTTTACCATGCTTATTTTGCTAGTATCCATGTTGCTGTTTCAAAACAGAAAGTTTACCGCTGTTGCAAAAATTCCCTAGAAAAGTCAGAGAATGGTATAATGTTTAATCTTTTTGCATATTAAGCTCTGATAAATTTATTACAGTGGGAATTTTCTCTTATAATTTTTGGAGTTAGGGAAGTATTGATACTCTTGCATTCTTTACCGACTGTACTGTTTTGGCAGATTGCTGTTATGTTTGCGTTGTTTGCGTATGCTTGCTTGTTTAGTGATTCTATTTGAGGATAGGAGTATTAAATTTGCAGATGCATTTAGTATTCAATGTTGAATAACAATTTTAGTGATTTGTTACAGTAGAAAATGACAAGTTTTTGTATTGGTTTATACTAACCCATCTCACGAGTTCTTGTTGAGTTTGTTGTGAATGAAGCTTATGATAAAAAGAGAAACCATGATATGAGAGGAATTAAGAAGACATAAAAGCTCAAGCTTGGGGATGCTCAAGGCACCCCAAAATAATATTTCAAGAAGTCTCAAGCATCTAAGCTTGGGGATGCCCCGGTAGGCATCCCACCTCTCTTGTTCAACAACTATCGGTTAGTACCGGTTGAGCCTAAGTTTTTGCTTCTTCACATGAGTTGTGCTATCCTTGCAATGTCATTTTATTTCAATTTTACTCGCTGTTTGAATAAAATCATTGGATCTGATTATTGAATAAAAAAGGGAACCCTCCCATGGCTAGTTAATTATTTGACTACTCAGTGTCTTTCACTCATATCTTTTGGAGTAGTTTTTCATTTACTCGTGTGCTTCACTTATATCCTATGAGTAAATTGTTGAATGAGTTGAATGTCATGAATCTGAATTTATATATGTTTCATTTGCTTATAACATGGATAGTAATGACTTCACATATAAAGAGTATGAGGCATAAAAATTGTTGAGAGTTGGCAAACGTAGTTTTGGTCATTGTTGCAATTAATAGGAAGTAATAAGGAAAGAGAGGTTCACATACAAATATATTATCTTGGACATCATTTATGATTGGGAGCACTCATTAAGTATGACATGCTAAAAGAGTTGACGTTGGACAAGGAAGACAACGTAATGGTTTATGTTTTTCGACATCTCAATTAAAGTATATTGTCATTGACCATCCTAACATGTTGAGCTTGCCTTTCCCCCTCATGCTAGCCAAAAATTCCTAGCACCAAGTAGAGATACTACTTGTGCTTCCAAATATCCTTAAACCCAGTTTTGCCATGAGAGTCCACCATATCTACCTATGGATTGAGTAAGATCCTTCAAGTAAGTTGTCATTGGTGCAAGCAATAAAAATTGCTCTCTAAATATGCATAACTTATTAGTGTGGAGAAAATAAACTTTGTACGATCTTGTTGTGGAAGTAATAAAAGCGACGAACTGCATAATAAAGGTGATCCTCACCTTTCCCTTTTTCATTTTATCCTTTGGCAAGCTCCTCATGTTTGAAAGATCATGATATATATATCAAATTGGATGTAAGTTAGCATGGGCTATTATTGTTGACATCACCTAAAGGTGAATACGTTGGGAGGCAACACAATAAGCCCCTATTTTTCTCAGTGTCCGGCTGAAACTCCATAACCACAAGTATTGCGTGAGTGTTAGCAATTGTAGAAGACTATATGATAGTTGAGTATGTGGACTTGCTGAAAAGCTCTATTCTGGACTCTTTCTGATGTTATGATAAATTGCAATTGCTTCAATGACTAAGATTATAGTTTGTTAGTTCTCAATGAAGTTTCCGAACCATACTTGACATTGTGAATAGATTGTTACTTGATCATGAAAAGTTTTATGAGATAAGCTATTATTATGACACATATTGATGCTAGAAAAGGTGATTGAAATTATCTTTGATCAAATTTGTGCACCCACTAGCATTCACACTTCATAAATTATTTCTTTTATCATTTACCTACTCGAGGACGAGAAGGAATTAAGCTTGGGGATGCTGATACGTCTCCAACGTATCTATAATTTATGAAGTATTCATGCTATTATATTATCCTTTTATGATGATTTATATGCATTTATATGTCATTTTATATGATTTTTGGGACTAACCTATTAACCTAGAGCCCAGTGCCAGTTTATGTTTTCTCCTTGTTTTTGTGTTTTATAGAAAAGGGATACCAAATGGAGCCCAAATGACGTGCCAATTTTTGAGGATTTTTTATGGACCAAAAGAAGACCACGGAGCATCGGAGTTGGGCCAGAAGAGTCCCGGGCTGCCCACGAGAGTGGGGCCCCCCCTAGGGCACGCCCCCCTATCTCGTGGACAACCCGGAGACCCCCCTGACGTGAAACCAACGCCAAATATTCCTATAAATACAGAAACCTTCGGGAATTAACCTAGATCAGAAGTTCCGCCGCCGCAAGCCTCTGTAGCCATGAGAAATCAATCTAGGCCCTCTCTGCCACGCTGCCGGAGGGGGCCATCATCACCGAAGGCCATGGAGGAGGATCTTGGAGGGGCCATCATCGCCATGAAGGCCAAGGACCAGAGGGGGAAAGCCATGGAGGAAGAAGCACAAGGGGGAGAACCTCTCCTCCTCTCTCTTGGTAGCACCAGAGTGCCATCGGGAGGAGAATCATCGCCGCGGTGATCGTCTTCATCAACATCACCATCATCATCACCATCCTCATCTCTTTTACACGGTCCACTCTCCCACACCCCACTGTAATCCCTACTTGAACATGGTGCTTTATGCTACATATTATGATCCAATGATGTGTTGCCATCTTATGATGTTTTGAGTAGATATCTTTTGTCCTTGAGTTGATTGATGATCTAGATTAGTACGAGTTGTATGTTTTATTGTTGGTGCTGTCGTATGGTGCCCTCCATGTTGCGCAAGCGTGAGGGATTCCCGCTGTAGGGTGTTGCAATACGTGCATGATTCACTTATAGTGGGTTGCGTGAGTGACGGAAACACAAACCCGAGTAAGGGGGTTGTTGCGTATGGGATAAAAGGGGACTTGATTGCTTTAATGCTATGGTTGGGTTTTTACCTTAATGATCTTTAGTATTTGCGGATGCTTTCTAGAGTTCCAATCATAAGTGCATATGATCCAAGGATGGAAAAGTATGTTAGCTTATGCCTCTCCCTCATATGAAATTGCAATGATAACTATCGATCTTGTTAACAATTGCTTAGGACAATTCCGCACACCGATCCACCATTATTCCACACTCGCTATTTATATTATTTAGTATTATATTCTAACTTTATGATAACAGCACCTACTTTTATGTTTTAGCTCTCCAATATCATACAAAATTATCTTATTCATACCGACAACACAGTTTTATTTCTTGTTTCTAGTTGGAAGCAAACGTTCGGTGCATGTAGAGTCGTATCAATGGCAGATAGGGCTTGAGAGAATATTGATCTTACCTTTAGCTCCTTGTGGGTTCGACACTCCATACTTATCACTTCCACCTTTGGGAATTGCTACGATGATTCCTTGCACTTGGGAATTATCAGGGGGCGCCGCAGGTGGTGGCGCCACAGGCCACCCCGGCCGTCGAGCCGACGGTGGTGTCACAGGCCATCCTGACGTCCGGGTCGGTGGCGGCGCTGGAGAGGGCGTCGGAGGAGGCACCAGCCGTGGCGGGAGGGGCCGGCAGAGAGCATTCCCTGGTGCTCAGGCCAGGGGGCATCGGGCCGCCGGGACGCAGCTAGCGCAGAGCGGGACCTCGTGGTTTTTGGGCCTCAGACCCAGGAGGAGGCAGCGATGGTGTGCCATCAGCCGTTGTCTGCGCGGGCGGACAGACCGGTTTGAGGCCTTCGCCCAGGCCGAGGTGGAGCGGACGCGGGAGCTGGAGCGCACCGTGCTGGTGAGTTTCCTTTTAGCCTTCCGGTATTTCTTCTTTTGCAGCTTCTTCTTTAGTGGGGGCGCGCTAGCGCACCCACTGGGTGTAGCCCCCGAGATTCAGGCCAACTACGTAGTAGTTGGGTCGAATCTTTGGAATGCTGTCTTTGTATTGACCGCTTCTTCTTATAGCAACTGGACGCCTACCGGGTTAGCGCCTTCAACCGCCTCCTGGGCAAGTACCGGGATCTCAAGGAGCAGCTTGCCGCCAAGGAGGAGGAGCTCCACGTTGCCGCAGGTATCTTCATACTCTTTTTAGTTTGGGTGCTCTAGCGCACCCACTGGGTGTAGCCCCCGAGATTCGGGCCAACTGTGTAACAGTTGAGTCGAATCTTAAATCATGCTCTTCTTTTCTGAATCTTCTTTTTGCAGCTAAGGTGTTGGATCGGCAGACCCAGCTGCTTCGGGTTGGTCACCACTACGACCGGCTTGTCGCTGATGCCGGCCGTCTCAGAGTCGAGGTGGAGCAGGCGAAGGCAGAGGCGGCGGTGGCCCGACGGTCGCTCGACGAAGCCAGCCGGCTGCACGAGCAGTTGGCGGGCGACAAGAGCCGCCTCGAGGTCGAGGTGGAGCACCTCAAGGCGGAGGCTGCCAAGGTGGTGGAGGCGCAGCGGGCCCTGGCCGAGGCGGACTAGCAACACGGCAGGTTGGCCGACGACAAAGGCCAGGTTCAGGCCGAGATGGAACGCTTGAAGGGGCAGGTGACCGCGGCAGAGGCAGCCCGCCAGGAGAAGGCCCGCCGCTGCGAAGCGTCGGAGAAGGCGGCCGAGGACAAGGACGCCGAGCTGAAGGCAGCCCTTGCCAAGATGACCGACTTGGAGAAGGCGCTCCAGGAGCGTGACCGCGCCATTGATTGGGAGCGGCACGACACGTTGCTTGAAGCGTAGTACCTGGAAGAATCCTTCTCCAGTAAGTGCTTTTTCTTGAGTTCTGCCGGGTTGGGATTCGGCTTCTTGTCCTTGATGTCTTTTTTCTGACTTGCTTTGTTTTCTGTCGGGGGACTTCCCGGCGACGCATCAGCTGGCGCATGAGGACGTCCGCTTCCAGTGCGACCCGCTGGGGGTCGTCGGCTCCGGGACCAACGCGCAGGTGGCGTGGACCTTCCCGGAGATTATGACCGCCACCGAGGCTCGCATGCGTGTCTTGGGCGACCAGATGGGGCGGCTGTCGCTGGCCGACATAGCGATGATGGCGGCCCTATGGCCGGGCTCCGTTGCGCCGAGCAACTTCACGCGGCAGGCGCGCTGGCTGGAGATGGGGCCGGATCGGCTCCATGACTAGCGCGTCTCCGTCGCACGTGCCGGCGCCGAGATGGCGCTCCGCTTTGTGCTGTCTTGGCACTCGGACCTGCAGCTAGACGCGTTGATGGGCCAACGGGCCAGCTCGGAGCAGCAGCTGCAGGAGCAGGCCGGACGGATCGCTTCCCGGGCCAGCTACATCACGGGTTCGCCTTCCATGACGAGTTCCACCCTGAGCGGGCGGAAGACGGCGGAGTCATTGCTGGCGACGACTATGGCCTGCTTCTGCATGACTCGGAGGGCAGCTCCGAGGAGACGGGTGTCTACCACGACGGGGGTGCCGAGGACGACACTGGTACTTCGGCGGACCCGGAGGCTGCCGTGGGGGAGCCGTCGACTTCGCGACCCGGCGCTGGAGACGCCTGAGGCCGTCCTTCATGTTTATGACTTAGTAGAATTTGTCGTTAGGTATTAGGTCCACCGACCCACTGGGGGTTTCTAGGTGTAATGAACTCTGGTCGTGGGCCATTTCTTAAATATTATGTGATGTGTATATTTTGTGATTGTCTGTGCTCTCGCCTTTCGTTTTTTGAACCGATTTTTTGTGTTTTTCCTTTCTCGAACCTCCCCGCCCCCCCACGAGTCTAATGGCCAAGGCTTCGGTCCGTGACAAGGAGTTCGATTTTTGAGAGGAGCGTGCATTACTTAGGCTTTTCAAAACGTTGAGCGCGAGCGAAACACACACTGGGCCGGCTGGCGGCAATCTGGCAAAGCCGGTTGGCGAGTAGCCGGTCATGTGGCCGTTTTTTAGAGTGACGGGCCGGGTTGGTCGACCCGGCGGCATTTGACTTAGTGTTTGAAGCGTGCTGGAGCTCTGTCCCGTTGTGCTTGCCAGCCAACAGCCGAAGCCGGATCTACGGCCTAGGGCGAAGTGAGGGGCCGCGGCGTCCTTAGTGCGTCAGGAATCACCAAGGAAGGCAGCGTGTGGTGAGCGAGCCGGCCAGCCCCCGAGCCCTCGGGTCGAGCGTGTCGGACCGGTGGCCGGGTTCAGAAGCATAGTGATGCATAAAAGTAGGAGACACAATAACTTGGCCGGCAAAAGGTAGCCCCCGAGCATCGTTCGGGGACTCCGTAGTTTCATGCGTTTACAAAAGGCAGCGATACCTACATTCATACGGCTAACTGTAAAACAGGCAGAGGAGTTCCGCATTCCACGGCCGGGGCGTCTCTTCACCGGCGGTGTCTCTCTTGCGCTTGTTTACCATGTGTGCGTTGATGAGGTAGTAGGCGTTGCGACCGCACAAGACCCGACTGACGATGAACGGGCCCTCCCATGGAGAGGACAGCTTGTGCTGGCTGGCTTGCTCTTGGACGAGTCGGAGGACGAGGTCGCCCTCGCGGAATGCGAGGGGCTTGATTTTCTTGCTGTGGTAATGCCTTGGGCCTTGCTGGTACATGGCCGAATGGCTGAGAACCAGAAGGCAAGCTTCTTCGAGTAGGTCGACACCGTCTTCGCGGGCTTCTTTGGCTTCGGCTTTAGTGTACATCGCGACGCTCGGCGAGTCGAACTTGACGTCAGTCGGGATGACGGCTTTGGCTTCATAGACGAGGAAGAACGGGGTGAACCTGGTCGACCGGTTTGGCGTAGTTCGGAGACTCCAGAGGACAACCGACAACTCGTTGAGCCAGCTGCCGGGTGAGCGGATGAGCAGCTCGACGAGCCATGGTTTGATGCCGGATAGGATGAGGCCGTTGGCCCGCTTGACCTGCCCATTGGATTGCGGGTGTGCAACGGAGGCCAGGTCGAGGCGGATGCCGGAGACGGAGCAGTATTGCGCGAGCGCGCCCATGGCGAAGTTGGTGTCGTTGTCCGTGATGATGCTGTCCGGCATGCCGTAGCATACCGCGATGTCTTTGATGAACCGGACGGCTGTTGGCTCGTCCAGTTTCTTGATTGGCCGTGCTTCGATCCACTTGGTGAACTTGTCCACCGCCACCAGCAAATGTGTCATGCCGCCTCGGGCGGTTTTGAAGGTCCCACCATGTCGAGTCCCCAGACCACGAAGGGCCAGGCGATCGGGATGGCGCAGAGTGCTGACGCCGGCTGGTGGTTGCGCTTGCTGAAGTGCTGGCATCCCTCGCACTTGAGGACGAGTGACTCGGCGTCTTGGAGGGTCGTGGGCCAGTAGAAACCATGGCGAAAAGCCTTGGCCACCAGGGATGGTGACGCGGCGTGGTGCCCGCATTTGCCCTGGTGTACGTCGAGGAGGATGTCGATGCCTTGGTCCTGCTCGACGCAGCGCTGGAACACGCCGGTGGAGCTGCGTTTGACGAGCTTGTTGTTCATGATGCTATAGGCGAACACCCAGCATTGCACCTGCCGGGACTCGGTCTTCTCCATGGGGAGGACCCCGTTCTCCAAGAACTCTGAGATGGGTAGGGCCCAAGACGGGGCCATCACCACGGCGAAGACGGCTACCAGGGCGGGTTCCGGGTCGGCAGCCCCCGAGCCGCGCTGAGCAGCCCTCGGGTTGGGGATGGCGACGGCCAGGTTGAGGGTGATGGTGGCCTGGTTGGTGGCTTCTGCTTCGGGGCCGAGTTCAGCAGCCCCCGGGCCGGGTTCAGCAGTCCCCGAGCTGGGTTCAGAAGTCCCTGGGTCGGGTTGAGGCGCAGCCGGGTCGTCCGTGATGTGGATGGACTCGGAGTCCGGAGACGGCTTGACGGACGGCTTGCGTAGGTGCTCGAGGGAGACGCCGGACGGGATGGACTGTCGGGACGAGGCGATCTAGGCGAGTGTGTCGGCTGCCTCGTTCTCCGCGCGTGGGACATGGAGAAACTCATAGCCCTCGACGGATCTAGACAGCTTCTGTACGAGGAAGCGATAGCTTGCCATGTTGGTGTCGCGGGCGTCCCACTCGCCGGAGCATTGTTGCACCACCAGATCCGAGTCGCCGTAGCACAGGATGCACCGGATGTTGAGTTCCTTGGCAAGCCGAAGGCCATGCACAAGGGCTTCGTACTCGGCGACATTGTTGGAGGCGGTGAAGTGGATCTGGAGTGCGTAGCGGAGTCAGTGGTTGCTGCAGGTGATGCCGATGGCGGTGGTGTAGTCGGTAAGCCAGTCCTCCGGTTTCACGGTTCCGTTGTACTTGGGGGTGTCATGGGGGAGTGTGAACCCTTTCGGAAAGGGCTCCTCCCGAATGTGTGGGCCGAAGCACGCCGGTTCGACGGCGCCGCCTTCCTCCACCTCCAGGGAGAAAGCGAACCGATCGAGGCGATGGCGGGCATCGTTGTCGTCGATGGCACGTGCACCGAGTCGGTTGTCGACTGCCGGCAGGGGCCGGGTCAGTTGGGGCAACACACCGACCAAGCTGGCCGGGTCCTCGTCGGTTCTCCAGGGCCGGCTCGGCGCCTAAGCCGCCGACGGCCATCAGGGCCGGGTCACGCCGGGTCTGGGTTCGGCTGGAGTGCGCCTAGCCGGGTGGTGAGGATGTCGTGTGCTGATGATCGTCGGGTCCGGCAACGCGGGCGGAGCCCGAGCCGGACAGCTAGGCGAGCTGGTTGAGGCGGTCTTGCTGCGTGTTGGCCGTGTCGAGGAGATCGTGCATCCGCTTGATGCGCTCCTTTAGCTCCTTGCTAGTGAGCTGATCCAGGCCGATCGCGGCCGCCTGGGCAGTGCGCATGTTCTTCACGGGAGCCTCGTAGATGGTCGGGATGGCGCCGAGGGCACGGCCGATCGCTCCGCTGCGGGCTCGCATGTAGGCGACCCGGCTCGGCTCGGCCGCGGTAGGCGTGAAGCCGCAGGCGGTGTTGCGCTCCAGCTGAGCGGAATCCAGGCGACGCTGCGTGGCGGCGAGCGCCTCGGTCAGGTCCAGCATCTGCTGGCGTCTTTCCTCGAGCTGGGCTCGGGCCTCGACGACGTTGGAGGCGTCGATGTTGGTGCCGATGGGGACGCGGAGGCTCTGCATCGCGGAGCGCAACGGGTTGGACGAGGCAACCTGCTCCACTGCGGCCTTGGCTTCGACAGCCTTCCTCATCGCGCTTGACGTGGAGGAGGCGTCGGTGCCGGTGACAAAAACCTCCACGTGGACGTCCATTGCCCCGGCGGGAATGCTTCCGCCGAGGGAGAGGGGAGAGTTGGAGTAGTTGAGTACCTCGCTGGGGTACTCATCGACCGCGGGCGCATGAGAGATGCGCAGCGCGGCGTAGGAGGCGGCGAGCGCGTCGATGACGTCATCCGCCAACATGACGGGCTTGTTGGAGTCGGATAGGAGCCCCGTCTGAAGCAGGCTCCCGGCCAGCTCCTTGAGCTGCCCCATGGTGGGTGCTAACTATCGTGGTGGGTGCATGGCAGATGCCATGGGATGGCTAAAGAGAGGAAGAGGCTAGAGGGTACTAGTGGGCTCCAGAGGTGGGGTTGGCATGAGCGAGCGTGGGACGCAAGACATACCCAGGTTCAGGGCTCTCGGGAGAGATAACACCCCTAGTCCTGTCGAGTGTGGTTGATATGCAATAGTAAAGGGTTGCTCCTAGAGCTGTCTGGAGGAAGAAGGAAAGCTGGCCAAGGCTTAGGTTGCTCCTTCTTCCAAGGTGTGTTCTACTGATTAGTGGCTAGTTCCTGTGTGCTTACTGCTTCCAGCTTGCTTCCCCGTATGCATGAGGGCTCTTGGGGGGTTTTATAGACCAATCCCCCAGGGGTACAATGGTAATGCTACATGCCCATAGGGCCGAGTCATCAGCGTCTGGGGACCCGGGTCTAGGACCCGCCGGGGGCTTGTGGTTCGCCGGGTTCCCCTAGGTGCGGGCCCCACATGCCTAGGGGAACTGTGGGACGTCTTGTCGATCGTCGGGGAGTGGCCAAGTCGACTCGAGGATAGTGGCACTCTGTTAGGTCGCCGCTTGCTGGCGTCAGTGGTGACGACGGGGGCATTGTTGCCACGCCGACCCTGGTCAGCGGGTAGGTGAGGGGCATTGTTGTCACGCTCCGGCTGACCAGAGGCATGGGCGGGGCACTGTTGCCTTGGTCATCTGGTGTATGAAGACTCTTCCCATCGTACGGCCTGGATGGGATGGGCACTGACCCGTGGCTGGGTTGAGGAACGCGCCAAGGGTGGAGCTTGCTTGTCTGGGAAGTCTTGGCGTGCCGGGTTCGGCTGTCTTGTGCTGGTTGTTGAGGCCGAGTTGAGGGGCTTGGTCGGGTCGGGTAGTTCGGCCGAGTTGAGGGGCCTGGCCGGGTTGAGCGACCCGACTAAGCGCGGGCCGGCTTGAGGGGCGATGCTGGCCCCGTTGTTTTTGAAAAGGATCCGGGTTCCGTTGCCTGCCCGGGGTTCATCCCCCCGACAAGTAGACTTGGTCACAGAATGCTAATTGTGTGTGAAGCAGTGCACTAAAAAAATTCAACTACTCAAAAATGTCATCCTTTCCTTAAGGCATGTGCTCAAAAGTGCCATTCAACATCATTACCATCTGGTAAAAGGCCATTGACCGGGGTGAACTGACCAAAATACCACTGGACCCCATTTGTCAGCGTTCTCTCTACAACTCATTGTAACATGTGGGTCCTACTTTTCAGCATATGGAGAATGAAATTAGAAGCAAAAATAGCTTCGCGCACGGGTGGCCGAATCCCCGCGTGTTTGGGGATTTGATGATTTGCCCTACTTTACAAGGGGTTTGATGATTTGCCCTTTGATTGTCTCAATGACAGTGGCCCCGGGCCCCACCTGATAGCCTCTTAGGGGGGGGGGCAGATGATCAAATGGAGAAGTAAAGTGGGGCAAAAGAACCAATTTCTCCTGACAAGTGGGGTCTAGGGGTATTTTGGTCACCTCACCTCGGTCAATGGCCTTTGACTGAAGAGTAACAATGTCACATGACATTTTTTAGGACACGATCAGCGGAAGGATGATATTTTTGAGTGGTTGAATTTTTGAGTGGCAAAATTGAGTGGTGTGATACAACTAGTGGCAAAAATGATAAAACATGAAAAAAAATGTGTTTCCCACACTAGTGTCATAAAGGAGTGTAAGATAAAATACATTTGAAACTACTGAAAAAATGTTGAAAATAGTAGTAGAAATTGCAATGCACTCCAAAAGTTAACTGACACATTAGTAAGGGGTGGCTCGCTAAACTTAGCAAAAGACTATGTTCGCCTTTGTTCGTTTACATCTTGTTAAGCTTGTGACAGTCTCGGGTGCTTGAGGGAGTCCTGGACTAGGGGGTGTCCGGATAGCCGAACTATCATCATCGGCTGGACTCCAAGACTATGAAGATACAAGATTGAAGACTTCGTCTCGTGTCCGGATGGGACTTTCCTTGGCGTGGAAGGCAAGCTTGGCGATACGGATATGTAGATCTCCTACCATTGTAACCGACTCTGTGTAACCCTAGCCCTCTCCGGTGTCTATATAAACCGGATGGTTTTAGTCCGTAGGACAACAACAATAACAACAATCATACCATAGGCTAGCTTCTAGGGTTTAGCCTCCTTGATCTCGTGGTAGATCTACTCTTGTAATACCCACATCATCAATATCAATCAAGCAAGACGTAGGGTTTTACCTCCATCAAGAGGGCCCAAACCTGGGTAAAACATCGTGTCCCTTGTCTCCTGTTACCATCCGCCTAGACGCACAGTTCGGGACCCCCTACCCGAGATCCGCCGGTTTTGACACGGACATTGGTGCTTTCATTGAGAGTTCCTCTGTGTCGTCACCGATAGGCTCGATGGCTCCTTCAATCATCAACAACGACGCGGTCCAGGGTGAGACTTTTCTCCCCGGACAGATCTTCGTATTCGGCGGCTTTGCACTGCGGGGCAATTCGGTTGGCCATCTGGAGCAGATCGAAAGCTATGCCCCTGGCCGTCAGGTCAGATTTGGAAGTCTTAACTTCATGGCTGACATCCGCGGAGACTTGATCTTCGACAGATTCGAGCCACAGCCGAGCACGTCGCACTGTCACGATGGGTATGATTTAGCTCTGCTGCCGGACAGTGCCCTGGAGGCCGCACACGAGTCCGCTCCGACCTTTGATTCGGAGCCGGCTGTGCAGATCGAGGACGGGTGGTTAGACACCGCCTCGGGGGCTGCAACCTCTACGGCGATAGAGCCGAATACTGACTTTGTCCCTTCTAAAGCTCGTGACTCCAAGGTGCCGGACTCCTTGCCGGACTCTGAACCTCCCGCGCCCCCACCAATCGAATCCGATTGGGCGCCGATCATGGAGTTCGCCGCCGCGGACATCTTTCAACACTCACCTTTTGGTGACATTTTGAGCTCGCTAAAATATCTCTCGTTATCAGGAGAGCCCTGGCCGGACTACGGTCAGGACGGTTGGGATGTGTACGACGAAACTCAAAACCCACCCACCACCCACTTAGTAGCCACTGTCGAAGATTTAACCGACACGCTAGACTTCGACTTCGAAGACATCGACGGTATGGACGATGATGCCGGAGACGACCAAGAATCAGCGCCTACTGGGCACTGGAAAGCCACCTCAACTCATGACGTATCCATGGTGGATACACCAAAAGGAAGTGATGACGAGGAACAATGGAATGCGGCGAAGGATAATTCCCCCGAAAAACAACAAAAACGGTGACGCAAGCGCCGCCCGAAGTCCCGCCTCGATAACAACGGCACCCATACTGACCCAGCCGTAGAGCAGGGCGAACCAGTGGACGAGCAACCCATTCCCGGCGAAAACAATAGTCCAGACGATCTCACGCCGGACACATCACCGGAGCATAAGAACCTTCACAGAAGGCTCGTCGCCACTGCAAGGAGTTTGAAGAAGCAAAAGCGGATGCTCAAAATGGCGGAAGACGTACTCAGAATGAGATGGAGCAAAGTACTCAAGACCGCAGATAAATACGGCGATAGTCACCACGCAAAGAGCTACCCAAAGCGCAAACTGTTGCCCGAATTTGACGAGGAGGCCGTAGAGCCCCCACAGTCAAAAAAGAAAGAGACCACCTGGCCGGATAGACGACCAGATAACAGGCTAAGAGCGGCAAGCGGCGCCGCACATAATTCGGCACACTCTCCAAACAAGGATCCTAGCAAAAAGGATGGCCCAGCCAGGTCCATCTATGGGCCAAAAAAGAAGGCTCCAGGAAGCAACACAACCCGCAGAGTGTTCGAAGATAACGACACACCCAAATACAGGGGTGCCGCACACCCACTATGCTTCACCGACGAGGTACTGGATCATGAATTTCCAGCGGGATTCAAGCCCGTAAACATAGAGGCATATGACGGAACAACAGACCCCGGAGTCTGGATTGAGGATTATATCCTACACATATATATGGCTAGAGGAGACGATCTCCACGCCATAAAATACCTACCCCTCAAGCTCAAAGGGCCAGCTCGGCATTGGCTCAAAAGCCTCCCAGAAAATACCATTGGAAGTTGGGAAGAGCTTGAGGATGCGTTTCGAGCAAATTTTCAGGGAACTTATGTCCGCCCTCCGGACGCAGACGATTTAAGTCACATAACTCAACAGCCCGGGGAGTCAGCACGCAAATTCTGGAACAGGTTCCTCACCAAAAAAAACAAATTGTCGAATGTCCGGACGCCGAAGCCTTAGTAGCCTTTAAACATAACGTCCCAGACGAATGGCTCGCCAGACACCTCGGCCAAGAAAAACCTAGAACAATGGCCGCACTAACAAGCCTCATGACCCGCTTTTGCGCGGGGGAAGATAGCTGGCTAGCAAGATGCAGCACCAGCGACCCGAGTACATCCGAGGTCAGGGATGGAAATGGGAAATCACGACGCAGAAAAGATCAGCGCGGGAATAAAGAAAGCGGCCCAAATAGCACGGCGGTCAACGCCGGATTCAAAAGCTCTCGGCCGAACAACAAAACAATGCTCCTTAAGAACAACAGTGATGAACTATCCAACCTAAACAAAATCATGGATAGGATATGTCAAATCCACAGTACCCCCGGGAAGCCTGCAAACCATACCCACAGAGATTGTTGGGTCTTCTAGCAGTCCGGCCGACTTAACGCCGAACACAAGGGGCTCGACACACCAAGCGAAGACGATGATGAATCCCAGAGGCAGCAGACCGGAGCACAGAAGACTTTCCCACTAGAGGTCAAAACAGTGAACTCACTTCATGTGATAAATTGTGCGGAAGCGATATAAACCTGCTATACCAGGACACCATCCGCAGAATGGGGATAGACCCTACCAAAATTCGCCATAGCAACACTTCCTTCAAAGGAGTGACGCCAGACCCTTATGCCAAGTGCACAGGCTCTGTACTACTAAAAGCTGTGTTCGGTTCACCTGACAAATTCCGTCGCGAAAAGCTAATCTTCCATATCGCCCCATTCAAAAGTGGCCATCAAGCACTACTGGGACGTGAAGCTTTCGCCCGCTTTAACGCAATACCGCATTTACGCATCTCTTGCACTCAAAATGCCCGGTCCATGCGGCATCATCCCATTAAAGGGAAACTCCGAGTGTTCCCCGACCACGGAAAACGTGAGACTGCCTTGACAACCGCACATTAATCCAACCTTGCTGATGAAAGCACCTAAAAACAGGTCATTTAGACCTCGGACATGGTTAGGCGAGTCCGACATAAATAAACAAGGGGCTTCCCAGCCGCATACCTCTTTACAAGGGGTTGCACGTATAAACAATGAGAGCCAATAAAGCTCAATCTTTCCAAATCATACTCTGTTTTAAATACATCTTTCGCACAATATTTTTTCCAAACTAAGTTCTTCTCTTTTACAGATGAATCACGTGCTACACCCGTCCAGGATACAACACAACGGAGACACAGGCGCAGACGTGCATCAGGGACCCGTTACAAGGATTCTTTTCAGATTAAGACCCTGCGTAAACCTTTCTTACTGTCTCTTGTTGATACTCATCCCCCGGTTTCCTACCATAACTGAGGAGGAGGCTGGCGTTTTGGCATCGGCCGCGTCAGAAGTTTTCGCCTGTGCCTGGACATTAGGGGCTTAGGGCACTGTTCTGCCCGTTATCATAAAGTCCGAATACCTTAGGGAGTGTTCGGCGTCTCGAGTTAGGCCTTATATGCATCAGCTCCGAATCATGTCTTTGGTCAAATGTTGGGTTTGCCCGGCTCCTGTGTTTTGCTGCCTTACGTTCCGCTCCATCGGCTAACGCGGCACCAGGGGAACTACTGCGATTGTGCCCCGGTTCGGCAGGGCGAGCACCTCAGTAGAGAAAGCCGAAAACTGACTGTCATGATATAGCGAGAGACTGGTCAACCACTCGATCGACTATTGGAATGTTTAGAATTCCTCCGCTTTGACGAAGGACCACTTCCCGGTCAGGCACACACGCGCCCCGAGTTCGGAGAGCGTGGTGCCTCTAGGGGCTATATCATAGCCCCACCATTGAGCTCCTATGGCTAAGTGAAAGTGATAAAGCATTATAGTCCGGTTGCCTAGTTTGCTATGCTATCACCTCCTTCAAAGGACCAAGACGTTGGATTAAGTGTGAAAATGCGTTTTTTTTCAAACACCCCCGCACTATGTGCGTGGGGGCTGAAGCCAAAGACTGCCATCTTTCAGGTTATACATACATACACATTAACGGCCGCACAGGAGATATTTCAATACTTGAACGCACAAGTATAAAAAGTCGTTATATTATAAATATGATCTCACAAATCATACATGTCATTTGAACATGACATTTTTCGAGCACTGCGATTCTATTAAACGAGCGCCCTGCAGGACTTCCTCAAAATAGTGCTCGGGGAGTAATCGGCTCTCGTCCGAACCCCGGGATGCAACATCGGTGGCATTCATCTCCGCCCAGTATGTCTTAACACGGGCAAGAGCCATCCGTGCACCCTCTATGCAGGCCGACTACTTCATTGCCTTGATATGCGGCACCGCCCCAAGGAATTGCTGCAATAAACCAAAATAACTCTTTGGCTTGGGCCTTTCCGGCCACAGATGAGCCACCACATCCGTCATGGCTAGTCCGGACAATCTATTCAGCTCAGCCCACTCAGCTAACTGATCGGACAACGGAGTGGACGCTCCGGACTATGGAATTGAGACCAAAACAGCTCTTCCATTTGATGATCCTTCTGACTTCGGAAGTGCCGAACTGCGTCCGCCGCACTCACCGCCAAATCCAGATAAGGATCCTGCGCACTCCACAGCTGGCCCAACTGAGCATACCTCAGATCCGTGAATTTCCTACGCAACAGGTAGGGCTTTCCAGCCACCATGTCTCCGGCCTGACGCAGTTCCTCCTTTATAGCCCGCATTGCAGAACGGGCATCCTTGGCTTCGGCGGTGGCCTTCTTCAGGTCCTCTTGCTCTGCTTGGCATTCTCTTTCAAGAACCTCATAGCGGTCGGTAGCATCTTTTAATTTCACGGCCATTGCGGCCATTTCCTCCCTGCTTCGGCAGTGAGCAGCCTTCTCGGCTTTTAGCTCCTCCGCTGCCTTCAAGGCAGCCGCATCACTTTTTCTGGCTTGGTCCTTGGCTCGAGCAAGCTCCGCCCGAAGGTCTTCCATAGCAGCGGCACCATCTGCATCAAGCATACATGTTGTAAGGAATGGGCGTCAGCTCCCTTACCAGGTGACCGCGGAAAAACCACTTACCTTGCGACTCGTCAAGTCGTTTATGGACCAGCGTGATGTCCGCATCCGCAATGTCGAGTTGCCGCTTCAGTTCGGCAACTCTATCAGTTCGGCTGGCCACCAAACACTCCGCCACCTGCATAGGAAAGGCGACGTTTTGTAACTGAGATTATGATCCTCGGCACGCTGTCGCTTTCGACAACATACCGAGTCTCAGGGGCTACTATCTATACAGGGCGCACCCTATGTGCAACACAGTCAAAAGGTATGTCACTTTTTTTTGCGTACCTCAAACCCCGTCAGTAAACTTGCGACGGCCTCATGTAACCCGCTTTCGGCAGATGAGATCCTTTCAATTACCGCACTCATTAATGCGCAGTGATCTTCTGAGAGAGACGCCCTCTCGAGCAAACCCTGCAGCTCCACCGGCCGCACTCCAGTGGGTGCCGAACTCCCAGGCCCCGCCGGACTCGGGGAGACCCTCCGAGACGACACATCAGGGTCGTCCACCCCGCCCAACGGGACGGCAAAGGGAGGCGTTTCGCTCTCCATCATCTCCAGACGAAGGTCCCCCGAGGATGAGCTCTGCTGGGAAGGGCTGAAATCTGAACTACAAGGTAAAAACTTCGGTTATCCTTAGAAATAAAATAGGGATGCCTCTTATTGTAAAACTTCCCTTTTTCTACTTACGGCTCACTGGAGGGCTGATTCCTTTGGGGAGACTGTACGGCCGGGACTCCTCCCGGCGCAGGACCTTCAGGTGCAGATTTCTTTCCCCGCTTCGAGGCTTTGGCCTCCGGGTTTTCGGAAGCGGTCCTCTTCTTCCCCTGGAGGGAGGGATACTTGATTCCCCCCTCACTGAGAGCCTCCTTAACAGAGGTGGTAGTTTCCCTGTTCCCCCCTTCGCCTTCCTCCGAAGGCGCAACCTCCAACATTTGGATTAACACGGGACCCAGTGTGGTCTTAGGGAGGGGGGCCGGACACCGTATCAGTTTCGCTTGCGCTATCCACTCCTGTTCAAGGGATAGCTGGTTAAAAGGAAAATCCATGATAAATAAATGGATGATATGTCTGGTCACAGGGCTACTTACTTGAGTATCCGGGCGATTGCAGCTTAGGCCAGCGTCCTCGGTCAAGTCCGGACACACTTCTTGTGATCCGAAGAACAATTTGTACATCTCCACGGGTTTTGTACCCATAAAGTGTTGGAGAGATCATGGTCCCTCCGGATTGAATTCCCACATGCGGAGGGGGCGACGTTTGCAGGGCAGAAGACGCCGAATCAGCATAACCTGAGTCACTACGACTAGATTGATTTCCCTCTCTTGGAGATCTCGAATCCGGCCCTGCAATAGGGGTACGTCCTTGGACGCCCCCCAGTCGAACCCTTTATTGACCCACGATGTCGGTCGTGGTGGAGGGCCCGGGCGGAAGGCGGGCGGCGGCCTCTGCCTGCTGCCCCTGGGAGCGGTGATATAGAACCACTCCTGTTACCACAAACCGAGCTCCTCCTGAAAAGAGCCCTCGGGCCATGGAGCATCGACCCTCTTGCTTATGACCGCCCCGCCGCACTCTGCCTGACGCCCCTCAATCATCTTCGGCTCCACATTGAAGGTTTTGAGCGGAGGAAGGCTTCGCAGACGACAATAAATGATGAGATATGGAGGATAGACTCTGGAGCCAGGTCGTGGAATTCCAGCCCATAGTAAAACAGGAGCCCCCTCATGAAAGGATCCATTGGGAAGCCTAAACCCCGACGGAGGTGAGGTACGAACACGACGCTCTCGCCAGGCTCAGGGGTAGGAATGACTTGCCCTTGGGCAGGCAACTTATGCGAAATCTCGTAGGTTAAGTACCTGGCGTCCCTAAGCTTTAGCACGTCCTCTTCCATGACGGAGGAGGGCATCCACCGGCCCTGAAGGTCGGAGCCGGACATTGTCGAAGGTCCGAAGTACCTGAATCTGGAGCCCTGTGTGTTGGAACTCGGGGCGAGGGGCTGATTCGATTGAGGATTGAAGAAAAGGAACGGGCCTTGGTCTCATTATAAAGGGGGAGAATACCAAGAGCCATCTCCGTGACCGTTTAGAACTAGCCTTCAATGGAGGGGGCGTGGCAACGGGCACGGTTGGGTTACCCACGCCCGTATTGATGAGAATCCCGGAATAAGGGGAACACGATCTCTGCTTTGACAAGACGTGCCAAGGAAACCGCTTCGCTAAACGCGCTAAGGCGGTATAATAAAAACGATTCGAGTAAAGGCTTGGTTGTGGTGTGACATCACGCCACGAAATACGTCAGCAGATTGAACTTGTGTAAATATTATTCTCTCTATGGTGGAATGTGGAATTTATTTTGCAGAGCCGGACACTATCCTGGTGTTCACAATCTTCTACAAGTTATTCGGAGAAGGAACCCGCCTTGCAATGCCGAAGACAATATGCGCGCCGGACTCGTCGTCATTGAAGCCTGGTTCAGGGGCTACTGAGGGAGTCCTGGACTAGGGGGTGTCCGGATAGCCGAACTATCATCATCGGCCGGACTCCAAGACTATGAAGATACAAGATTGAAGACTTCGTCCCGTGTCCAGATGGGACTTTCCTTGGCGTGGAAGGCAAGCTTGGCGATACGGATATGTACATCTCCTACCATTGTAATCGACTCTGTGTAACCCTAGCCCTCTCCGGTGTCTATATAAACCGGATGGTTTTAGTCCGTAGGACAACAACAATAACAACAATCATACCACAGGCTAGCTTCTAGGGTTGAGCCTCCTTGATCTCGTGGTAGATCTACTCTTGTAATACCCACATCATCAATATCAATCAAGCAGGACGTAGGGTTTTACCTCCATCAAGAGGGCCCGAACCTGGGTAAAACATCGTGTCCCTTGTCTCCTGTTACCATCCGCCTAGACGCACAGTTCGGGACCCCCTACCCGAGATCCGCCAGTTTTGACACCGACAGTGCTCATTAACAGACTGCGATATGTTAGAGCCTATAGGATGTGAGTATGAACATAAATCTTATGAAGGAAGATGGTGACTACATGAGAAGTGCGCTAGTTTGCTGCCTCCTGTCGGTTTGGATGTGTTAGTTAGATTGACAAGTTGAGGTAACATGAAAATACTGTCAAGTAAGAGTATTTTCAATAGATATGATGATGTAAAATAGCTCGGGACCATTTTCTACACCACGAGAGGGCAAAAACATTGCTTGAATAGATGGTGTAGATGCAAATATCTTTACTTGCGGGATAGGTTGTGATGTAAAATAGGCCACCAAGTGATGCAAACTTGCATCATTATGCTCTTGAGCAAATTTTATGTCACCGAGGGACGACGTGGCTGGAGCAAAATTTGCATCACCAAGAAAAAGTGCTCCAACAGATGATGTAAAATAGGACAACCACTATAAGTCAATAGTGATGTATTTTACAACATCTATTGAAGTTGGAGGTTTTTGTGATGTAAAAACACTTTTTAGTTATGCAAATTTTGCTCCAATCAAAATTTGGTGCCATATTTTATATCAACCATCAGGGATGATCCAAGGGCATCTCCAAGACGAACACTCAAACTACCTACATACATCAGGAGAGGGGAAACCATCCAACAAGGGTCTGTACCAGTCCACAAGCGGCCCAGACGTATTTTTTTGGCAAACCCGAGACAAACGTGGGCGGACAGCAGTAGGATTCTAACAGCCCCGACCCACCCAAAACCCTTCCCAGACCCCGCGCCTCCACCCTACCTATTTTCTCTCCTTTCCTCCTTTCTCTCTTTCCTTGCCGCCGCTCCACCACCCCGACCGCCACGCAACACCTCTGTCGGAACTCTACGTCTCTGTCACCTCCAGTGTTCCAGCCGGGCTCCACACTACTTCTCCTCCGTCGCCATCCAACCCATCTCCTCCGACCGCCCCGCTAGGTACCATCCGCTACTACTATACTCTCCATGCCCGGTAACTGTTCGATGAATTGTCGGAGCTAATAAAGGTCTTCCTTCTTCTTTCGAGCAATGGATTTTGATTTGGAGTACATATACGAGCACTATGTTGAGTTGCTTGATGGCTCGTTCGTCAAGGAGGACTGCATGGATGAGACAACAATGATGCAGTCGGTCTTTGAAGACGCGAAGCGTGCAGAGGAGCATGTTCTCAATTTCAAGGTACCAATCAAGGGTCATCGAGTGCTCAACCGCAACAGGGCATGTGGCCATTTGACATGGATGACCGACTATTTTGCCCCCAATGCACTCTTCGCTGACCATTTTCGCCGCTGCTTTCGGATGCGCAAGACTGTCTTCGATCGTTTGTACCACGGTGTCCGGTCCTATGATGACTACTTCATCTTGAACAAGGATGTCATCGGAACAATTGGGTTCTCTGGTTACCAGAAGTGCACGACCGCACTCAGATGCTCGCATATGGCACGGCCGCTGATTCGTGGGACGAGTACCTACAGATGTTTGAGAGCAGATCCGAAGATGCCATGTCAGGTTTGCAGCTGCCGCAGTCGAGGTGTTTGGATCTCAGTACATGAGAGAACCCACTATGGCAGACACTAAGAGGCTATTGGCAATCTCAGAAGCATGAGGGTGGCCAGGTTTGCTTAGATCCCTTGACTGCATACATTGGGAATGAAAGAACTGTCGAAGGCTTTACAAGGGCAATATCAGGGTCATGTTTAGAAGCTCACCATCATTATTGAAGTAGTTGCATCACATGATCTTTGGATTTGACATGCTTTTTTCGCATGGCCGGGTCTCACAAAGACATTAATGTGCTGCAACGATCACCGTTATTTGCGAGCCTGACTGAAGGAAAAACTCCTCCTTGCCACTCTACTGTCAATGGACATGAGTACAACATGAGTTAATATATGGTTGAGGGTATTTCCTCTGTGGGTTATCTTTGTCAGCACCATCTCTAATCCAGTTGAAAAGTCCTACTTTGCTCAAAGACAAGAAGCAGCTAGAAGGAATGTCGAGAGGGCATTTGGAGTTCTGCATGCCCGTTTTGCAGTTGTTCATGGACCTGCTAAACAATGGGATCTGGAGACCTTGTGAGAGGTGCCGACATGTTGTGTTATCATGCACAACATGATCGTCGTGGATGAGGGTGAGGATGCTGCCGCAACTCTAGAATTTGAGAACATGGGTGATCGTGTCGAACATCCAGACTAGAATCCCGCCACATCTAAAGAGTTTATTCAAATGCATCAACAAATTCGGCATCGACCAACTCACGAGCAGCTGAAGGAAGATATGATTGAGCACCAATGGGCGGTTAAGGGGACAACAATGTTGAATGTAAGATTTGAACTTGTTTAAATATGAACTACCGTTGCATATGACTATTTGAAATTTTGTACTCTATGTATGTGGCTATTTGAACGTGTGAACTCTATGTATGCGGCTATTTGAACATGCGGACTTTTAAAAAGAAATAGAGAGACCGGATGTATGCGGGCAACGTTGGATGACGACCTCCGACAACCGTGTCTGCGAACGGATGCAGGAGGAAATTCGCGCGTCGCTATTGGAGATGCCCTAAGATATGATATGGGTTGTGGTGGCACAACAACTCACATCGTCCTGCATGCACATTCTTTGTCTCCATGACAAAGGCGTGTCAGTTTTTGAATGGCACATCTCTGAGCATTCGGATCAGTGAAAAATACCATCCTAAAAAGAAGGATCGAACCCACATGAGTGTATTGTTTGTATCTTTATTTAGTCATACGCGTTCTTGTTCCCAAGCTTGTTTATTTTGACCTCTCGATGGGTCGGCCAGTGCGTGGAGTCACCACTCAAGGAAGGAATCGATGCTTCTTATCTCTGCCCCATAGCTACTTTTGCCTTTATAGGGAGGGAGCTAAAGAACATTCTTCACGATCAAAATGATCACAGGTCACTACGCGATACATCCCTTTTTTCTCGCCTTCATGGAAAGAACAAGTTGATCCAGCACTTTCACTGTGAGGATCACGGGATTTTGGATGCGACCGAGTCCACTAAACGTCGATAGAAAAGGAATGGCGGCCAGTTAGCTAGGAGAGGTAGTGAGGTTGTAGGTGATGTCCTCTGTTTGTTTCTCTCCGTGGAATACTAGCAGTGTAGTCAGGGAGCAAAATTGGTGGAAATTTTTATGTAAATGTAGACAAAGGGTAGATACTTGTCCACAGGGGCGGAGCCAGGGGGGACGAGCAGGGGCCTGCCCCCCCCCCCCCCCCCCCCCCAACGATAGACAATTTTAGACAATTTTAGTAGGAGCGATGAGTAATTATCAATGAGATTAGACCAATATACGTACTCGGCTCTCCCCTATACTCGAATTCTGGCTCCGCCACTGCTTGTCCATGTAAATTTCGGCCAAAAAGAACATGACCATCTACAAGCTATGCAAAAAATCGTAAAATGAGTTACTGAACTTACATGCTAAAGTACAGTATGCAACTTAATTCCTGACAAGCCAAGGGATATTTTTGTCACTTCCTTGGGAGATTTCTTTCTTGTTAATTTCCACCATTGCCATCAATCAACCCAAAGTGTCAAGGTGGTCAATGTGATTTGACCGTCGTTGTGGATGACCCAAATTCAGACAATGTAGATCACTACGATGTTTTTCTTTTCTTTTCTTTTTCTCTGGGTTGTTGGGTGTTAGCTTGTTGTTCAGATGAGGAATAGGAAACCCGTACATACTACCTTTTGGAACTTTTCAAGTAAAGGGCAACGTAATCATTCTCGCTTTTCAGTTTTGAAAACGAAATGCAATAATACCTTCCAATGAGATCTTCGTTATTTTTTTAAGGGAGTTGATTATTAATTTGATCAACCAAAAGAGAAAGGCTGTGCGCTCGTGGTAGTTGAAAAAATCAACATGGAATTGAACGGTCCTTTTTATTTCTCTGTTGAAGCTTCCGTCGGAGAGCGGAGACCTACACCATTAGCAGCCGTTGCTGGTACTCCCTCCGTCCGAAAATACTAATATTTTCGGACGGAGGGAGTACTACTGTACTCCTGCCACTTGTTTAGAGAAAGATGATCATCACGCACATGGCTGATTGTAGAAGCCAGATTAGAGCACTTGATAAAACACACACAGCTGAAACTACTCCAATGCATCAAGTTCATCAAAATTTTGTATTTATTGCCCGTCTGATTCATCGATCGGTTAAGTTGCCGTGCACAACACTTGTTCATAGCATTTTGAAACGTGGTCCGGATCCGAGATGTGGTATCAGCTTAAATTGTGAAGTTGTCACTGTCAGTTTGATCTATGATTGCACAAGGTGTTTTAAGCAATATGCATGGACGACGATAACTGCCGCACCTGTGGCATCTAGGGAGATTGTGCCGCACGCCCTGTGTGGCACGGAGACAAATCCGCCCGCACGATGGCGTCTGGGCGCACAAAGCCGCAGCCCGCACGTCCAGTGTGTGGCACAATCGCCCACACGTCCGGGCGATCGACCGCGCTGCCCGGCCTGCCTTCGAATCCCAGTGCGACTTGCCGCCGTCGTCTCCTACCTCTCGATCCCCTACCTCCATCGTCTTTCTTCTCTAGTTGCCATGGCAACCAGACCAGATCTCTAGCGCCTCCCCACCCTCACCCTCACCACCACACCCTCACCGCGCTGCCCGGCCTGCCTTCGAATCCCAGTGCGACTTGCCGCCGTCGTCTCCTACCTCTCGATCCACTACCTCCATCGTCTTTCTTCTCTAGTTGCCATGGCAACCAGACCAGATCTCTAGCGCCTCCCCACCCTCACCCTCACCGCCACACCCTCCCCCCACCCCAGTGCGACGACGAGCTAACATGTAGAGCTCCGATCTCCTCCTGTTTCTCGTCCTTCTTCTGTCCAGAAAATTGAAATTCCATATTGCCCATGAAAATGGCGACTAGATCCACACTGTCATGGCAAACACATCACGGATTTGTGTGTATTCCCCTTTGCCCACCAACATACGCCAGATCTGCCATATTCTATCCTAGATTTGTACTAAGCTTCTGGGTTGGGTTGTTGCGAGTAGTTGCTCGAGAAGGATGTGCAGGATTCACTAAAAATTAGGGGAAGAAAGGAGGAATTTGGGTGGTGCATAGGGAGGGAGACAATTAATTGCCACCTATATCTGATGTTAGTTGCCACCTATCTTTGTCATTAGCTGCCACCGTGTTATGTTGTTGCTTGCCATCATATTATCTTGGTTGTTGCCATCGGTTCAAAATGATAGTTAACATTCAGATTTTAGAAATGAGAATGAATGTACATGTCCTAATTGCCATGATGTATTGGTTGTCTATGCAAGAAATGTGATAAGATTGTCGTGTTTTCTTGTATGTGTAAACAGCAAGAATGCATTTTCGAATGTTCATGCGTTCTTGTTCATGCAGTGACTGAAACACAACGGGAGAAAAAGCGGCAAAAATGAGTCATGAAGACGGCACAAATCCTTGGTTTTCTCAAAGGCCAGAAGCGCCCCCTTGGGATGCAGCAAAGTACAATCAACTCATTTCTGCAGGGCCGTTGCTGCCACTACTAGAGCAGTACGCAAGCATCGGTACGATGCATGATCAAAAAAGGGACAGTTGCCATGTTTGTGACGAGGAAAATGGCATTCTACTTATGTCCTACAATGTCATTTTTCGCAGATTCTTATGACACAACCACACACACAGAGATACCATGGCATGTTCAAACACAGGGCGCTAACGCTGACAGATGTACGGAAGACCAACTTCAAGTAACCAATGTGGCAAATCATGGTAACACATAAGAAAGAAGCATACTGATGAGGCCATGAAATTAAACTTGCAACTATGGCAAAGACTTACGAGTTTTATGGAAAAAGGCAGGACCATCATGCAGCACGTGGCAACAGGCGGCAACCATGTACCTGCCATCAACATCGTACACAGGTGAGTCATATGAAGTGATATTGTGGACAGTGAATCAGGACAAGGAACATAGGTGACATTGGTGTTTACGTGGTGACTTGACAAAACGCAGTTGCCATGTCTGGACAACTGCAGTTGCCGTGTCTGGACAACTGCAGTTCTCATGTCTGATCAACTGCAGTTGCCATGTCTAATCAATTGCAATTGCCATGTCTAATCAAATGTGGATGCCAAGTGTGAACAAATCTGTTTGCCATGGTTGAACCTCTACATGTGCCATGTTGTACAAACTACAGTTGCCATGCATTGACCAACTGCTAATGATCACAGATTGTTATGGTGCAACCACATTGGCAAACGTATCGTGGCAAGCTTCACCATTGCAGGCCAATGCTATTGCAGATAGATCACAGCAAATTGGAATGACAGACCTGCTTCGATTAGCACATGCGGCACAACAAGGTAAAAATATGTGAACCAACAAAACAATAGTGCATTTGCTTTTGTGGAAAAGCATGGGGGAGAGTGGATTTGTCACGGTGGTGGCGAAAAACAACAAAAATGCTACCAAGTGGACACATGCAAAATAGTTATCTATTGTCTTTACGATTTGTCGATTACTGTCTGCATGTGTACAACATTCGTGATTAACTCCATTTTCTTAGTGGGCTCATACCTAGAATGCAAGTTTTGATGCTAAAGATGCTGGTTGCCATGTCTTGGCAGCAGTAGCTGCCATGTTTGTTGAACTATAGTTGACATGGCTGAGAAACTGCAATTGCCATGCATGGCCAAATGCAGATGTCATGGCTTGCTGTATGAATGATATCATGCCAAATCATATGCAGTTGCTATATTCCGTTACGATAAACCTGCCATTCAAGCAATGCTTACACACGTATTGTTTTTTTGCAGGACCTTCAACTACAGTCAACATCGGCGCGGGGACATCTACTGCGGGAACCTCTGAGCGCACGGAAGGAGCGTTCCACCAGCAAGTCAACAATACTGCCACAAACAATGCAGAATCAGTGTCGGAACTGGCAATCATTCTAGCAATGATGACAAGCACACCTTTGCACAATAGCACAAGCAACACTCAAGCAGATGAAACAACCACCGATACTGAAGTGAATGATGAAACTGATGATGAAGCACAAGGGGATGAAGAAGATGGGCAATCAGAAATCATGATACCTCAACCATCATATATTGGGCAGAGATTTGGTTCGTTTGAAGATGCCAAGGAATTCTATTAGAGATATGCAATGTTCCATGGGTTTGCGGTGAACACGGAATACCATAGGAAAATTAGAAAAACTAATGAGTACAACAGAGGTGAGATAAGGTACTACAAGGCACAAAGAAACAAGAAGGGTAAAGGTGTTGCGCCTGTCATGCCGGAATGAAAGAGAGGTATCATTGTCAAGATGGAATGCCCTATACGGTGTAAGCTAAACGCAGATAGAACATAGTGGGTGGTCACCGACTATTTCGATGAACACAACCACAAACTCATAAAGAAGTTTGACCTGGTAAAATTTCTGAGCGCCCACAGAGGATTCAACCCCCTCGAGAAGAAATTCGTAAAATTGCTACATGATTGTGACGTCGGTCCATTAAGAATGGTCCAAATACTGCCCCTGATCCACAACGGAGATGGTAGACTTAGTAGCATGCCCTACATACTAGCAGACGTCACAAACCTAAAGGCAAAGTACCCTAGAGAGAGCAGGTTGGCTGACATAGAAGACATGATAGCCTACTTTGAAGAGAAAGCAAAAGCAGATGCTGATTTCTTCTACAGGATAAGATTGGATGATGAGGACCATGTCAGAAACATGTATTGGGTGGATGGTGCTGCAAGAAGAGCCTACAAACATTTCACTGATTGCATTTCATTCGATGCGACATATCTCACTAATATGTACAAGATGCCCTGCTCTCCATTCATAGGAATAAATAACCACAATCAGTCATTGCAGTTTGGTTGCGGACTTGTTCGGAACGAAGATACAGATGGTTACACTTGGCTATTCAAAACCTTCTTAGAGTGCATGGGTGGACTTGCTCCGATGAACATAATAACAGACCAGGATTTTAGCATGCGTGCAGGCATAGAGGAGGTCTTTCCGTTGGCAGTGCACAAGCACTATAGGTGGCATATTATTAAAAAGGCTGAGGAGACACTAGGACTATTCTTTGCTAACCGTCTAGAGCTGCACAAGGCATTCGAGTTGTGCGTGGACCACAGCTTGACGGTGGAGGGGTTTGAATGGAGTTGGACGGCTATGATTGAAACATACCAAGTCCAAGACAACGAGACACTTACTAGCTTGCGGGAGAAGCGAATGTACTAGGTGCCGGCCTACTTCATGCAGTGCTTCTTCCCATTTCTGCAGACTACGTAGCGCAGCAAGGGGTTCAATGCTGTTTTGAAGCGGTTCGTGAGCCCTGGCAACTCATTGCTGCAGTTTGCCAAGCAATACGCAACTTTGCAACAGAAAATACTGGGATCTGAGCTACATCAAGAAGCAAACACCGCTCTCAAGCAGCCTAAATTGCTAACATATTTACCGATGGAGAGGCATATGAGTAAGGTATATACCAACAAGATTTTTAACAAGTAAGTGGATTATCTTACCATCTTATTTCCACAAGCATGAAGATAGTAGGTGCCATATAGAATGCAATGCAATTGCCACCTTTTTGACATGCTGATATATTGAAAATATCCACTAAGTACATTGTAAGCATGATCTCTAGTTGCCATGTGAAATCAACTCTAGTTGCCATGTGTGTTAAACTGTAGTTGCCATGTGTAATGAACTATAGTTGCCATGTGAAATGATATGTAGTTGCCGTGGGAGACAAATCTGCATTTGCCATGTTTTATGAACTGCATTTTCCATGCTAAATAAACTACACTTGCAATGTTAAATGTTATGCAGTTGCCATGTCAAAAATATTATGCAGTTGCCCTGTGGAAACAAACAACCCAAGAAAAATGTGGGGGAAAAAGGATTTCCATGCCATCATTGGTTTTAGATACGTTTGCTATGTTACGACCTACCTCAACATAAGGTGCTACAAACAACGTATAAGAGTTTAACAAAAGCACACAAACATGCAGATTCCAGGAAGAAATAAAGCGTGCCAGCATGTACATGGCTTACCAGATGGACAAACATACGTTCAAGGTGTGTTCTCTCTTGGGCATGTCGGATTCAAAACCTGAAGACCCGGACAAGGGAAGGAACTACTTTGTGAGTTGCCACTCGATAAACTAAGGCGAATACTACTGCTAATGCTGCAAATTCAAACGGGACGGGATTGTGTCTTGTCACATACTGAAAATAATGGACATACACGCGGTAACGCGATTCCCCGCCATTTCATACAGCGGCGATGGACTTGGGACGCTGACGTGCATTGGGGCCACAAACATCAAATGCAGTTTTGGTTGTGCATGATGAGAGACCAGAGGCAACCATGGACGCCGTGAGGCAAGTTCTGTTGACCAAGAACTATGCTGAACTAATAGATGAAGCATGCAAGAGTGATGAGACAGCGAGGGTGGCATAAAAACACATGAAGGCCCTGAAAAGAGAGTTTGATGAGATCAAAAAGATGAAGGCTGAAGAAGCCTTACACAAGTTCCCCCGCACCTCAAGTGTGCCTTCGTCCGCGGGCCCATCATCTGAAAACTCAAAGGTAGGGTCTAGAATAGCAAGCACGCAAACCAAGGTCACGAACCCGCCCCATTCCATCACAAAAGGGCGTCCAAAAGAGGTGAGATACAAATCAGGGTTGGAAATTAAAGCAAAACACAAGAAAACAAAGAAAGGAACGGGCAATCCTTAGGCAACTATGGAGGACTGTAACTTGGGTGTTGGTGACATTTTTGTAAGGTAGATGGTCTAGATTTTAAAAAAATGGGAGAATGACTGTTGGTGGGCATCAGAATTTGAAGAAAATGCCATGAATGAATGACTAAAATTGCCACGTGTGTGCAACTAAATCTGCCATGCAGCTTCGATCGAATCTGCCATGTTATTTCTACTGAATCTGCCATCACGTAGATTTCCATTTTCAGACCACACATTTTTTTCCCACACATATTGTATTGTATGCATACTATGAACAAACTAGTTGAAATGATCACGTGCAAAAAACACGAGATAACCTTATGAACTACCATGCTAACCGATACATTTAGCAATGCAAAAAACCCCAAAACCAAAAAACGGAACGATTACTTTTACTAACCGTGTCTGATCAACTATATTTGCCATGTTTCAGGGATAATAGACGCATTCAACCACCCAAATGGTACTACCAACCACAAACACATAATACTAGTGAACATAAATGTAACTGTTGTCACACCTAAGCAGGTTCACATCCACACATATATTACAAAATATTCAATGTCACTCACACGCCCCACTATATACTAGACTACGGGGGATGCAGTCATAACATAGCACACGAACATAGTTTTAAAAGAACAAGCTGATACCTTACATTCCTCAGCCACAGAAATGTAAGGTAGGTGTGGTATGGAGCATCACGTGATCACTTGTACTTCTTGTTGTCTTTTTTGACAGCTTCCTCTATGAACTCTCATGCGTTGGCCGGCGTCTTGAAATCTTCATTCATCAACTAGTTCATGTGTATATTTTATGGAGCTTAATGACCATTGCAACTCTGATGATAGGGACCCGTCGACCTTCCCACTTTGCGAGGTATTCAAGCGTGTGAAAGCCACAGTCATGGCTATAAAGAAAACAATCAGGTGAACTCAAGAGAACAGAAAAAATCATAAACTTCAATGCAGAGGTGACAAAAAGGTTCAGGATTGGTGTGGAGGACATATGCAAAAGATAGTAATTACCGGTTTCCTTGCTTCGTAGTCGCGACATACTCGATTGGAAAATGTCTGATCTGGACCTTTGCATTTTCATAGTGACAGTTCCATGTCTCTTTGAGGTTGTTGATGAAGAATTCAGCATGTGTAGTAAGGTCTTCATCAGCTCCTGAACGCATTGAATCAAGCACCTCAAATCGTTGGTTCTTCAGGTTAAGGCAAATCTAGTGGTGACCACACTTGTCATCTGGGTTGTCTGGTGCAAGCTCCTGGAACATGGGGAACAGGACCTGCAAGTAAAAAATGAAGGAAAGAAAAAGCAGAGTTCACATCAAAAACATAAATGATGTAATTGAAAAAATGATATGTAAAGATATTGCCGGATGCAGTAAGAGGTACATGAATGACAAAGCAGTAAGGGTCCAAAAATGCGCCTACAGAGAATGTTTATTTGCCATGTGTAATTAAAAGAAGTTACCATCCATGTATAAACAAAGTTGCCCAATATTTTAAGTGAAGTTGCCACATAAGTTGCATTAAAAACAGTCAAACTTATTGCCACGTGGCAGCTGTTGCCACATGAAACATCTGTCACAAAACAATATGTAGCCCACATATGAAGCATAGGTACTGACAAAACATACCATGGAAGAAAAAAATGTGCAAACAAGAAGGAACACTCACATGTTTCTTCAGTGTGAGCTTGAAATCACCATGCGCGGCAAAATGCTTCCTCGGGATTTTATGGTGGAAGTCACCATCCCATTTTATGGTAGAGTTCACCATCTACTAAATAAAATAAAAATAAAACATAAACAACGCATGGCTGGAATAGCAAAGGAAAAATATCAGAGAAAAGCAAGTGAGGGGTTATGTGGTGTGGACATTACACTTTCAACTCCTTCATGTGCTTGCTGTTTGACCTAGCATTTCCGAAACGCTTGACAATATCATACAGATGGGTCTGCTCCTTTGTGGCCTTAACTTTGGGCTCATAGTCATCCACGGGTGGTGCGTGAACTACCCTATTCTACCTCACAAATCCAAGGGTGGCACTTCCAACGATATCCTCGGATACCAACTCAGCAGGCACATTAGAACTTGATTGCCCCTGACCCTGTGAGGACCTCCTCTTAAATGCTTCCTCGTCAATCTTACGATGAGCTGCATCAAGTGATGGCGAAATCTCCTCAGGGGTGGCTGCAAGGATCAAACAGTGTGTTAGGAAACTTGGAAACAACTAGTTATTGTGAAAAAGAGTGCAGAATGTGAACTATAGGTGCAAATTAGAAAGGTGTCCATGTGGGAACAACTCCAGTTGCCATGTGCATTGTACTGCAGTTGCCATGTGGCAACAACTGTAGTTGCCAAGTACATTGAACTGGAGTTGTCATGTCGCAGCAACTCCAGTTGCCATGTGCTTTGGGAATGGAATTGCAACATGGCAACATCTGTAGGTGCCATGTTGTAGCAACTCCAGTTGCCATGTGCATCTGATGAGATTTTCCATCCCCAGTAAGAAACCAAAAAAGCTTGTGACAAACGCCAGACTAAAAAAATGTAGAAACAAAATGATAAACACACACAAAATTTACCTTGCACCATCGGCTCTACAAACTTCACAGCCTTCCTACCATCATCCATTGGTTGCGCCATCATTGGGGCCGCGCCTGCCGGGAAAGCAAAGGCAACAGGCATAGGATCTTATGCCACTGGTTCATCTTGACTGCGGTCAATGACAAGGCTAAAGCTCGGTGGGGTGAAAGCCCTTGGGTGCCTCTCCTGCCTACCAGCCGGATCGCGAACGAGTTGTTTGGCAAAATCTAGGGGTGACAGATCAACAAACATTTCTGCCTCGTCTGCTATAGGATCATCAGGCTTGTTAGTAGGTCGGGGCGTGCTGCAGCGATCTCAATCACAACGTTCTTGCATATCTCCCTATTTGGGCTGTAGGGGACACCAATGTTGCCTGGGAGCTTAGAAGCGCAGATTTAAGCAGGGGTTCTCCATGGCGGTGAAAGACGTAGTCTGCTCTAGACATCCACCTCCTTCAGTAGCGAACGGCTTACCAGTTGCATCAGTTGTACTCCGGACTTCCATCTTATCGGGTACATTGCTTTTGGTAGGAGGTGCGAACAGTATGGAAGCAGACACATAACCAGAGTCAACTCTGCTACTCCTAGCTAAATCTGGTGCATGGGATATGTATGTAGGATACTTGCGGGGTACGTCGCCTAGGTGGAAGACCAACTCGCACAACGGTCGCCATAGCAGCCTCTGGACCACCAGAAGCTGGAGCTATTATGCCATGAGTCTCACCTGTGGATGGCATCTCATTCTGAATTATGGCCGCAACCCCTTCTTTTGTGGACGCAGAAGTGCCACCGGCCACACGCTTGGAATTCGTATCAGATGAGCGGGAATCTTCCTTGTTTAGGTTGATCTCAGGAGCGTCCACTTCGACACTTGCTGATCGGGTGGCATGGGTCACAATAGCATCCCTCTTTGCCACCAGCGTGGGCAATATGTCAGCAGTCCTAGCAGATACTAACTCATCACTCTGAGATGTACGGATGCCTATTGTTGTAGTCTGCACATCTGCAACCGGCGGAGATGGTTGGCCGCTTGCATTAGAGCTAGTGGGAACAGTGGACGGTACATCAACAGTTTTGTCGACTGGCGCCTCATGAACATTTGAGTTGCCACTCGTTGACAGCTTGGAATGAATGCGCTCGAGTGGGTCTGTAGGGTTATGTTTGTCCACGCGTGTAGTAGTCTTCTTCACCCTGCAAGAAAGCACATGAAGAGTATAAAAAGTGAACAAAATAATTGCCATGGTAGTCATCATAAAAATGAAAAATGTGTGATGTGCCAGAGATGCCATTTGAGAACATGGTATGGATGAGCACACATGACAATGTAGGTGGTGGATGACAGTGGAAAGTTGCTAGTTGCCATATCAGTGGAATAAGAATTGACATGTGGTCTTGTTATAAGTTGCCATACATGACAAGCTGGAGTTGCCATGCAGCAAAAAGTAGATCATGAAAAACAGCAGTTGCCATGTGGGACTACTGGCAGTAGCCCATGTGGCAAGCTAGACAGATGCCATGAGAAGCAGACGGTAGTTTCCACATAAATGTATCAAGTAAAAAAGTTGCGTATGATCTAGAATGCATCAAGCAAAAAAGTAGCACTATGACAACTGTTTGTTCAGCGGCTTTCTCCGGTGGAGGAACATTTGGTGCAGCCTTATCCTTCTTACCACATGCACGAACTTCAACATGTTCATCGTCGTTGGTTTCATGTTGCACATTCTCCATGTCATCGTCATCGACCTTGTCAAGACCAGCATCTCCATCTAGATCATCTTGCGTGTCAGGGAGCTCCTGTGAGCATTTGTAGTCGTACCGGCCACGACAACCAGTTGGACGATGTGTCTGTTCTCCAACGAATGATGTGAACTATCTCGCAACCGCGTCGTTGTCAGAGCCATTAAGTGTTGCCCAACCCTCAACCAACTTCCCGAGCAAGCTGGTCATGCCGGAAGCAAACTGCCCAACTAGATGCTCAACAGGTGCCCTCGCCCGAGCACAAAACAAAAAGTAGCAATAACCAAAGATATTAGAGTCACGCGCGTAAGAACAAAAAAACCAAAACAACCATAAGAGATATATCAAAATGCAAAGAGAAAAACAATTTCAAAAAACAAAATAAACGTCCTTGATTACCTCAGCGGGACAAGATGGAGCTAAATGTATATCCATCCACTTGCCAAAGTTTTGTGGCCCACCAAACACACTATAGTCTATAGCATGCTTGGCCATCAACTGGAAAATAGCAAAAACAACTAAGATGTAAGAGAGAAATAAGGTGCAGTGACTAACAATCCATGTATTGCAAAAAGAAGGAAAAAAAGGTGTTTCGACACGGATGGCGGAGTTGCCGTATGGGGTCAGACATGGGTGCCATGTGCAGACAACCATGGCTGCCAAGGTATTTATCTCTTGATAGCCATAAATGGTTGCCGTATGGGGATTTTTTCATATGTTATGCAACATCGAGATTGAAGAATGCCGTGCAAGAAAGAAGGCAGAACTAGCCTGTAGTCTCCCATATTTCGTATCAGTTATCCTGTCTGCGGCAAGCACAGCCTTGACAGCATCGTCCGTCCATGCAGAGACATCAAACTTATGTGGAGGCGGTGTGCCTCCTATCCCAGTAGAGTCAACAGTGGACATATCAAGACCATCGGCGTACATGAGTTGGTATGCACAAAAAAAGAAAGCTATGTCAGTTGCAATCATGCTATGGTGAAAAGAAGCCTATGTAGTTTCCTTGAGTCATCAAGTTGAAGAGAATGAAGAAAAAGATTTTCCATCTATCTATGTTAGGTGCCATCATGTTGTGTTGGCAGTTGCCATCTTGTTATGCTGGTAGCTGCCACTAGCTCAGTATCATGGTTGCCATGTAGATTGTATAAGAGAGAATGAATGTATGAAATGAACACTTTTTGGTGTTGTTGAAAAATGTTGGTATACACAATAAAAAACAAAGCTATGTCAGTTGCAATCATGCTATGGTGAAAAAGATGCTTATGTAGTTTCCTTGAGTCATCAAGTTGAAGAGAATGAAGAAAAAGATTTCCCATCTATCTATGTTAGTTGCCATCATGTTGTGTTGGCAGTTGCCATCTTGTTATGCTGGTAGCTGCCACCAGCTCAGCATCATGGTTGCCATGCAGATTGTATAAAAAAGAATGAATGTATGAAATGAACACTTTTTTGTGTTGTTGAAAAATGCTATTGCCTTGTAGGTAGCAACTATAGATGCCATGGATCAAACAAAAGTCACTTTCACATGTCAAAGATTCACATAAAAATGAAACAAAGGGTTGCCATGCACGATCTTGTACAGTTGCCATGCACGATCTAGTACGGTTCACACTTATCAACAACTTTGATGTTTGTAAGGGAATATTTACCCCTTAGTAGTTTTGGTGATTGATGACAATGCTTTTGCGGACTAATCGTGTGCATTGAGCTTTTCAGATATATCATGACTGAACACAAGACGATTTGATGCTCGTCGAAGATTATTAAAGACGGGATTTCTCTACGTTTCTTTTCGGTGGATTTGATTCGTAGGAAAGCCGTACTATTAAGAGGGGGGTCCGTGCTGGAAATGTTTGGGTGGAATCTCACGTACACGTTCATTTTGCACCACCTTTCCTTTGGCACTTTGGAGTTTCCTCCTTCTCACCGTGTCTCTATAGAATGAAGGACTCCTAGTGTTACTCTTCATAGGCTGGCGGTAGTACCGGGCTGCGGTACGGTAGTACCATGGGGGCCCACGGTAGTACCACTCCACCTGAGCGGTAGTACTGTGAGCTCTGGCCTGGCGCTGCTGCACAAGCGGTAGTAGGGGCGGATGTAATTTCTTACATCCGCGCCCTGCATGATAGTACCATGCCCCGGCGCGGTAGTACCGCGTCGCCTGGCCAGGCACAGCGGCATGAGCGGAAGTAGGGCGGATGTAATTTTTTACATCCGCACCCTACACGGTAGTACTGCACCTAGTTTGCGGTAGTACCGTGTCGGACATTTGCATAGATATAATCTCAACGGATGTAGTCGCCATGCGGTAGTACCGCATGGGGTCACGGTAGTACCGTGCCAGCGGTTCTATCGCACCTTGTCAGTGCTCATCTGGTCAGGTCCAGGCCGTGCCGCGTCCATGGTAGTACCGCGGTCCCCCGCGGTAGTACCGCAGGCCCGTGCGGTAGTACTGCTCTAGAGGTGCGGTAGTACCGTGGGTCGCAGGCTGAGTGGTGGGTAACGGTTGGAATTGTCCCCCACTATATAAAGGGGTCTTCTTCTCCAAGAAGACCCACCTCTTCCATCCCCAAGCTCCATTGTTGCTCCAAGCTCCATTTTCGCCCGATCTCTCTCCCTAGCCAATCAAACTTGTTGATTTTCTAGGGATTGGTTGAGAAGGCCCCGATCTATACTTCCACCAAGAGAAATTCGATTCCCCCCACTAATCCTTTGTGGATCTAGTTACTCTTGGGTGTTTGAGCACCCTAGACGGTTGAGGTCACTGCAGAGCCATAGTCCATTGTGGTGAAGCTTCGTGGTGTCGTTGGGAGCCTCCAATTAAATTGTGGAGATTGCTCCAACCTTGTTTGTAAAGGTTCGGTCGCCGCCTTCAAGGGCACCAATAGTGGAATCACGGCATATCACATTGTGTGAGGGCGTGAGGAGAATACGGTGGCCCTAGTGGCTTCTTGGGGAGCATTGTGCCTCCACACCGCTCTAACAGAGACGTACTTCCCCTCAAAAGGAAGGAACTTCAGTAACACATCTTCGTCTCCATCGGTTCCCCTTTTGGTTATCTCTCACCTTTACTTGTGCAAGCTATATTGTGTTCTATCCTTGCTTGCTTGTGTGCTCATTGTTTTTGGATCATATACGTTGCTCACCTAGTTGCATATCTAGACAACCTACTTTGATGCAAAGTTAAATTTGGTAAAGAAAAGCTAAAAATTGTTAGTTGCCTATTCACCCCCCCTCTAGCCAACTATATCGATCCTTTCAATTGGTATTAGAGCCTCGTCTCTTTATTAAGGACTTTGCCATCCGAAGAGTATGGTTGACACCGTAGATGGTGGGGAGGAGCACTCCAGTGTGAATCCGGTCTCGTCTACGGCTGATGGGGGAACCGCGGTCTCTCGTGAGGAATTCAATGTGGCTTTGGACACATAGAAAACTTCCATGACGACCGAGGTTGAAAGCATGTTTAATAAATTCTTAGAAGGGCTTAAACTATCTACCTCGCCGATGAAAGTGGGTGATCCCACTAACAAGGTGACGGATGGTAACTCCGACAAGGGGGAAGCTACTAGTGAAAAGGGTCCTTCTACTAGTGGTAAAAATGGCAACGACATCTTTGCCCATGTGGAACCTCCACTTACTTATGGAGGACCGATTCCCTCTACTCATTTAAATCATGCCGGCCCTCGTCCTAAGATTGTGAAAAATGAAGATTTTGATGCTTGGGTCTATCGCTTTAAGCGTCATTTAAAACATGTTAACACTAATCTTTGGAGAATTATTGAAGAAGGTTTCTATCCGCATGACCCAAGCAACTTCACCCCTAGAGAAGCCGTGGATAATCAATTCAATGAGAATGCTCTCTTCATCCTTCAAGATGCAATTCCACCCGAAGACATTGCACATCTCCGACCTTTCATCGTGGCCAAGGAAGCATGGCACCATGTTGTTTCCCTCTACAAGGGAAGCGTAGCATTCAACGCTCCAACTATCCATGAGTTTGCAATGAATGAAGATGAAGAACCTCGTGTGCTTTACCGGAGATTGACCACTCTCGCGGTCTCACTACGAGATCATGGGAGTAAGGATATAGATGACAATTGGATCAAGCGCAAGTTCCTCAAGGCAATGATGCCCTACCACAAGGCCATGTCCTCCGTCATCCGTCAAAGATCGGACTTCCACACCTTGTCCTCAAATGAAGTGTTGGATGAGTTTGTGGCAATGAGGATCTTGGACAAGATCGCCGACAACGCGGTGTTGCGATCTCAAAGAGCAAAGAAGCCCAACCTTGCCTTGGAGGCCAAGGTTAGTGTGGAAGAAGAGGAAGAAGAGGAAGAGGAGGAGGGAAACCCCGAAGATACGAAATATGATTATCATGAGCACATGGCTCTTGCTTCAAGGCAATTTTGGAGCAAGAAGAACACAAGGCCCAACTTCAACAAGAACAACTCAAGTGGCTTCAAGGGCAAGCAACATGTGAGAACATGTTACAATTGTGGCAATGTGAGCCACTTTTTTGTGGATTGCCCTTACGAGAAGCGGGAAGACAATGGTGGCAAGCTCATCTGAAAAGACAAAGCCAAGTCCTTCCCCAACAAGAACAACTTCACCAAAAAGACTCCTACTCGAGGGTTAGTGGTTCAAGAAGAATACCATGAGGATGATGATGATGATGATGATGATGATGGTGAAGCCATGGACATGGCCTCCGTTGCCATTGCCACAACTCCACGGGTGTCTCTCTTCGACTCACCCAACGAGAACATCACCGCCAAGTGCCTCATGGCTAAAGCCACCAACAAGGTAACCCCCAACATCAAAACCACCATCATTACTAATCCCTCCTTGACGGATTGCATTGATGAAAGTGAGGGGTCTAATGAGGAAGTGAATGAATTTGATTCTTTCATGAGTAAGCTCAAGGGCAAATGCAAGAAGCACTTTGTTGCTCTCTTGGAACAACTTGGTGAAGCCAATGACATGATCAAGGCTCATGAAGAAACCATCTCTAAGATGGAAGGTCATAGTCGTGACTATGCCGATGAGATATCAGATCTCTCTAATGCTCTTGAGGAAGAGCATGGGCATCATTTGGCTCTTGAGGAGTCACACAACAATGACCATGCTAAATTAAAGAAAGATCTTAATGATGCTCTTGTTGTATCTCGTGTGCTAAATTCCGAGAAGGCTAAACTTGGGGTTGACCATGCTAGACTCGAGAAGGAGTTTGGCATACTCGACAAGGACCACAAGGTCTTGAAGGGTGCTCATGCTAAACTCAAGGAGTCTCATGATCAACTCCAAGTGAAGCTAACCAAGGAAAAAGCCACCTTTCCTCACATGGTATTAACTGATAATGCAAATTCTACTAACCCGTGTTGTGAGCATGTGCATCTTGTGGAGGAGAATGCCAAGTTGAAAGAGCAACTTGAGAAAGACCTTGTGACGTGCATACAAGGTGAGAAGAACCTCAATGACCTTTTGAGCAATCAAAATGAAGGTCAAGGAGGGAGTTGGATTCGCACCCAAGTCCAAGAACAAGAAGAAGAATGACAATACCAAACGACCTCCGTGAGGGAGTCCTGGATAGGGGGGTATCCGGACAGCCGGACTGTATTCATCGTCCGGACTATAGAAGCGTCAAGATACAAGACTCAAGACTTCGGCTCGTGTCCGGATGGGACTCTCCTTTGCGTGGAAGACAAGCTTGGCGATCCGGATATTATGTTTCCTTCCTTGTAACCGACTCCATGTAAACCCTAGCTCTCCGGTGTCTATATAAACCGGAGAGCATGGTCCTTAGAAGGCCGATCACAATTACAATCATACCATCATATGCTAGCTCATAGGGTTTAGCCTCTACGATCTCGTGGTAGATCTACTCTTGTATTCCACATATCTTCAATATTAATCAAGCAGGAAGTAGGGTTTTACCTCCATCGAGAGGGCCCGAACCTGGGTAAACATTGTGTCCCTTGCTTCCTGTTACCATCAGCCTAAGACGCACAGATCGGGACCCCCTACCCGAGATCCGCCGGTTTTGACACCGATATTAGTGCTTTCATTGAGACTTCCTCTGTGTTGTCGCTTCGAGGCTTGATGGCATCTTCAATCATCAACAACACGGTCCAGGGTGAGACCTTTCTCCCTGGACAGATCTTTGTGTTCGGTGGCTTCGCACTGCGGGCCAATTCGCTTGGAGCAGATCGATAGCTTCGCCCCTGGCCACCAGATCAGGTTCGGAAACTTGAACTACACAACAGATGTTCGTGGAGACTTGATCTTCGGAGGATTCGAGCCTGCGCCAGGAGCGCCGGACAGCCACGACGAGCATGGCGTAGACCTGCTATCGGATAGTGCCCGGGACATCATCCCCGAAGCAGCCTTGGATCTAAATCCAGGACAAGTTGCGTTGCCTATGGACGGAGGGCTGGACCCCGCTCCGCAGGCCGCACACTTATCGGCGGTGGAGCTGAACACGGGTCCCACCTCTGTGGAGGCCTATAGCCCCGGACCCCCAGACTCATATCCGGATGTTGGTCCAGTACCGCTCACTCTCGAGCCAGCCGAGCCAGGTTGGGCTCCGATAATGGAGTTTACCGTCATGGACATCTTTCAGCACTCGCCCTTTGGCGACATGCTGAACTTCTTGAAGTCTCTCTCTTTGTCAGGAGACTCTGGGCCGAACTATGTCCATCCCGAGTGGGAAGCAGGCGACGAAGGAATTCGGCGCCCACCCACCACCCACTTCATTGCCACGATCGAAGAATTAACCGACGTGCTTGACTCCGAAGACATCGACGGTATGGACGGCGATGCAGGAGAGGATCCAGAATCCCTGGAGCGCGGGACTACTACCTTGTCACACGATATATACATGGTAAATACGCCCAATAAGGATGGTAGCCCGGACGATAAAACACCCGGGCAAAAGCCAAAGAGGCGGCGCGGACGCCGCTCAAAGTCCAACAATGGCAAAAATAGCGACAAAAGCGCAAGAAGGGTTGATATACCCGCAAACTTTGAAAGCAATAATGACCACATGGACCCAGCTCAGGAGCAAATACCCGATCACAATGATCCGGAGGGACGAGCTCAGGATGCCGCCCCAGAACAGGAAGACAGTCCGGACGACGATGCATTCATCATCCCAGACGAACAAGTGGAACGAGACAACCTCCACAGAAAGCTTATGGCCACTGCAAGAAGTCTAGAAAAGCAGAAGCAACGGCTCAAGGCCGCACAGGAAAAGCTAAGTCGCAGATGGAACAAGGTGCTAGACACTGAAGAAAGATATGGCGATGACCGCCATACTAAAAGCTATCTGGAGCGTAAGCTACTACCAGAGTTCGACGACGCGGCCGTTCCACCAAAAGAAAATTCGACCAAGAAACCAGACGTACCGCCTCACAACCATAACAGAGCAGTCACGGACACTGCGCATGATCCACGCAAGCATTCGAATAAAAAGATCGGTGCAGCCAGGTCCATATATGGATCTAGAAGACACACCACAGCGCAGGACTATGGTCACCCAAATGCTCATAAAAGCCAGATACCAGTTCAGAATCAACCCCGGACACAACAACAGCCGACTACATGCCACAATGCGTCCAGATACAGAGGGGCTGCTCACCCCCTATGCTTCACCGAAGAAATACTGGACCATGAATTCCCACAAGGCTTTAAACCTATGAACATAGAAGCGTACGACGGCACGACAGACCCAGGGGTCTGGTTCGAGGATTTTATCTTGCATATTCACATGGCTCGTGGGGATGACCTCCACACCATCAAATACCTTCCCCTCAAGTTGAAGGGACTAGCTCGACACTGGTTGAAAAGCCTCCCCGAAAACTCAATTGGGAGTTGGGAGGAACTCGAAGACACTTTCAGGGCCAATTTTCAAGGGACTTATGTCCGACCTCCGGATGCAGACGATCTAAGTCACATAATCCAACAGCCCGGAGAGTCCGCCCGCAAGCTTTGGAACAGATTCCTCACAAAGAAGAATCAAATTGTCGACTATCCGGACGCTGAAGCCTTAGCGGCTTTCAAACACAGCATCCGTGACAAATGGATCACCCGACACCTCGGCCAAGAAAATCCAAGGACAATGGCAGCCTTAACAAGCCTTATGACCCGCTTTTGCGTGGGTGAGGATAGCTGGTTGGCCCGTAAAGGCACCAGCGACCCTAGCACATCCGAACTAAGGGATGGCAACGGGAAGCCACAGCGAAATAAAAACAAACGCCAAAACAAGGAAGAGAGCCTGGATAACATGACAGTTAACGCCGGATTCAGGGGCTCTCAACCTGATCAAAATAAGAAGCCATTCAAAGGCACTAAAGACGGACCGTCCGGTCTGAACAGAGTCCTGGACAGACTATGCCAAATTCATGGCACCCCGGAAAAACCTGCGAACCACACCCATAGAGAGTGTTGGGTCTTCAAGCAGGCCGACAAATTAATTGCCAAACATAAGGGGAGGGGCACACCAAGCGAAGATGAGGATGAACATCACCAGCTGAACACTGGGGTACAGAAAAAATTCCCGCCAGAGGTTAAAATAGTAAACATGATCCACGTGACTTGCACATCCACGAGAGGGCATAAACGAGCGCCCATAGAAGCGCATGATGTAGAGCCCGTCGTACCCACGTCTCACTATTGGATGTCTTGTCCGATCACTTCCGATCACACGGACGGCCGAACTAGTATTCGGCGCGGAGGATCACATGCCTTGGTGCTTAACCCACTAATCGACAGATACCGTATCACCTGTGTCCTCATGGACGGCGGCAGTGGTCTCAATTTAATATACGAGGACACTGTCCGCGGAATGGGGATAGACCCATCCAGAATTGAACAAAGCAACACCACCTTTGAAGGGGTGATACCAGGCGTTGCAGCCTGCGCCAGGGGCTCCGTCATGCCGGAAGTAACATTTGGCTCCCCAGGGAACTCCAGAAGCGAAGAGCTGCTCTTCATGGTCGCACCCTTCCAAAGCAGCTATCACACATTGCTAGGAAGAGCGGCCTTCGCCCGCTTCAATGCATTGCCGCATTATGGCCACCTCACACTCAAGATGCCCGGTCCCCATGGTGTCATCACCGTTCACGGAATCATAAAGCGCCCTTCACGCGCGGAGGAATACGCGACGGCCCTGGCGGCCGGACTATAAGCGGCCTCTAGTTTTAGAAAACATAATTGGTCATTACGACCACAGACACGGCTAGATGAGTCCGGTAGCCCGGATAAATTCAAACAAGGCACTGTATATGTAATCCCGTAAGGGAAACCAGGGGTTGTCCATACTTAATACAGCCCCACGCTTGGCTCGACCTTATCGGCAGGCCAACAGCTTACACTCTTATTATTGATCGCATACTTACGTTGCACCCTCTACGAGTTTTTCTTTTTTTACAGACAATGTTCGCGCGATACCCTTCCAGGAGACGACACAATGGAGACAAAGGCGCAGACGTGCAGCAGGGCCCCGTGCAACAGGTTTCTTTTTAGATTAAGCCCCTGTGTAAACCTTTTCTACTGCCTCTTGTTGTTTAGCCATCCCATGGGTTCTATACCCATAGAGGATACTTCCGTTTTTGGCATTTGGCCACGGCAGACTAAATTGGATGTACCTAGAAATAAAGGGCTTAAAGTAGGCTCTTGTCGGCCTATCTTTTTTTTTACAAAAGACCGAATACCCTCGGGAGTGTTCGGCGTCACGAGTTTGGCCGTATATGCATCAGCTCTGAATCATGTCTTTGGTCAAAATGTTGGGTTTGCCCGGCTCCTCGGTTTGCCGCCTTACGTTCCGCTATCATCCGGCTAAGGCAGGCCAAAGGAGAACTACTGCAATTGTGCCCTGATTATTCCAGATGAGCGCCTTAGTAGAGAAAGCCGATAAATGACCGTCATGATACAACGAGAGATTGTTCAACCACTCGAAGACTCACCGGAATACCTAAAGATTCCTCCGCCTTAATGAAGGGCCGTTTCCCGGCCATGTACACACACGCCCGTATTCGGATGCACGTGGAGGTACCAGGGGCTACATAGTAGCCCCACCATTAGACTCCCATGGCTAAGCGAAAGTGTTATAGCTATATAGTCTGGTTGCCTAGTTCGGCGTGCGATCACCACCTTAACGGACCAAGACGTTGGATCAAGTGTGACTATGCATATTTTTTTCGCCAACACCCCCGCATTGTCCGCGAGGGGGCTGAAGCCAACGACTGCTATCTTTCAGACTACTTATACATATAAGAATAGCCACAAAGGCAGGACAATCATACTTCCGGGCAAAAGTATAAACATAGCCTCATAATTAAAGTAAACATTGTTTTCTACAATGATTCAACTCATCACTCGAATATAACACTCTTTGAGCACTGCGCCTCTATCAGGCGGGCACCTTCTGTGACTTGCGCCAAGTAGTGCTCGGCCGGATGTTGGACTCCCACCAGATCCTAGCTCGCTATTACAGTGGCCTCCATATCCGTCCAGTAGGCTTTATCACGGGCTAAAGCCATCCACGCACCTTCTATGCACGCCGACCTTCTTAGGGCGTCAATCCGGGACACCGCTCCAAGGAATTGTTGCGCCAAACCAAAGTAGCTGTCCGGCTTAGGCCCCTTCGGCCAAAGATGGTCTATCACAGACCGCATTGCAAGTCCGGACAGCCTGTGGAGCTCCGCCATAGCAGCCACTTTATCATTCAGTGGCAGCGGGCGAGTGGGAGCATTGAATTGCGACCAGAAAAGCTTCTCCACTTCTTCATCGCCTTGACCCTCGAAGAACTTGACAGCGTCAGCTGTACTATTAGCCAAGTCCGCATATGCGTCTACAGGACTCATGCGACCTGCCAGGGGAGCATACTTCGGATCCAAAAACTTCGTCCGCGGTAAGTACGAGCCCCCAGCCATGATTTTGTCAGCTTGTTGGAGCTCTTCCCGCATACTCCGGATCTCGGTCCGCATCTCCTTGGCGGCATTACGTGCCTTGTCCAGCTCGACCGAACTAGCCTTATTCTCCTTTTCAAGGACTGCGTACCGGTCGGCGTCATTTTTTAACTCTTCAGCCATTTCGGCTATCTTTTCCTCGCTTCGGTGATGAGCAGCATGTTCGGCTCTCAACTCTTCGGCCACCTTTAGGGCAGCCGCATTGGTAGCTCAAGCCTGTTCCTTGGCTTGAGCAAGTTCCGCCCTCATGGCCTCCACGGCAGCAACACCATCTGCAGTGCACACATATTGCATTAACATTATGCCGCTTTGGCATTTTCTTACACATTATAATAAAAACCAAGCACATACCCTGGGACTCCTCAAGCCGTCTATTCACCAGCGTGATATCGGCATCGATGGATCCGATTTGCCTCCTTAGCTCGGCAACTGCGACAGACTGGTCGGCTGCCGGATCATTGTATACCTGCACACATGTACGGTGCAGCCATCAGTATATGATCCCCGTTTGCCGCCTATGGCGGGCAACCAGAGTCTCAGGGGCTACTATCTATAGGGAGCACACCTAGAGCATGCTTCATAACTAAAAATTTGTGCATTTTTTCACTACATACCTCAAAGCCTTTGAGCAGGCTTGTAAATGCCTCATTCAAGCCGCTGGTAGCGGATGAAATCTTCATGAGCACCATGCTCATTAAAGAGTGGTGCTCCTCTGAGAGCGTGGCTCGCTCCAGATGGCCCGTCAGTACGTCCGGCTGGACACTAAACTACGCCGGACCCTTCTTATCGCCCCCCGTGGGAGCCAAATGCTCCGGGCTCAGGGTGGCTGACATACTAGCCTCCGGCTTCGGTATATCTGGACTCCTCCGTGACGACACCTCCGTGTTGCCCGCCTCATGAGGCGGAGAGTTGGGTGGGGTTTCGCTCTCCATCATCTCCGGACGAAGGTCCCCCGAAGACGAACTCTGTTGAGAAGAGCTGCTCGCCTGACTACAAAAAATGAAGTCCTGGTTATGGATCTCGGAGTAACATCTCACCTTCAAATTAATGAATGGCTTACGGCTCGTTGGAGGGCTAGCCCATTGGTGGGCATGACGTGGTGAGGGCGCCCGTCGTGGCAGAGCCCCTTGGTGATGTTTTCTTCCCTTGCTTGGGCGTCTCCGCCTCCAAATCTTTGGAGGCGGCCCTCTTCTTCCTGCGTGGAGAGGAGGCTTTAACCTTCCCTTCCCAACTATCCTCCATAGGAGGGTTAGCGATTTCCCCGGTCTGGATGCGCAATGTGTGAAGTTCGGCTTCACTGCCCTTCCCTTTGTCCTTCTCTGATGGGATTTTGCTAAGTGCACGGTCCAACATCTTTGCAATGGTGGGACCAGGCGAGCCTTCAGGAAGTGGTGCCGGACACCTGATTCTCTTCGCCTTGTCAAGCCGTTCCTGGCCGCGGAGAGAGTGTTAGAATAATAATCATGATAAATATAAATGAAGTGTCCGGCTTTAAGGTTACTTACTTGGGCATCTAGGCGATTGCAACTTAGGCCCGCATCCTCGATGGTGTCCGGACACTTTGCTTGTGGTCCAAAAAATAATTTAAACATTCCTTTGAGCGTCAAGCCGAAGAAGTGCTTAATAGTCCATGGACCTTCCGGATTAAACTCCCACATGCGGAGAGGCCGACGTTTGCACGGCAATATCCGCCGGACTAGCATTACTTGAATTATGCTGACAAGATTTATGTCCCTCTTAATAAGCTCCCGGATGCGGTTTTGCAGTTCTGGTACATCACCAGCAGGCCCATAACTCCGTCCCACATCAGTCCAAGATGCCAACTATGATGGAGGGCCTGAGCGGAACTCGGGGGCAGCTACCCACTTCGTGCCTCTGGGAGCGGTGACATAGAACCATCTCCGCTGCCATACGTCGGACACTTCCGGAAAAGAACCCTCTGGCCATGGGGCATCGGCGTTCCTGCTTATTATGGCGCCTCCGCACTCCGCATGTCTCCCCTCGATCATCTTCGGCTTCACATTGAAGGTCTTTAGCCATAGGCCGAAGTGTGGGTTGACATGGAGAAAAGCCTCGCACACGATAATGAAAGACGAGATATGGAGGATGGCATCTCGAGCCAGATCATGGAAATCCAAGCCGTAGTAGAACATAAGCCCCCTCACAAAGGGGTCGAGGGTGAGGCCTAGGCCTCGGAGGAAGTGAGGAGTAAACACGACGCTCTCATTGAGCTCCGGCGTGGGGATGACTTGCCCCGGAGCAGGAAGCCTGTGCTGGATATCAGCAGTCAGGTATCCAACCTCCCTCAGCTTCGCAATATCCTCCTCCTGAATCGAGGAGGCCACCCACCGGCCTGCTGCGTCGATCTGGACATACTGGAGGATCTGGGGTGTTGGAGCTTAGGTTTTGAGCGATGGAGCTCGAGGTGCGAGAAGGAGAAGGAGAGGTGGGAACAAGGCGTAGGCCTTGGCCCCTTTATAAAAGGGATGAATACCAAGAGTCCTCAGCATGACCGCCTGAGACTTATCTAAAAAGAAACACGGAATTATACCAACAGTCGCCGTGGGGTCACATATGCCCGTATTGATGAAAGATCCCGTATTAAGAGGGACACGATCTCTGCTTTGGCAGGACGTGCCGATAAAACCGCCTCGCAACACGAATCGAGGTGGAGCAGGAAACGCTGGTTCATGTTGGACCAGGTCATGATGCAAGGGCATGGCGTACGAAGATTGCCAGCAGAACGGATTTTTGCTAAGAGTGTGTGAAGATCATCTTGCAGATCCGGACACAACCTACGTGTTCGATAATCACCTAGGAGTATTTGGAGGTGGAACCCCCCTTGCAATGCTAAAGACAAGACTGCACACCGGACTCGTCATCATTGAAGCCTGGTTCAGGGGCTACTGAGGGAGTCCTGGATAGGGGGGTATCTGGACAATCGGACTGTATTCATCATCCGAACTATAGAAGCGTCAAGATACAAGACTCAAGACTTCGGCTCATGTCCGGATGGGACTCTCCTTTGCATGGAAGACAAGCTTGGCGATCCGGATATTATGTTTCCTTCCTTGTAACCGACTCCATGTAAACCCTAGCTCTCCGGTGTCTATATAAACCGGAGAGCATGGTCCTTAGAAGGCCGATCACAATTACAATCTTACCATCATATGCTAGCTCACAGGGTTTAGCCTCTACGATCTCGTGGTAGATCTACTCTTGTATTCCACATATCTTCAATATTAATCAAGCAGGAAGTAGGGTTTTACCTCCATCGAGAGGGCCCGAACCTGGGTAAACATTGTGTCCCTTGCTTCCTATTACCATCAGCCTAAGACGCACAGATCGGGCCCCCTACCCGAGATCCGCCGGTTTTGACACCGACACTCCCCCTCTCAAGCAAAATTTTGTGAAGGAGGGAGAGGGTGCTCCTAAGGAAAAGAAGAACAATGTGAAGGGTGATGATGTCCAAAAGGCAATGCCACCCCTTCCAACAAAGCCAGCAACTTTAACCCTTCTTATATGTATTGTGTCGTGCTAGTGATGGGCATGTTTATGCTAAATTTGTTGGTTCTCCTTATGAGTACATTGAATGGTCTATTTGGGTTCCTAAGACCCTTGTTACTAAAATCAAAGGACCCATTACAAAATGGGTACCTAAAACCAAGCATTGATCTCCTGTAGGTGTTTGCTTCTGGTGGGGGGTCATGGTTGCTCGACAGTGGAGCCACAAATCATATCACCGGAAGCAAGGACTTGGTGGTGGACGTGCACAAGATCCCTTCTATGCCCACCAATGTCGAGTGGGGTGATGCCTCATCTTCTAAGTTATTGGGTCTTGGCAAGATTGTCATTTCTCATGATCTCACGATCGAGAAAGTCATGCTTGTTGAGTCCCTTGCTTACAATCTACTTTTCGTTCATCAACTTGCACTCATGGGCTTTGCCACTTTCTTTGATATTGATATTGTGGCCCTCTTGTGGAGCAAGACTCTTAAAGTAGCCTTTGTTGGTCATGTCGAGAACAATCTTTATGTGATTATATTTTCGGAGCGACCCACTAAGACCGCGACATGCCTAATGGCTAAAGTTGATGTGGGATGGCTTTGGCATCGCCATTTAGCCCATGTCAATATGAGATCTTAGCAAAGTCTTCTCAAGGGGGACCATGTCCGTGGACTAACAAATGTTAGTTTTGCCAAAGATCGTGCTTGCAGTGCTTGTATCGAAGGAAAGCTACATGAGAAGGCTCACTCTCCCACGACTATCATCTACTCGAAGAGACCCTTGGAGCTCCTTCACATGGATCTCTTTGGGCCTCCATCCTTTGATAGTCTTGGGGGTAGATAGTATTGCTTGGTGATTGTGGATGATTATTCAAGATACACTTGGGTATATTTCTTCAAGAGGAAGAGTGAGACTCAACAAACCGTCATCGACTTTGCAAATAAAGCTCAACGTCAACTTGATGCAAAGATCTTGACAATAAGGAGTGACAACAGCACCAAGTTCAAGAACTACACCTTGGATGAGTTTCTTAGTGATGATGGGATCAAGCATCAATATTCTGCACCATACACCCCTCAACAAAATAGTGTCGCGGAGAGGAAAAACTGGACGTTGATGGATGCGGCAAGGACCATGATGGCGGAGTTCAAGTCTCCTTACAACTTTTGGGCCAAAGCCATCAACATATCATGTCATGCATCCAATCGGCTCTATCTGCGCAAAGGCTTGAACAAGACTCCTTATGAAATACTTACCGATAACAAGCCCAACCTCAAGTACTTCCGGGTGTTCAGGTGTAAGTGTTTCATTCTCAAGAAAGGTGTTCATTTGTCTAAATTTGAGGCTATAGCTCATGAGGGCATATTTGTTGGTTATGCTACAAACTCTCATGCTTACTGTGTCCTCAACAAGTCCACCGGACTCATTGAGGAGACGTGTAACATGGAGTTTGACGAGAATAATGGCTCCCAAGTGGAGCAAAGTAGTACTTGTGATGTAGGTGATGAAATTCCTCCCCAAGCCATAAGAAGAATGGGTGTTGGTCATATCCTACCCACTGAGGAACCCCTTGTGGCCGAAGGAGAAGGACAATGCTCCACTCAAGTGGAGCCATCACCAACTCAAGACCCACACACTTCCGAAGAACAAAGTGAAGGCCCTCAACTTCGTGAACAAGATCAAGGGCAAGATCAACCTCAAGATAGTGATGATCCACCAAGCGATGCCCAAGGTCAAGTTCTCCCTTTCGAGCAAGTTCAAGATCAAGAGCAAGCTCAAGATCAAGAACAAGCTCAAGACAGCGCTCAAGATGATCAAGTTACCCCTCCTCGTTTCACATCGAGGAGGAATTAGAGCGTCGTGCCATGAAGATCGCTTCCAAGCTCACCACTAAAGGCCATCTCATGGAGGATGTGGTTGGAAGGCTAAGAAAGGGGGTAAGCACTCGTAGTCAATTAGCAAACTATTGTGAACATCACGCGTTTGTCTCTTGTGTCGAACCCCAAAAGGTCTATGAGGCGCTCGAGGACCCGGATTGGCTCAATGCCATGCATGAAGAACTCAACAACTTCGAGCACAACCAAGTGTGGAAATTAGTGCCAAGGCCAACCGGGAATCATAATGTCATTGGAACCAAGTGGATATTCAAGAACAAGCAAGATGCTCATGGGATCATTGTTCGCAACAAGGCTCGTTTGGTGGCACAAGGCTACTCCCAAGTCGAGGGTGAAACCTTTGCTCCCGTTGCTCGCATTGAATCTATTCGTTTGTTGATTGCTTATGCTTCTCGTCATAATTTCAAGTTGCAACAAATGGATGTGAAGAGTGCTTTTCTTAAAGGTCCCATTAATGAGTTGGTGTATGTCAAGCAACCCCCGGGGTTCGAGGATCCCTATTTCCCCGATCATATGTACCAACTCAACAAGGCGCTCTATGGACTTAAACAAGCCCCACGTGCGTGGTATGAGCATCTTACTGAGTTGTTACAATATCGTGGGTTCCAAATCGGGAAAATCGACCCCACTCTTTTTACTAAGAAGGTCAGAGGGGAGTTCTTTGTGTGCCAACTATATGTTGATGATATTATTTTTGATTCCCCTAACAAAGCTTTCAAAGAAGAATTTGCCGCTCTCATGACCTCAAAGTTCAAGATGTCTATGATGGGAGAGTGGAAGTTCTTTCTCGGGTTCGAAATCAAGCAAAGAAGAGAAGGAACCTTCATCAACCAAGCCAAATACACTCAAGACATGCTCAAGAGATTCAAGCTAAGTGATGTCAAGCCGGACTCTACTCCAATGCCCATCAAATGCCAACTTGACATTGATCCCAATGGTAAAGCGGTGGATCAAAAGGTATATCGCTCCATGATTGGATCCTTGCTTTACCTTTGTGCATCTAGACTGGATATCATGTTGAGTGTGGGAATTTGTGCACGGTTTCAAGCCGCACCTAAGGAAAGCCACTTTGTGGCGGTCAAGTGAATCTTTCGATATTTGGCTCATACCCCAAACTTTGGCTTATGGTACCCAAGAGGAGCCGACTTTGATCTTTTGGGATATACAGATTCAGATTGGGCGGGAGACAGAGTGGATACCACCTCCGGAGGGTGTTAACTGCTTGGTTGCTCTTTAGTGAGTTGGTATTATAAGAAGCAAAGTTGTGTATCTCTCTCGTCCACCGAAGCAGAGTATGTGGCTGCCAGTAGTTGTTGTGCTCAACTTCTATGGATGAGGCAAACTTTGAAGGATTACGGTGTCACTTGTGACGAAGTGCCTCTTTGGTGTGACAATGAAAGTGCCATCAAGATCTCTCTCAACCCGGTGCAACACTTCAAGACGAAGCATATTGAGATTCGGTATCACTTCATCCGGTATCACATTAGGCGAGGGGAGATCAAGCTCAGGCATGTCAACACTCATGATAACCTTGCAGATATTTTCATGAAGCCCTTGGATGAAGCAAGATTTCGCAAGTTAAGGAATGAGCTAAATATCACTGATTCGAGCAATGTAGTTTGAACTTTTGCACACCCGACCATACTCATCATGCTATCTTTTCTAGGTGTAGGCATGGACATAGGGGGAGTGTTGTTCTCTCAATGAACTTTCCCTCCCCCCATTATGCATAAATTGATTAAACTCTATCACATTAGCCATTTTTGATGGTACTTGTGCTTTAAAGACGAGTCTTAGTCATGGGCCCAAGGATAATTCTTTGCGGTGCCATACCAAGTGACTCATACATATGTGGCTTGAGCCACCGCCCTCTCTTCCTGAGAGTTGTGGTTAGTGTGTTGGTCTTTGTTGTCTTTTGCCTTTTTCTCTGTGCTGTGTTTGTGTCGTCGTTTGTGCTTGCTTTTTGGTTGCTCGGCCTCTTGAAGGTTGTCTTGCAAATGGCGTTTCCCTCTCGTGTGAAACTTGCACTTTCTTGGAGTTACGGTACTACCGTGGCGAGCCACGGTACTACCGCAAGGGTCTCTGTGCGTGCACAGTTGCTTCCCAGGGACACGGCACTACCGCTTCCTTCGCGGCAGTAATTTTTTACTGTCGCTAGAAGAGCGGTACTACCGCCCAACGTGCGGTACTTCCGCCCGGGTGGTACTACCATGATGACCCATGGTACTACCGCGTCCACGCGAGCGGGTGGGGGTTAAGAGCAGGGCAGGGGAGTTCTAACTATCCCATACCCATTCATCTCTATTCCCCACGCCGGATCTCCGTCTCTGGCCGTTCTCCTCGGATTCCGACCAGTGGGATTGTTCCCCACCTCGCCCCTTTGCGATGGACCAAGGTTTTTCCCCAAGTTCCTCTCCTTTTCTTCCGTTCTTGTGCTTCTAGGTCTTGGGGAGATGCATGTGGTGTTCATGAGATTTTTGGCTAAATCTGTGCAAGAGGGATTTGTAGGAGAGTGGTAGTGTAGTAAGCATGCATTTTAGATTGTCAAAATAGTTTCATTTGATCAACGGTAGTACCGATGTCGACTTGGGATGTTCTAAGATCTAGATCCGCAGCTCCTGTCGCGTTTTCGATCCGTGCAGTACTATCGCTCCTCCTAGAGCGGTACTACCGCACCCTCGCTCGTAGGCGGCTCCACGTGGTACTTACACTCCTTGGAGCGGTACTTCCGCTCCTTGGTGCGGTACTACCGCTTGGAGGGCGGAAGTAAAAAATTACTTCCGCTCCAGGGGCGGTACTGCCATGCCACCCTAGCACGATACTACCGTGGCTGGTGCAGATGTAATTTTTGACATCCGTACAACGGCCTGGTGCTACCGTAGATGCATCTTGAGCTATTTTTCTGTCCAAATCTCTTGCTTATCTGTTTCTTTTGGCTTTGGCCTTGGCATTTGCATTGATCCTTCTTGTTTTTTCGTGTGTGTTCTTGTGCTTTGTGTCTAGGTGGTGGCTCCAGTTCCCATGTTCGTCGCTCGAATCCCAGCCGTGACACAGGGTCAAAGCGGCTGCGCAACCAAGATGAAGCTGCAGAGGGCCTCCCAACGCAGAACCAAGCACACCGCCACCAAGAAGAAGGAGCACGTCATGTGCATGGATGAGATGCCTCTGGCCGAGTTCATTATTCAAAGGAAGATAAACCCTTATGTGAATCCCCGTGCTAACTTCAGAGGCAATGATCTGTTCTGGACCAAGCAGCAAAAACTTATCTATCTCGATGTGATCAAGGCCAAGCAGAACATCTACGTGGAAGTTCACTGGATTGACATGCATCATATGAGGCTGGACAAGCACCGTGGCTATTTTGGAGAAGCTTTGGATCTGGTGGAGCAATTCGGCATTGAGCACATGCTTACTTTCGACATGGACTTCGATCCAGAAATTGTGGCTCAATTCTTTGCTTCGGTCCACTTTGATTTCTATGAAGCAAGGACCATGACACGGATGACCAATGGTCAACGGATGACTGCTAAATGGAAGGATTTCATGGAGTTGCTTCAAGTTCCTGATGCGGGGCTCGACACGCCCGGTGGAGTCCGCCCGCATGCCAAGTCTGAGTCTACCGACAAGAACAAGCTCATGCCCTGCCTTTTTGAGAAGACACTTCCTAGCACGAGGAAGGTGAGGGTATTGAACCCCTTCCTTGACATCATGCATCGGCTCTTCCGAAACACCCTCTTCCCGCGCATTGGTGACATGGGCTAGGTGCATGCTTATCTTGTTGACATGATGCTCATTTGTGAGGATGCTCGTCAGGCTCAGACTCAACCTCTTGATATCTCACATATCATGTGGTGTGAGCTTTAGTTTGCCGTGTTCAACCGTAAGGTCTCCATCTATGGGCCTTACCTATTTCACTTGATCTCCAAGACTTGGGAGAAGCTCTATCCCAATGATGAGTTTGAAACCCCAGGCTGGATTCGTCATGAGCCCATCAAGCCCCGCATCAAGAGCCAATGGGCTAACACCACCACTGCTGCTGAGCTACCACCTATGTCATAGGTGCCCTCTCTGCTTTTTTTGTGTCTCGATGCCAAAGGGGGAGAGAGTGTAGGATTTGCGTGTTGTGTGTCGTGTGTTTCGCCGTGCCACTTTACTTTCATCTCTCGGTCCATTGAACTTTGTTTGCATTGGTTTGGTTTGTGCTTGTGAGACTAAGTTCTATCATATGGTGTAAGAGATATGCACTCCTGATTATCTTTATGTCTTCGTTACTTAGTTATATCCATCATCTTGCCTACTTGCTTAGTGTTGTTTTTTACTATTGCAAGAGATGCCTTGTCTATAAAATACAGGGGGGTGTTGATCCTAGTATGTGTGCCGTGCAGTCCAAAGCACATCTTTGGAGTGCACACATCTAGGGGGAGCCCGTCTTTATTTTATATATGGTGGGTTTGCCGGTGCCTCACTTTATATCCCTATGTGAAAATCCTGTATTGTCATCAATCCACCAAAAAGGGGGAGATTGTAAGGGCATATTTATCCCTTAGTAGTTTTGGTGATTGATGACAATGCTTTTGCGGACTAATTGTGTGCATTGAGCTTTTCAGATATATCATGACTGAACACAAGACGATTTGATGCCCCTTGAATATTATTAAAGACGACATTTCTCTACATTTCTTTTCAGTGGATTTGAGTCGTAGGAAAGCCGTACTATTAAGAGGGGGGTCCGCGCTGGAATGGTTTGGGTGGAATCTCACGTACACGTTCATTTTGCACCACCTTTCCTTTGGCTCTCTGGAGTTTCCTCCGTCCTACCGTGTCTCTGCAGAATGAAGGACTCCTAGTGTTGCTGTTCATAGGCTGACGGTAGTACTGCTCTCCAGAGCGGTACTACCACAGGCACCAGCGGTAGTACCGGGCTGCGGCACGGTAGTACCGTGGGGGCCCATGATAGTACCGCTCCACCTGAGCGGTAGTACCGTGAGCTCTGGCCTGGCGCTGCTGCGCAAGCGGTAGTAGGGGCAGATGTAATTTTTTACATCCGCGCCCTGTGCGGTAGTACCATGCCCCGGTGCGGTTGTACCGCGTCGCTTAGCCAGGCACAGCGGCATGAGCGGAAGTAAGGGCAGATGTAATTTTTTACATCCGCACCCTACACGGTAGTACCGCACCTAGTTTGCGGTAGTACCGTGTCGGAATTTTGCATAGATGAAATCTCAGCGGATGTAGTCACGGATCTAATTTTTTATATCCGTGCCTGGACGGTGCTGCCATCGGTAGTACCGCACGGGGTCACGGTAGTACCGTGCCAGCGGTTCTACCGCACCCTGTCGATGCTCATGTGGTTAGGTCCAGGCCCTGCCGCGCCCACGGTACTACCACGGTCCCCCGCGGTAGTACCGCAGGCCCATGCGGTAGTACCGCTCCAGAGGTGCAATAGTACCGTGGGTCGCGGGCTGAGTGGTGGGTAACGGTTGGAATTGTCCCCCACTCTATAAAGGGGTCTTCTTATCCAAGAAGACCCACATCTTCCATCCCCAAGCTCCATTGTCGCTCCAAGCTTCATTTTCGCTCGATCTCTCTCCCTAGCCAATCAAACTTGTTGATTTTCTAGGGATTGGTTGACAAGGCCCCGATCTACAATTCCACCAAGAGAAATTCGACTCCCCCCACTAATCCTTTGCGGATCTTGTTACTCTTGGGTGTTTGAGCACCCTAGACGGTTGAGGTCACTGTGGAGCCATAGTCCATTGTGGTGAAGCTTCGTGGTGTTGTTGGGAGCCTCCAAATAAGTTGTGGAGATTGCCCCAACCTTGTTTGTAAAGGTTCAGTTGCCGCCTTCAAGGGCACCAATAGTGGAATCATGCCATCTCGCATTGTGTGAGGGCGTGAGGAGAATACGGTGGCCCTAGTGGCTTCTTGGGGAGCATTGTGCCTCCACACCGCTCTAACGGAGACATACTTCCCCTCAAAAGGAAGGAACTTCGGTAACACATCTTCGTCTCCATCGGTTCCCCTTTTGGTTATCTCCCACCTTTACTTGTGCAAGCTATATTGTGTTCTATCCTTGCTTGCTTGTGTGCTCATTGTTGTTACATCATATAGGTTCCCACCTAGTTGCATATCTAGACAACCTACTTTGATGCAAAGTTAAATTTGGTAAAGAAAAGCTAAAAATTGTTAGTTGCCTATTCACCCCCCTCTAGTCAACTATATCGATCCTTTCAATGTTGATTTAGGAAAACATTGAACCGTGATAAGAGTATTTGCAAAAGAGTAGGGAAAAAATACCATTAGGTGCAAGCGACAGCCCTTCTGGTACATCTTGTTCGAGAATGCATCATGCAGGAAGTCCGCGATGAATTTACACCAATTCATGTTCTTGGCGTCTTTCAGCTTCGCCTGCACAACACAATTACAGGACAAAAAGTTGCTGCATCAACATTCAAATGAAAAAACATCAAAAAACTAGCAGTTAGCTTCCATATAACATCAAAATCAAAAAATTGAAAGGAAAAAGAAGTAGAGAGAGAGCATTCACCAGGATGTGGTAGGCGCAAAGACAGCTGAGATCAAGTACATGAGCAGCTTCATCTTAAATACCTCGCCATGGGTTTTCATGCCCTCCAGCAAAGTTGCCAGCATAGTCGTATTCGGCATGGATGCCATCCCAGGAAACAAACGGGAAAACAAGGCTTCCTCAATCTTATTATTCACCTCATACGGGGCACACCCAAAGTGTAGAACACAGATTCCTCATCCAAAGGCAGTCTTCCCCGTCCCGGAATCACGAATTCCCTGGAGGCAGGATCATAAATCTCATCGAGCCAGTCGCGTACAAGCTTCACTTGGTTCTTGCACCGAACATCCATCAGAGCCTGCATCCCCATCTCACCGGAAGCTCCCTTTTGCTCATCAGTAAATCTATCAGTCAACATAGTCAGGCATTCTTGCGAAGCCCTATTGTGATGACGTTTCTTCTTCTGCATAACAGAAAAAGGATCATTTGTTGCCATGTTCAATCTCATGAAAATTTAGTTTCGACGGAAGATTGAAAACTCAATGTGACATTAAAACTTATGGGGGTGGAAAGTGACCTCATCGCCATCTTTTGTCCGACCAGTCGTGCGATTCTGTTACGGTGCATCCATGAAGTCATCATCATCATCTTGATGGTCACCGCGAGCCATTGTGCTACGGTAAGAACAAAACAGGGTGAAATGAAAACACAGCCGACGGATACGAAAAGAAATGCATAAAGTAAAATATTCACTGGATATCATCGATGAACAAAAATGAAAACTCGATGGTTGCCCCAAAGTTTAAGCATCTGAAGAGGGCAGTAATTGCCATGTGTTAAACATGCAAAAAAAGGAAAGAAATAATCAAATGTAAAATCAATTGCAGAAACATGGCAACTGGACGTGTATGTGTTTCTGAAGGAAGCAGTTGCCATATAGCAGAATCTACTTGCCATGTTGGCTCCAATTAAAGTGGCAAATGAGGCAGAGCATAGGAACACCCACCCCCTAGGATTTTCCAACATGAAATGTGGCAACTAACACATTGGCTTCATAAAAATATACAGATCACATCTTATAGGTTCAAGTTGCCATGTTAACACAAGGCACTTCAAAAAAGGGCAGACAACTTCCACTACACAACATATAATGTGGCAACTAACACCCTAGACTCATATAAAAATGAGTTGCCATGTAATACATTCAAATATGTTCAGCTATCACAAGTCAGCATGGCAAACACAATTGAGTCTATCGTACAGTGAATTTGCGATTATCCTGCATATGACATGGCAACAGGCATGGTGTATTCACAAAATTAGTTTCCACTTGGAAGCATAGTCATGAGTAAACAAATGTAATGAAAATTGCCATGACTGCCATGATCACACACTTAGGTATGCAACTACCTAGAGGTAGAAATCATACACAAAAATTACTCCCTGAATTGGATCTCACAAACTGACATTATCCTACAACTGACATGGCAACTAACACGGTTGATTCAGAAAATTAGTTGCCATCGGTGATGGTAGTTGTTGAAAATGCGATGACTGCCATTATCCTACAGTTTGAAATGCACCTAACTAGATCTAGGGTTCAATCGCAACAATCATACCCTGAATTCAACAACAAAAAACACCCTACACTGATGGCCCTAGCATTTCGAGGCAAAATCAGAACTAACATCTAGAAAATCCCCGCACAAACAGAGGCAATTTACAGATGCGGCTGTGGACCAGGCGAGCCACACCAGCATGACTGCCACCGCAGCAGCCACAAAACTGCGCAATGCCACCCTAAATGGCAAGCACACGACTCCACCACCGATGGGGACGCCGGAGCACCACGAATCGGCCGGAATCTCGAGGAAACTCGAGGGAAGATTGACCATAGAGGGAGGGTGGCAGAAATCGCAGGCAGGAATGTGAGCACGAACGAAGCCTTACCTTCAATCTGTGGCTGCCCCGGTGATGATGCTATGGTCCGGCGAACCCCACCAATGACCACCAATGCGGTCGACTCTTCCGCCGCTGCCGTTGCCTTCTCCTCTCTGTATCTCCTCAATCGAATGCAACTGGTGTGGACGGTGGGTTGGGGAGTAATGAATGGGAGGGGAGTAATGAACTGCGAGGGAAACGCGAGTGGCAAGTCGTGGGAGACGGCAACCGTAGTCGAGCATGGCTGGCAGGCGCGACGGCAGTTCCACCGCACGCTCCGACTCGCAACCGCTGACCTCGGAGGAAAAACCGGCGTGCGGACGAACTACCTACACGCCACACACAGGACTTGTCCTACGTGGCACACCAAATCCACCTTTTCGTGTCAAGATTCGTGCAAAAGGCAGTGAACGACGATCCAGGCGTGTGGGCGAGTTGGGGAATGCCCACACGAGTGGGCGTTAGTGTTTTCGATATGCATTGGATTATCATGAATGATCTCGTTTTTAAAGTATATTTCAATCAATCTAATTATGGTTTATCTAACTAGCTTTTGCTTATTTCCACTGATACTGTGCCACACTGATCTACAAGTTTCTTTTAAGTATAGTATCTGAATTGCTAAGACTAGTATTTCCGGTTGGAGGACTCGCAAATTAAAATATATTAGGAGTATATTCTTTTCTTTGGCAAAAGGACCCAAGTCTATTATAGAAGTCAACAGAAGTACAAAGCACCCCAAACAAAATAAAAAACATATCAAGTTCCCTGGACTGCTATAACCACTATCGCCATGACCCATCGATTCACTGCTACACTGCTCAGGGGTAATTAACAAACATATGTGAACAACGTAAAATCAACATAAAGCATCCACAACCCAACTCACAATTGTAGGTCTGTCAAACAGGTAACAAAATATGCATGACATTAGCTAATATCCTAGAAGTCTCTGAGACGAAAGGGAAAAAAGAGAGCTAAGGATGAATAAACACAAAGAGACAACATTTTCTGAAAAAACATATTCATACCTTTAAAAATAGTGGACATTGGATGTTCTCGTTCGGTGACCCGACGCTCATGAATCGATTGGACCTGGACGGGCAGAGCAAATAGGAGCGCGACCGAATGTGTTGCTCGAGTTGGATGGGAGCTATGGACACAAGTGGACGATGCGTCCACTCTATCTGGACGGGAGCTATGGACACAGGCAGACGATGCGTCCAGTCCTAGCAGGTTTTGATTGAGACATACTGGTCGAAGCGGCTTTGCATGATGTGTCCAGTCGCGGCAAGGGTTGCACCAGTGGGAGTTGCGGGTGTTGTGAGTCTAGCGATCGTAGGCACGACAGATGGTGTGCTCATTCATGGGTAGGGGTGGCCGCCGGGTGCGGCAGGAGCATGGGGCCATTAGCGAATAGTGCGAGCCGTCGAGTAGGGAGGCTCATGTGATGGGAGGGAGCCGGCCGGGCATGGCAGGCCGCCAGCGCGGCGAGCATGGGCACACGGCTTGTAGAAGTTTTTTTTACCTGAGCGGAGGCAGTTTTAGGGGAGGATATAGTGGCGGGTGTGCGATGCGTGATTTTTGGTTGATGTGTTTTTTCAATTACGTGATAAGGTAAAATTAATCCCGATTAAGTTGTTGTGGAAATGATGGCTCGTGTTCTACTTCAATTATGTGATATATGGTGTGTTGATTTGTTTCCTAATAAAGGTGTTGAAGAAAATATGCCCTAGAAGCAATAATAAAGTTGTTATTTTATATTTTCTTATTCATGATAAAGGTTTATTATTCATGCTAGAATTGTAATGATCGGAAACCTTAATACATGTGTGAATACATAAACAAACAACGTGTCCCTAGTGAGCCTCTACTAGACTAGCTCGTTGATCTAATTTGGTTAAGGTTTCCTAACCATGGACATGAGTTGTCATTTAATAACGGGATCACATCATTGGGAGAATGATGTGATGGACAAGACCCATCCGTTAGCTTAGCATAATGATCATTCAGTTTTATTGCTATTGCTTTCTCCATGCCAAATACATATTTCTTCGACTATATGCAACTTCCGGGTATCGGAGGAATACTTTGTGTGCTATCAAACGACACAACGTAAATGGGTGATTATAAAGATGCTCTACAGGTATCTTCGAAGGTGTTTTTTGAGTTGGCATAGATTGAGATTAGGATTTGTCACTGAAGGAAATATGCCCCAGAGGCAATAATAAAGTTGTTATTTATATTTCCTTATATCATGATAAATATTTATTATTCATACTAGAATTGTATTAACCAGAAACTTGGTACATGTGTGAATACATAAACAAAACATAGTGTCCCTAGTATGCCTCTATTTGACTAGCTCGTTAATCAAAGATGGTTATGTTTCCTAACCATAGACATGTGTTGTGAGTTGATGAACGAGATCACGCCATTAGGAGAATGATGTGATGGACAAGACCCATCTGTTAGCTTACCATTATGATCGTTACAGTTTTATTGCTACTGCTTTCTTGATGACTTATACATGTTCCTTAGGCTATGAGATTATGCAACTCCTGAATACCGGAGGAACACCTTGTGTGCTATCAAACGTCACAATGTAACTGGGTGATTATAAAGATGCTCTACGCGTGTCTCCGAAGGTGTTTGTTGGGTTGGCATAGATCAAGATTAGGATTTGTCACTCCGTGTATCGGAGAGGTATCTCTGGGCCCTATCGGTAATGATCATCACTATAAGCCTTGCAAGCAATGTGACTAATGATTTAGTTGCGGGATGAAGCATTATGAAATGAGTAAAGAGACTTGCCGGAAACGAGATTGAACTAGGTATGATGATACCGACGATCGAATCTTGGGCAAGTAAGATACCGATGACAAAGGGATGACGTATGTTGTTGTGCGGTTTGACCGATAAAGATCTTCATAGAATATATATGAACCAATATGAGCATCCAGGTTCCACTATTGGTTATTGACCGGAGATATGTGTCGGTCATGTCTACATAGTTCTCGAACCCGTAGAGTTCGCACGCTTAACTTTCGATGACGATTTGTATTATGAGTTATGTGATTTGATGACCGAAGTTTGTTTGGTGTCCCGGATGAGATCACGGACATGACGAGGAGTCCTGAAATGGTCGAGACATAAAGAATGATATATTGGACGATGTTATTCGGACACCAGAAGAGTTCCAAGAAGTACCGGGTAAAAACGGAGTGTCGGAGGGGTTACCGGACCCCCCCCCCCCCGGGGAAGCAATGGGCCATCATGGGCCATAGGGGAGAGAGAGTACAACCCACAAGGGGGTGGCGCCCCCACATGGGGAGTCCGAATAGGACTAGGGGAGGGGGCATGGCCCCCCTTTCCCTCTCCCTCTCCCTCTCCCTTCCTTCTTCCCCCCATCCACCAGGTGGAATCCTACTAGGACTTGGAGTCCTAGTAGGACTCCTCCCTCTTGGCGCGCCCTACAGGGCCGGCCGGCCTCCCCCTCTCCTCCTTTATATACAAGGGCAGGGGCACCCCAAAGCACAACAGACAATCTCTTAGCCATGTGCGGTGCCCTGCTCCATAGTTTAACACCTCGGTGATATCGTCGTAGTGCTTAGGCGAAGCCCTGCGCCGGTAACTTTATCATCATCGTCGCCATGCCGTTGTGCTGATGGAAATCTCCCTCGTACTCAACTAGATCAAGAGCACGAGGGACGTCATCATGCTGAACGTGTGCTGAACACAGAGGTGCCGTACGTTCGATACTTGGATCGGTTGGATCATGAAGACGTTCGACTACATCAACCGCGCTACTAAATGCTTCTGCCTTTGGTCTACGAGGGTATGTGGACACACTCTCCTGTCTCATTGCTATGAATCTCCTAGATAGATCTTGCATGATCATAGGAATTGTTTTGAATTACTACGTTTCCTAACAGTGGCATCAGAGCCAGGTCTATGCGTAGATGTTATATGCATGAGTAGAATGCAAAGAGTTGCGGGCGATAATAGTCATACTGCTTACCACCAACGTCTTACTTTGATTCAGCGATATTGTTGGATGAAGTGGCCCGGACCGACATTACATGACCGCGTTCATGAGATTGGTTCTACCGACGTGCTTTGCACATAGGTGGCTGGCGGGTGTCTGTTTCTCCAACTTTAGTTGAAAATAGTTTGACTATGGCTGGTCCTTGTTGAAGGTTAAAATAGCACACTTGACAAAAAATCGTTGTGGTTTTGATGTGTAGGTAAGAACGGTTCTTGCTAGAAGCCCGTAGCAGCCACGTAAAACTTGCAACAACAAAGTAGAGGACATCTAACTTGTTTTTGCAGGGCTTGTTGTGATGTGATATGGTCAAGACATGATGAGATATAAATTGTTGTATGAGATCATCATGTTTTGTAACAGATTATCGTCAACTGGCAGGAGCCATATGGTTATCGCTTTATTGTATGAAATGCAATCGCCATGTAATTGATTTACTTTATCACTAAGCGGTAGCAATAGTCGTAGTAGCAATAGTTGGCAAGACGACAACGATGCTATGATGGAGATCAAGGTGTCAAGCCGGTGATGATGGAGATCGCGACGATGCTTCGTTGATGGAGATCATGACGATGCTTCGGTGATGGAGATCATGAGCACAAGATGATGATGGCCATATCATGCCACATATTTTGATTGCATGTGATGTTTATCTTTTATGCATCTTATTTTGCTTAGTATGCCGGTAGCATTATAAGATGATCCATTACTAAATTTCAAGGTATAAGTGTTCTCCTTGAGTATGCACTGTTGCTACAGTTCGTCATGTCGAGACACCACGTGATGATCGGGTGTCATAAGCTCTACATTCACATACAACGGGTGCAAGCCAGTTTTGCACATGCAGAATACCCGGGTTAAACTTGACGAGCCTAGCATATGCAGATATGGCCTCGGAACACTGAGGCGGAAAGGTCGAACGTGAAACATATAGTAGATATGATCAACATAGAGATGTTCACCATTGAAAACTACTCCATCTCACATGATGATCGGACATGGTTTAGTTGATTTGGAACATGTGACCATTTAGATGACTAGAGGTATGTCTATCTAAGTGGGAGTTCTTAAATAATATGATTAATTGAACTTTAATTTATCATGAACTTAGTCCTGATAGTTTTTGCATGTCTATGTTGTTGTAGATCAATCGCCTATGCTACCGCTCCCTTGAATTTTAATGCGTTCCTAGAGAAAGCTAAATTGAAAGATGATGGCAGCAATTACACGGACTGGGTCCATAACTTGAGGATTATCCTCATTGCTGCACAGAAGAATTACGTCATAGAAGCACCGCTAGGTGTACCACCTGCGCCAGCAACTGCAAAGATTGTGAATGTCTGGCGGACGCGTGTTGATGACTACTCAATAGTTCAATGTGCCATCCTTTACGGCTTAGAATCGGGACTTCAAAGACGTGTTGAACGTCATGGAGCATATGAGATGTTCCAAGAGTTGAAGTTAATATTTCAAGCAAATGCCTGAGTGGAGAGATATGAAGTCTCCAACAAGTTTATAGTTGCAAGATGGAGGATAATAGTTCTGTCAATGACCACATACTCAGAATGTCTGGGTACCATAACCACTTGACTCAGCTGGGAGTTAATCTTCCTAATGATAGTGTCATTGATAGAGTTCTTCAATCACTTCCACCAAGCTATAAAGGCTTCATGATGAACTATAATATGCAAGGGATGACGAAAACGATTCTCGAGCTCTTCACAATGTTAAAGGCTGCGGAGGTAGAAATCAAAAAGGAGCATCACATGTTGATGGTTAACAAGACCACTAGATTCAAGAAAAAGGGCAAGGGAAAGAAAGGAAACTTCAAGAAGAATGGCAAGCCAGTTGCCACTCCCGGGAAGAAGCCCAAAGCTGTTCCCAAGCCTGAAACTGAGTGCTTCTACTGCAAAGGGACGAGTCACTGGAAGCGGACTGCCCCAAGTATTTGGCGGTAAGAAGGATGGCAAAGTGAACAAAGGTATATTTGATATACATTTTATTTATGTGTACCTTACTAATGCTTGTAGTAGCGCCTGGGTATTTGATACTGGTTCGGTGGCTGATATTTGTAACTCAAAACAGGGGCTATGGATTAAATGAAGATTGGCTAAGGACGAGGTGACGATGCGCGTCGGAAATGGTTTCAAGGTCGATGTGATCACCATTGGCAAGCTACATCTACATCTACCTTCGGGGTTAGTTTTAGACCTGAAGAATTGTTATTTGGTGCCAGCGTTGAGCACGAACATTATATCTAGATCTTGTTTGATGCGAGACGGTTATTCATTTGAATCAAAGAATAATGGTTGTTCTATATATATGAGTAATATCTTTTATGGTCATGCACCCTTGTTGAGTGGTCTATTTTTGTTGAATCTTGATCGTGGTGATACACATGTTCATAATATTGAACCCAAAAGAAGCAAAGTTGATAAAGATAGTGCAACTTATTTATGGCACTGCCGTTTAGGTCATATTGGTGTAAAGCGATGAAGAAACTCCATGCTGATGGGCTTTTGGAATCACATGGTGCTTTCGAATCATGCCTCATGGGCAAGATGACTGAAACTCCGTTCCCCGGAACAATGGAACGAGCTAATGACTTATTGGAAATAATACATACCGATGTATGCAGACCAATGAGTGTTGAGGGTCGTGGTGGGTATCGTTATTTTCTGACCTTCACAGATGATTTGAGCAGATATGGGTATATCTACTTAATGAAACATAAGTCTAAAACATTTGAAAAGTTTAAAGAATTTCAGAGTGAAGTCGAAAATCATCGTAACAAGAAAATAAAGTTTCTACGATCTGATCGTGGAGGCAAATATTTGAGCTACGAGTTTGGTCTTCATTTGAAACAATGTGGAATAGTTTCGCAACTCACGCCACTTGGAACACCACAGCGTAATGGTGTGTCCGAACGTCATAACCGTACTTTATTGGATATGGTGCGATCTATGATGTCTCTTACTGATTTACCGCTATCATTTTGGGGTTATGCTTTAGAGACGGCTGCATTCATGTTAAATAGGTCTCCATCGAAATCCGTTGATACGACACCATATGAACTGTGTGGTTTGGCAAGAAACCCAAGTTGTTGTTTCTTAAAGTTTGGGGCTGTGATGCTTATGTGAAAAAGCTTCAACCTGATAAGCTCGAACCCAAATTGGAGAAGTGCATCTTCATAGGATATCCAAAGGAAATTTTTGGGTACACCTTCTATCGCAGATCCGAAGGCAAGATATTCATTGCTAAGAATGGATCCTTTCTAGAGAAGGAGTTTCTCTCGAAAGAAGTGAGTGGGAGGAAAGTAGAACTTGATGAGGTAATAGTACCTTCTTCCGAATTGGAAAGTAGTTCATAACAGAAATCATTTCCGTTGATTCCTACACCAATTAGTGAGGATTCTAATGATAATGATCATGAAACTTAAGATCAAGTTACTACCGAACCTCATAGGTCATCGAGCGTACGGTCCGCACCAGAGTGGTATGGTAATCCTGTTCTGGAAGTCATGTTACTAGACCTTGTTGTACCTACAAACTATGAGGAAGCGATGATGAGCCCAGATTCCGCGAAATGGCTTGAGGCCATGAAATCTAAGATGGGATCCATGTATGAGAACAAAGTGTGAACTCTGGTGGACTTTCCCAATGATCGGCAAGCCATAGAAAATAAATGGATCTTCAAGAAGAAGACTGACGCTGACGGTAATGTTACCGTCTACAAAGCTCGACCTGTTGCAAAAGGTTTTCGACATGTTCAAGGAGTTGACTACGATGAGACCTTCTCACCCGTAGTGATGCTTAAGTCTGTCCGAATCATGTTAGCAATTGCCGCATTTTATGATTATGAATTTTGGCAAATGGATGTCAAAACTGGATTCCTTAATGGATTTCTTAAAGGAGAGTTGTATATGATGCAACCAGAAGGTTTTGTCGATCCAAAGGGTGCTAACAAAGTGTGCAAGCTCCAGTGATCCATTTATGGACTGGTGCAGGCCTCTTGGAGTTGGAATATACACTTTGATAATGTGATCAAAGCATATGGTTTTATACAGACTTTTGGAGAAGCCTGTATTTACAAGAAAGTGAGTGGGAGCTCTGTAGCATTTCTAATATTATATGTGGATGGCACATTGTTGATTGGAAATAGTACATAATTTCTGAATAGCATAAAAGGGTACTTGAATAAGAATTTTTCAATGAAAGACCTTGGTGAAGCTACTTACATATTGGGCATCAAGATCTATAGAGATAGATCAAGACGTTTAATTGGACTTTCACAAAGCACATACCTTGATAAAGTTTTGAAGAAGTTCAAAATGGATCAGTCAAAGAAAGAGTTCTTGCCTATCTTACAAGGTGTGAAGTTGAGTCAGACTCAATGCCCGACCACTGCAGAAGATAGAGAGACAATGAAAGTCATTCCCTATGCCTCATCCATAGGTTCTATCATGTATGCAATGTCGTGTACCAGACTTGATGTGTGCCTTGCTATAAGTATAGCAGGGAGGTACCGAAGTAATCCAGGAGTGGAGCACTGGACAACGGTCAAGAATATCCTGCAATACCTGAAAAGGACTAAGGATATGTTTCTCGTTTATGGAGGTGACAAAGAGCTCGTCATAAATGGTTACGTCGATGCAAGCTTTGACACTGATCCGGATGACTCTAAGTCGTAATCCGGATACATATTTATATTGAATGGTGGAGTGATAACACGCAAGTATACACGATAGTTTTAGCCTCTTTCGATAAGTAAGAGTGTCGAACCCAACGAGGAGCTAAAGGTAAAACAAATACTCTCTCAAGTCCTATCGACCACTGATACGACTCTACGCATGCTTGACGTTCGCTTTACCTAGAACAAGTATGAAACTAGAAGTACTTTGTAGGTGTGATAGGATAGGTTTGCAAGATAATAAAGAGTACGTAAATATAAACTAGGGGATGTTTAGATAAAGATGCAATAAAGTAAATATAGAGAGTGTGGAAAAGTGGTGGTACGAGTTGTGAAATTGTCCCTAAGCAATTGACTACGTTACTAGACCGGTAATCACTATTGCGATTCTATTTGAGGGAGAGGCATAAGCTAGCATACTTTATCTACTTGGATCATATGCACTTATGATTGGAACTCTAGCAAGCATCCACAACTACTAAATATCATTAAGGTAAAACCCAACCATAGCATTAAAGCATCAAGTCCTCTTTATCCCATACGCAACAACCTACTTACTCGGGTTTGTGTTGCCGCCACTCACGCAACCCACTATAAGCATTGCAAACATCCTAAAGGCAAACCTTAGCACATTATTTTTATAATACAATGGAGTTGTACAAGGGGATAATTATTTTTGATGAAAAGTTTCTGTAATTAAGATTCACAAAGTTTCTGTGAGCATGAACAAAGTTCAAGGAGCTCTCCCACTTCAACAATGCTTGTCTCTCTCACTTTCACTTTCCTTTTTGAAAAGTTTTTGTGTTCCCCTCTTTATTTTTTTTGTTTTTAAACTATATAAAAGCACTCAACAGAAATAAATGACTCTCTAAAACTTCCGGGTTGTCTCCCTGGCAGCGCTTTCTTTAAAGCCATTAAGCTAGGCATTTAGTGCTCAAGTAATGGATCCACCCGGATCCCAAGGTATATCAAAGCCAATTTTAATTAACAATGATTTGTAATTTAGTAGTGAGCACAAAGTAACATATATCATGCAACAACGAAGTCTAACTCTCTTCCTATGCATCGGCATGTCATAAAAGAACAATTCATGCACACCAAGTAAAGGCCAATGCATAGTATAAACAGCTTCTTGCATTTTTATCATATTGGAAACATAGAGAGGTGGAGATGTAGTTCCTCTCTCATAATAATGCAATTAGGAGCAGCAAGCACATGAATATTATATCTATCAAAATCATCATGTGCAACGGTAAAAGGCAACCCATCAATATAATCCTTAATAAGCAAAAACTTCTCCGATATAGTGTAGCTGGGAGAATTCAAAAAGATAATAGGAATATCATGCGTGGGTGCAATAGCAACAACTTCATGTTTAACATAAGGAACTATAGCAAGTTCATCTCCATAAGCATAATTCATATTGGCATCTTGGCCACAAGCATAGCAAGTATCATCAAAAAGGGATATTTCAAGAGAATCAACGGGATCATAGCAATCATCCTACGGTAAGCACGAAGGGGAATTAAACAATGTATGAGTTGAAGAGTTACTCTCATTAGAAGGTGGGCATGGGTGATCAATCCGTTCTTCCTCCTTTTGTTCTTCACTCTCCTCATCATCTTTTTCATCCAATGAGCTCACAGTTTCATCAATTTCTTCTTCCATAGCTTCCTGCAAAATATTAGTCTCTTCTTGGACAGCGGAGACTTCCTGCAAAATGCATTAATATAGTAATTGTATTCATAATTTTCATAGCAATATCTAAGTATAGCAAAATTTTCAGGCCTATAAACACCATCATCATCAAAGGCTTCATACTTTTCAAACAAAGATTCTATATCATAAGCAGCCTTAAAAGCAACAAATTCTTCTATTTGTTCCACATCATAGTAATCATATATACCATTAGCATAAGAAGCTAAGGTTTCATTATCATTAAATTTTCATGAAAAGGGAAGGTGTGGAGCCTTCATCCTAGAGTAACAAGTAATATCATATCTCAAGCATAGATCCCGGGCATACCAACGCAACATAATAAATTGATCCCATAATAGTTTCCCTTTTTGTGTCGAGCGATAATCCCTAAAGTATTCACGTTGGTCCAACGTGTCTCCCATTATAAAGTTGAATGGGGTTTTCTCAGGATTATCAAAGTAGTAAATAATATCTTGAACATAATGAGCATCGGGTTTTTTAGGAGTTACCCCATCTCTATGAGTAGCAAGTACACCTAATTTTTTTGGTATTTCGTGTTCCTTATCCATAACTAAAGATAAAGAACAACTTAGAACAGCAAATAAAAATTACTTAGTGATAAAGCAAACAAGCACACACGAGAATATTCACCCCACGCTATGACTCCCAGGCAACGGCGCCTGAAAAAGGTCTTGATAACCCGCAAGTATACGGGATAGTTGTAGCCTCTTTCGATAAGTAAGAGTGTCGAACCCAACGAGGAGCTAAAGGTAGAAGAAATACTCTCTCAAGTCCTATCAGCCACTGATACGACTCTACGCACGCTTGACGTTTCACTTTACCTAGAAAAAGTATGAAACTAGAAGTACTTTGTAGGTGTGATAGGATAGGTTTGCAAGATAATAAAGACTACGTAAATATAAACTAGGGGCTGTTTAGATAAAGATGCAATAAAGTAAATATAGCGAGTGTGGAAAAGTGGTGGTAGGAGTTGTGAAATTGTCCCTAAGAAATTGACTATGTTACTCGGCCGGTAATCACTATTGCAATTCTATTTGAGGGAGAGGCATAAGCTAACATACTTTCTCTACTAGGATCATATGCACTTATGATTGCAACTCTAGCAAGCATATGCAACTACTAAAGGTCATTAAGGTAAAACCCAACCATAGCATTAAAGCATCAAGTCCTCTTTATCCCATACGCAACAACCTACTTACTTGGGTTTGTGTTTCAGTCACTCACGCAACCCACTATAAGCGAATCATGAACGCATTGCAACGCCCTACAGCGGGAATCCCTCACGCTTGCGCGACACGGAGGGCACCATAGGACAGCACCAATAATAAAACATGCAACTCAAACCAATCATAGCAATTTATCAATCACCGATAGGACAACGAAAATCTACTCAGACATCATAGGATGGCAACACATCATTGGATAATAATATGAAGCATAAAGCACCATGTTTAAGTAGAGGGTACAACGGGATGCGGGAGAGTGGACCGCTGAATATAGATGGGGGAAGGTGACGGAGACGTTGGTGAAGATGGCAGAGGTGTTGGTGAAGATCGCGGTGATGATGATGGCCCCCGGCAGTGCTCCAGCGCCACCGGAAGCAAGGGGGAGAGGTCCCCCCTTCTTCTTCTTATTCTTCTTCCTTGACCTCCTCCCTAGATGGGAGAAGGGTTTCCCCTCTGGTACTTGGCTCCCATGGCATGGGAGGGGCGAGAGCCCCTCCGAGATTGGATCTATTTCTCTGTTTCTGCGTTCTGGAATTTTGCCCTAGCACCGTTTCCTTTATATCTGGAGATCCGTAACTCCGATTGGATTGAAACCTTCGCCCAGATCATTTTTCAAAAATTAGCTTTCTTGCGGCCAAAGAAGGGCGTCAACCGCCTTACAGGTGGCCCACGAGAGTGCCAGGCGCGCCCAGGGGGGAGGGCGCGCCCCCTTGTCTGGTGGCCACCTCGGACACCGTTGCGCGTTGATTCTTCCTCTGGAAAATCCTAAATATTCCAAAATAATTCTCCATCTGTTTTTATCCCGTTTAGACTCCGTTTGATATTGGGTTTCTGTGAAACATAAAACATGCAACAGACAGGAACTGGCACTGGGCACTGGATCAATATGTTAGTCGCAAAAAATAGTATAAAAAGTTGCCAAAAGTATATGAAAGTTGAATAATATTGGCATGGAACAATAAAAAATTATGGATACGACGGAGACGTATCATGGAGCTGTCAGTTGGTGCAGTTCCAAGTAGAGCATCATGGCGGGTTCTACGTGTGAAGCGGAGTACATAGCTCTTCGGAAGCAGCAAATGAAGGAGTCTGGATGAAGGAGTTCATATCCGATCTAGGTGTTAAACCTAGCGCACTACAAAAAATACACTTCCATGATGATACGTGTTTGTCACAGTAGGTCACGTTTTCTATCATACATCCATGACGATTTTATGACAGAATCCAGATAGTCATACCTGTGCTGTCATAGAAGTGTTCCATGACATTACCAAAATTATCATCACGGAAGTGTCCACTTCCATGACGATAAATCGCGCGTCATAGAAGTGCTTTCGTCAAGGGTGACCGACACGTGGCATCCTCCATAACGGCTCGCCATTAAGCTATCGGGTCCGGTTTTTGATCTGATAACCCATTAACAGCCCCCAACAATGGGGACTTTCTACATGTAAAATCATCGTTGGCTGGAGGAAACATGTGTCGGCTCACCGTTGGGACAGATGTCATCCACTCATTGGACCGAAGGAGCCTATGATACATCGACACATGGCATGGCCCAACACAGGCCCATTCCTGTGAAAAGGCCGGCACATTTGACTTGGTCAAAAGGTGGCGGCCCGGCCCACGAAAAGCCTGTTAACGACCTGTTCGCATATAGCCCATTTACAACCCACTAACCCAGGGCCCGTTACAACCTATCTGAATTAGGTCCAGTAGCGTCATCTGAGCCATCCAATATGATTCCAGCCCGTTTTAACTTTCGGCCCATGTATGGCCCATGACGTCTTTCGGCCCATATGAGGCCCTTTGTAACTCTTGTCCCATTAACGGCCCGTGGTGAAACTGGCCCGTAATGAACAGTGTATCACTTTATACCCATTAACGGCCCATTATTCCATTGGGCCATTTCTAGCCCATGTTATGTTTTGTCCTTCTCATGGCCCATTTATTCTTGGGCTCATTTCCAGCATTCGGTTACTTACGGCCCGTTACTGTCATTATCTGCTTGTGGGCCAAATTCAGCCCGTGGTTACAGTCGGCCCGTTTGTGCCCGTTAACCCGTTGGGCTATTTTCATGTCAAAAAAACCGTTGGGCTATTTTCATAGAGTTATCAAATACGTCCTATTAACGGCCGGTTATGGTCCAAGAATAGTACGGCCCATGATTGGCAAAATGATTATACGCCCCGTAGAAGGTCCATGGATCCTACGGCCCGTAGAAGACTGATACGTCTCCAACGTATCTATAATTTTTTATTGTTCCATGCTATTATATTACTTGTTTTGGATGTTTATGGGCTTTAATATACACTTTATATCATTTTTGGGACTAACCTATTAACCGGAAGCCCAGCCCAAATTGCTGTTTTTTTGCCTATTTTAGTGTTTCGCAGAAAAGGAATATCAAACGGAGTCCAAACAGAATGAAACCTTCGGGAGAGTTATTTTGGGAACAAACGCAATCGAGGAGACTTGGAGTGGACGTCAAGAAGCAACCGAGGCGGCCACCAGGGTCCAGGGCACGCCCTAGGGGGGTGGGCGCGCCCCCCACCCTCGTGGGCCCCTTGTGGCTCTCCTAACCGACTTCCTTCGCCTATATATATCTACGTACCACGAAAACATCCAGGAGCACCACGAAACCCTATTTCCACTGCCGCAACCTTCTGTTCCCGTGAGATCCCATCTTGGAGCCTTTTTCGGCGCTCTGTCGGAGGGGGAAGCGATTACGGAGGGCTCCTACATCATCTCCAAGGCCTCTCTGATGAGTTGTGAGTAGTTTACCATAGACCTTCGGGTCCATAGTTATTAGCTAGATGGCTTCTTCTCTCTCTTTGGATCTCAATACAATGTTCTCCTCGATCTTCTTGGAGATCTATTTGATGTAACTCTTTTTGCGGTGTGTTTGTCGAGATTCGATGAATTGTGGGTTTATGATCAAGTTTATCTATGAGAAATATTTGAATCTCCTCTGAATTATTTTATGTATGATTGGTTATCTTTGCAAGTCTCTTCGAATTATCAGTTTGGTTTGGCCTACTAGATTGATCTTTCTTGTAATGGGAGAAGTGCTTAGCTTTGGGTTCAATCTTGCCGTGTCCTTTCCCAGTGACAGCAGGGGCAGCAAGGCACATATTGTATTGTTGCCATCGAGGATAAAAAAGATGGGGTTTATATCTTATTGCTTGAGTTTATCCCCCTACATCATGTCATCTTGCCTAATGCATTACTTTGTTGTTATGAACTTAATACTCTAGATGCATGCTGGATAGCGGTCGATGTGTGGAGTAATAGTAGTACATGCAGAATCGTTTTGATCTACTTGTCGCGGATGTGATGCCTATATACATGATCATGCCTAGATATTCTCATAACTATGCACTTTTCTATCAATTGCTCGACAGTAATTTTTTCACCCACCGTAATACTTTTGCTATCTTGAGAGAAGCCACTAGTGAAACCTATGGCCCCGGGGTCTATCTTCCATCATATAAGTTTCCGATCTACTTTATTTTGCATTCTTTACTTTCCAATCTATATCATAAAAACCCCAAAAATATTTATCTTATCTTATTATCTCTATCAGATCTCACTTTCACAAGTGGCCGTGAAGGGATTGACAACCCCTTTATCGTGTTGGTTGCGAGGTTCTTGTTTGTTTGTGTAGGTACAAGGGACTTGGAGCGTAGCCTCCTACTGGATTGATACCTTGGTTCCCAAAACTGAGGGAAATACTTACGCTACTTTGCTGCATCACCCTTTCCTCTTCAAGGGAAAAACCAACGCATGCTCAAGAGGTAGCAAAGACCAATGAATCCTACGGACCATAGAAGGCCCATGGATCATACGGCCCGTCGAAAGTCCATGGATCCTACGGCCCGTAGAAGGCCCATGGATCCTACGGCTCGTAGAAGGCCCATGGATCCTACGGCCCGTATAGAAGACCAATGGATCCTACGGCCCGTAGAAGGCCCATGGATCATACGGCCCGCAGGAGGCCCATGGTTACAACAGTCCGTGTGTTGCCATGATTATTGTGACCTAGTTACCAAAATTAGGTTATTGTGGCCACTAGAAAAACGCGGAAAAAGAACTATAGTGACTACAAGCAAACAACTAAACAAGACAATAAGGAAATAAATATGCAAGCAACTAACACTAGCCTATTACCGCTATTACACATATTACATCCACTGGGCATCAAAGTTTGCCACCAGTGCAAATATAGGGAATAAAGCAGCATATTGCATACTCTGGCCATAAAAATTGGCCACCAGTGCAAATAAACGCGGCAGCAAAACAAGAGCATAACTGAAACAACTTCAGAAGAGCTCAAGAAATGTTATCCCGGGTATCCACCATGCTGGCAATAAGCTTAGCAAGCTTATTAGCTTTGTCCTGTTTTGCGCTAAAATCCTCCAACGCTTGTTGTTGCACCAGAAAGTATGCATATGAATGCTCCAGGGACTTCTGCAGTCCTTCCGCTTCTTGTCGTAGCACAGCTGATCGATGTCTTTCAGCTTGTAGTTGAAACTCAAGAAACCGAACTAATTCAGACAGTGAGTTTGAATTACTTGTGCAAGCGGTAGTGGCCAGTAACTCGAACACTAAACCAAGATAGAACTTTGGGGTTGTGTCACTATCTTCAAGATAGTCTTCCTTATCTATTTTATCAGCTTTGTTGGAGACCAACAAGGATGTCTCACTATCCTGACCTTATCTGCATTACTTCCTTTACCATTGCTTAATAAGGCACTCTTCCCCAATATTCTATCAGCATTCTAAAAGAAGAAACAAGCAGACACATAACAGGTTTAGCATGTACTAGTATATGAAACTCATTTCGGTGAACTGGTTCATTAGTAAGGTGGACAGGATTAAACTACCAAGTCTTCTATTGCCAAGTACTAGTACATAATAAAAGCATCAAACAAACATATATGTATGTCCTATGGTCACTGCATTGTCTTGCCAAATCAAAATAGAGACATGGTTCAAATCATATCAGTTCAAGACAAAGCAGCAGTGAAAGAATACAAAGTGTGGGAAACTACATGGCACGATAAGATTTCATATGGGTACCATGGGTCTACATGTACAACAACACTATTGGCTCTGTTGTGATGCTAGTAATGTGCATGATATGAGAAGTCAACTGTATACACAATTTAAATCGAAATCAACAGAGCTATTGATAAGAGCAAACCTGTTAAAGAAACATGCATGAACACACCTATTGTGCTATTGGAGTTTTGATTGGATCCTTCAATTTAAAAATAAGTTTCTATGAGTAAATACAGTGATACAAGAGCAAAGCAGTATGCACGATAGCAATGGAATCTTAAATTAGAACAGTTGTTCTTTAGCTTTAAGCACTTGTTCTACATGAACAGAGTATAGTAAGACGCAAGAATATAGTACTTAAAAATAGAAAAATGAGCTCATATACCTTACCACATTCTTGGTTCGGGACCAGCACAGAACAAGGTGTTCCCAGTCATCATCCAGTAAATGTGTCTCGGGAGAACGTAAGGGAATTTGATGAGTTTCTTTGCCAGTGAAGTACGTTTTCTTCGGGTAATTCTGATACTGCCACCAAGCATTCTTGAAGATAGCAGAGGTCTTAGTACAGGTGACCTCATCCTGAGTTTCCAAATCGGTCCTTCTCTATAGAGAAAAATGGGAAAATTTGTTGTATTGTAACCATCATGGAGGTAGGATGTATGGGACAAAGCAAAGTAATTGTCATGAATAACATTACTTACACATAACTCCTGGACAAACACTTGCAACTGGCATTTTCCTTCATCTTCAGTATAATATTTCCAAGATGGGAAGATATGTACATAGGATTTTACAACATCAAATGCGATAGATGCTAAACTACGACTGGCTGGTTGTGCTTCCTCCACAGGAATAGGCGTACTAACTGGTGGAGTTGGTATTCGTCGTGGTAGTACTGGCCCTTTGGGCACTGGAGCTGCCTTACTAACTGCTCTTGTTTGGGAGCTCTATGGTGGAGATGGTGTTGTGTCAACAGGAACTGGGTTACTATCTGCTGGTGTTGGGGTTAGATTGGGCGAAGCTGGTTCTCTGTCCATCGCAGTAGGGTTACAATCTGCGAGAGTCTGGGTTATATGTGGTAGGGCTAATTCTCGTGCATGTACAACCGGGGTGCTATCTCCACCAAGAGGTAGCACTATTTTATTTGAAGACCGTGTTTTTACTCCACTAGATACTGGCATCACCCGCTCCAATTCAAATGGTTGATAAACGGGAAACATAGTTGAATGTACATACATTGTATGAGAGACAGTTGCAATAGTAGTGTGGAAAAAAGAGGGCATGAAAGAGTTGACATGTATATTATTTAACTAAAACGGATAGCATGCCATAATTTCACATATATGATGTCTATCTAAACTGGATAGCATAGCATAACATAATTCAAAGATATGATCAATAACTAAACAGGATCACATGACATAATTCAAATACATGTTATCTAAGTAATCAGGGTCGCATGATTTAATTCACATATGTGATTTATATGCTAAACAGAGGGCATTCGATATGATGTCTGAAGTAAGAACATGGTGTTGAATATTGTGTATATGATGTCTAAACTATGCAATGCAAGACACCATATGAATGATATGAGCAGTATAACTGTGCCAAGTTAGAGCATACACCTGGGTGGGGGAATAGGAGTGGTCATCTGTCACTAAATCCATCTTTGAGGAGCTATCGGGACCCAACAAGAGATCTGCTTCGACAGGTAGCATTGTCTGCTCTAAAGGCCTTGTTTTCACTCCAGATTTTTCCATCTCCCACCCAAATGGCTGATTCACAGGAAGAGTAGTTTAATGTACAAACATTGTCGACAAATGGAAATGTAATGAAGAAAAGGATGAGCAAGATATCATTCAAATATATGATGCCTGGTTAAACAGGATGTCATTACACATTTCACATATATTATGGCTGGCTAAAAGACATGAGACTGCACAATTCCCATATATGATATAGAAACTAAACAGGTGGCATTACAGAACATGTCTAAACTAAGAAGATGACATATATGATGTCAAAAGTAGGCACTCCAAGGAAACATATGCATGATATGACTAACATCATGATGCCAAGGTAGAGCAAACACGTTGGGGGGTAAATAGGAGTTGTCAGCTGCGTCTGAATCCACCTCGGAACAGATATCTTCCTCTGGATTACAATCTAGAGAGGGGGGAGGGTTTGCCATTGAACCCACCATGGAGCCATGTCTGCATGACATTGTATTGCCGCGCAAAAGTCTTCTCTTTTTCTCTACATGTTCAGCATGACTGTGTACAATATGTGACATGCATACGAAAAAAATATGGTGAGATTATGTAAGGAGAGCATGCAGAAATTTAGAGTGATGGTAACAACCAGTGGATGGATCCAAAAATAATGATAGCATGCTAATGCTTGCTTTAATTTAATAAAAAGGAAGATGATGATTGCTTTACTATTTGTTTCCCACCCAAGATGAACAACATAGGCATACCCTAGGTGAACCAGATATTAGACAAAGATACTATTTATTGTTGCCTCGATATGAGCCCCACAACTAATTTAGAACTCAAGTTTGAACATTAATTTGGACCTGACTTGGAGTCTAAGAGGTGAACAGGATGATAAAGTAGCAGGTAATTTTAAGCAATGCATAACACAAGCAGAAACAAAAGAGTGCAACCTCTCTTGTGGACCTGTGTACTCCTCAGGTTCATCTACTGAGTCGATGATGGTGATGCCATTGCGGTGGGTGCTGGTGGCAGGGAAGGAGATCTGAGGCAGCGAAAGACGGTCAGGAGTCATGATGTCTGGTTTGGTGGATGCTTCTGTCGATGGAGCAGCTCAGGTGAGGTGGACGATGTTGCGGCAGGAGCAAGACAAACCACACAAAGTTCCCTTCGACACCTACCTGTAACTGAAGTAATTCTGTAAGGGCTGATTTGGCTTGCATGATTCTAAAAACGCAGGGATAGGAAAAACACCAGAATATGATTGGAATGCACATGGTAAACAGAGCATTTGTAAACAAAGGATTTCTATCAACTTGGGTGTTTGGTTCACAGGAATTGGAAGAGCAGAGGAATGCAAAGAAACATGGCCAAAATAAAGTGAAACCATATGAAAGCGTGTACAGTTAGAATGTTATTCTGCCACTAATGCACTTGGTCTTGTTTTCATGCATAGGATTTTGAAAAGTAGGTCCACGTGGATGTTTTGCTCCATTCCTTTCAACAAAATGCATGAATAATTGAATAGTAGAGTGCCATAGGAAAATTTCCTATTGCTATGTTTTTCCATTGAACCAAAATAGCCCTAATGGATCTACATGAATGTAGAGTAATAAGTGATGCAACAAGTGTACAACCTCTTTGCCGTAGCCATGTCAACCTCAACATCATTGGGTTGGTCCCTAAAGAAGTTGAGGCAGAGGTGGCTGTCGAAGGTGTGGAGGAAGATCTGAGGAATCTATAGACGGCGTCCAGGGTACTGCTCTGTTGTGATGGATCGTTTTGTCGTTGGAGTAGCTCCGGTGAGCCGTAAGACGTCAAGGCTGAAGCAGCACAAGACAAACATCATTAATCTCAAGTGGGATTCTAATAGCATCTCCAATAGATGATGTAAAATAGAAGTAAAATTTACATCACCAAAAACCACATGACTACAACAGACGAGGTAAAAACTGTTGACTCTAAACTTAACTGTTGAAACTGAAATATTGTGGAATCTGAATGTTACTATCGAAACTGAACGCAATGGTAGTAGAGAGGAACTTGACATGTAGTTTAGGGAGGGCCTGGAGTTCATCTTCAACCGGCAACCCTCTGAGTCGCCAGCCACCACCGGCCCTAGCGCCACCTCGCCGCCCCGAAACAACTCCCCACCACCAATCCGTCGCCGCCCCGGCCAGCCCTCTAGCCCCCCCCCACCCACGCGCTGAGCTTTTTCTACGGCGATCCCCACGCCACCGCCCCCCACCTTTAGCGACCGCCGCCCCCCACCCTGAACCCTAAGACAGATAGTGAGGTACCTCTCCGGCGAGCCCCCCTCCCTGCTACGGGTGGTTCTTCCTTAACTTCGGCGAGCCCCCCACCCCCTGAAAATCGACTGACCCAAAAGTCGATTCAGTCGACTGAAGTGTAGCTAAATCGGAGCAGAGCAGCAGCACAAGTGAGGGAGAGAGCAGCAGCAGCAGTGCGAGCAAGCGAGCAAGAGCCGGAGCAGTAGTAGCAGCGCGAGCAAGCGAGCGAGAGCCGAAGCAGCAGGAGCGCGAGCAAGCGAGCGAGAGCCGGGGCAGCAGCAGCAGATCCGGTTGGTATGGACGCCGCCGCTGAAGGGGCCTCGCACTTGCGGAGAGCTATCATGGAGATGTCACCCGCGGCGCCGGCTTCGAGGTAGCCGCTCCATGGGGGTGCGAAATGGAGCACCGTCGGTGCCGGGAGGTCGAGTTAAGGAGAGGTGCCATGCGATGAGTGTACAACCTCTTTGGTGGTGGCGAGCAGGCCTCGTCTTCGTCCGAGGGGTCTGTGACGATGCTGCGGTTCCGGTGGAGTAGGTTAAGGCGACGCTGTGGGGATGGAGCAGCCACGATAGACGAGGCAATCGTCGGAGCAGCTCCTTGGAGGTGGAGGACGGGGCGGTTGAACCGGCGGGACAACGAGATGGACGACGGATCCTCATCCGGGGAGGTGGACGAGTGACATCGAGCTGTTGTGGTGGACGACGTCGTCGGGGAAGAGGCTCCGGCTGGGCAGCGGTGAGGTGGCGGATGGGAGAGAGTGGGGTTTCGCGGCTGGAGCAGAGAGGTTATGGTGTCCTGGGATTTCGAAAGGCGAAAAGGAGGCGATGAGAGGGGGAACCATGACTTAGGGACGCACTTGTCCAAAATATAGGGTGTGTTACAAAAGTACCCCCACCAATTTGAACTAGCGGCCCTTTCGGCTAAGGGTTAGAAGGGGGATTTCGTGTGTCGGGATTTGGTAGATGGAGGGAGTTTTCGCGTGCGTTGTCATTTCGGGATAGCAAGGCGCGGGTTGTGAAGGCGCCAATTTTGGGAGCACGATATCTGAATTTTCGAGATATAACAAGGCGCGGGTTGAATTTTAGGGACAAGCCTAACGTTTATTATTGTACTTGTACGTACCAAATCAATTCGCACTTCCCTCAACCAAAAAAAGACGAAAATGATAAAACTATTCACACCACACAAAGAGAGAGTCTTGTCCCATTTTACTATACAAATGCTATTCAAAGCTACTCCCTCCTTCCATCTATATAGGCCTAATGCGTTTTTCGAGGCTAACTTTGACCAAATATTAGAGCAATAATATATGACATGCAACTTACATAAAGCACACCGTTAAATTCGTGTGTGAAAGGAGCTTTCAATGATAATTTTTACATTGTGCATGTCATTTACTATTAATCTTGTGAATAGTCAAAGGCGGTCTTAAAAAATGCATTACGCCCTATATTGATGGAAGGAGGGAGTATGAATCCATGTTATGTCCAATTAAATTTTTTCGCTGGCTGTATAACCTACTCATACCAACATTTTTGTGCATTCCAAATGTCTATACTACCGCTGCAATTCAAACTGAATTTGAATTTGTTTCTCTATTTCAATAAGAATCTACAATCATGATTGTTGCCAACTTCAACCATGATTCGTGTATTACCTTAATAACACACCACATGATTACTATAGAGATAGATATGAACTATGTGTACTATATGAACTCGAATTCTACTTTTTGAATACACTTGATGTTGATTCCAAATAATAGTACATTTGATGTACTAACTATATATTCATAATCTAAACCATGTTCCATGCGTACACCGTGTTTATCACACAAAGTATAGTGCCCCACCGCCTACATTATGACAAGTATTTAGCCCTGAGCTGCAAAAGCCACACATTAGCCCAAATTATAATCAATGTTCTACATTATGACATCATCTTCAAGTATCTGTATCCACTTTTTTATAATGAATTATGATCTTTGTTCGTCTTTTACACCTTCACGGTCCTTTCTATTTGTAGCTAGCTAGCGCTAACTTTCTATCGTGCATGCACACGCCCGCCCCCCTCTCACCCTCCCTCGGTGTCCCCTCCACCGCGCATGTTCGTTATTTATCTTTAGGTCGTTCACCCGCGGTGTGTGTAGGCCCCCCTGGCTCCTTCTTTCCAGCACACACCGGTCGATATACCTCTCTAGCCAAGTGTGTCTATCACAAACACATATATACTTCCCCTCTTCTCCTCTCGCCGTCCGTGCCCCCCTATGTCCAATATGGTTCCATGCAGGTGCACACTCCGGCCCCTCTTTTCTCGCACACTCCTCCGCCCTCGACATGGTAGGCCTCTCGCACCACCTCCTAGCCGCACCCCTCTCCCCATGTTTGTCTCTTTGGACCTTATTTGCTTCTAACACATGCATGTATATGTACCGATCTCCCTACATATAGCCAGGTCGACTATAATTCATTTTCCCTAACGCACTGATACACTTACCTTGCTAGTTATGTCTATCCCTTTCTCGGACACACGATGGTTGATCTTCCTATGTAGTTATGTATGCTTACCACAACCATATCATCTTCCCTCATCATCCTTGCATACCTCCCAACCCGTCTCTCACACGCACGTGCATAGACAGACAGACATCCCCCACCCTCTCTTATTGATATTGTACTCATACCCTCCGTTTGTCTAGCAGGCCTCTCCCACCATTTGTGAGACGCCACTCCACCACCAACCCTCCGACACTCTACCTTTGTCTTTCTCCCAACCTTATTCCTCTGCTACACATATCCATGGATGCCGATCAATCTCCCTCAATACATAGCTAGGTCTCTCTCCTTCCCCACGCATATACTAGTCGATCGGTCTCTGCCCCCTCCCCCCCCACACACACACACCAATAGTCGAACGTTGTAGGTAGGTATCCATGCCACAGAGAAAAACTGCACCTCTGCCCTCTCAAATTCTAGTAGGCCAGCCGCCCTGTATCTTTGACATGGGCAAACACAAATTCGATGGCACTCGTTATATATCGTGCGGCCACACACTTCATCCATGTTTTCAATTCTATCGATATCTCACGTCCATGACTTCGTTTCACACACATTGCATATGTTAAGTTTTTTTGTTTGAGATATCACCGACACATTGCCTCTGTTACGCACAAACCATCTCTCTCACACCCACCCACGTACGTACCTGCACCTAAAGAAGAGGTGCATGCAGGACGCACGTACTCACGTGTCGTTCCCGGCCACACCCACACGGGTACACGATGGAGTTTGTTTCTGTACGAAAAGGCAGCCAACGTGATAATTTGACGCATGTAGCGGTTCTTTTCTCGAAGGAGGGTCGGGTACCACGCCTAGACAGAACAAAGTTCGACTTGACGTGTTAGTATTAAATAAGCATATATATTCCTCAATGGCACGTACAGAATATAAAACAATTGCCGTGGGGAAAATTGAAAAATGGTTTTGTCTCTTGTTACACCATCTCACACAAGGCGGCGGTGGCCTCTCTCTCTCATTGTTGGTCAGTGATCCGGCCGCATCCCGTTCGTCGGTGGAAAAGGAGGATGTGCATCGTTTCTCCATTCAACGGTGTTGAGGCACAACATCCCGATCTGCAGTACCCGTCATTCTCTCTGACCAAGCTCCGGCGTTGTTGGGCCTTTGCCACTTGCTCACTGCCGTAGTATAGGCAGATCCCGGCCACCGGTGCCCTCCTAGTAACATCCCGACGACCCTCAAGTACAACTTCCTCCGGCCTTGCTCCACTGCCCATCTACCCATGTTGCTGCATGTGGATCTTCTTTAGTTGTTTGCTTAAAACGTATCTCGGCCAACTTACTTTCCATCTTGCAATCTCGTCCTCAAACCATTTTTGATTGAAAGTGCTAGTTCTCGACTAGAGGGGGGTGAATAGGCGATTTTTATGAAAGTCTTCAAAACATGAGAGTTTAGAAGACAAACATGAAAACAAGACCTATAAACATGCAGCGGAGGATAGACTACACTAGACAAGCCATAGTCAAGTATTCAATGAAGTGAAAGCACAAAGACTATTAGCAGCTAGGTAGTAAGGATCAGGGTGGAAGATAGTATGAAGCCAATCAGAACAAGTAGTCACACAGTGAAGTCAAACAGCAGAGCAATCAGGCAATGACTTCACAAAGACAAACTGTAAGTAAGGAGAGTAAGAGATAGAACCAGTGCTTGTGAAGACAAGGATTTGTTCGACCAGTTCCAGTTGTTGTGACAACTGTACGTCTGGTTAGGGAGGCTGAGATTCAACTCAGAAGACCGCGTCTTCACCTTATTCCCCTTGAGCTAAGGACACACAGTCCTCGCCCAATCACTCTGGTAAGTCTTCAAGGTAGACTTCCAAACCTTCACAGACTTCGTTCACCGGCAATCCACAATGACTCTTGGATGCTCAGAACGCGACGCCTAACCGGCTGGAGGATTCACAGTCCTCAAGTGTAACAAGTCTTCAGATCACGCGGACAGAAAGACTTCAGTGATGCCAAACACTCTCTGGGCTCTGGGTGGTTTGGGCTTTGTCCTCGCAAGGATTCTCTCTCTCAAAGGCTTCGGAGGTGGGTAGCTCTCAAACGACAAAAGCCGTATCTAACTCTGAGCAGCCACCAATTTATGGTGTAGGGGGTGGGCTATTTATAGCCACTGGGCAACCCGACCTGATTTGTCCGAAATGACCCTGGGTCACTAAGGAACTGACACGTGTCACAACGGTCAGATTTCAAACACACGCGACAGCTTGACTTGGGCTACAAGTAAAGCTGACTTATCCGACTCTGGATAAGATTTGCTCTCATTGTCTTCGCTCGAAGACATAGGATTTTGGTTGAGCATCACTTCAGTCACTCTGACTTTGTTCACTTGGACCCCACTTAACAGTGCGGTGGTTCCTATGACTCAACAAAGAAGAAAAGAAACAACGAAACTACTAAGTCTTCGCGCTCCATAGTCTTCACTCAATGTCTTCTCCTGTCATAGTCTTCAGTGTGAATGTCTTCACGTACCACCATTATCTTCAATGTCTTCATACATTTTTAGGGGTCATCTCCGGTAGGTAAACCGAATCAAGGAGGGACTACTACCTGTGTTATCCTGCAATTCTCACAAACACATTAGTCCCTCAACCACGTTTGTCGTCAATACTCCAAAACCAAACTAGGGGTGGCACTAGATGCACTTACAATCTCCCCCTTTTTGGTGATTGATGACAAACTGGTTGAAGTTTTCAACGGGGATATAAATATGTGAAATTGTAAAGGATGAGGTATTGTCTTCGTAAGTAGCAAAAGGCTCCCCCTAAAGATGTGCATATAAATAATTTGCTTTTGGAATGCAAATGCACATGGCAGGTTCTACTTGTGGAGATCCTCTTCAACTTATGAAGACAAATCATCATGCATGATTCGATGTAACAAAGATAATGACATGCATAATGAAAAATGGACGTCTGCAAAATGATTTAAGTGCGGAAGTTATCATCGCATCACAAAATAGCAAATAAGTAGCAGACGACCATCGAGTTTAAGTGTTACAACTCAGAGAACCAAATGTATCAAGAGCAAGAGTTGTAAACACTAGGCAAAATATAATGCAACCGCCCATATGAACCCGCTTGAAGACTATCAACTCATAGCTTCTCCCCCTTTTGTCAGTAAGGACCAAAAAGGGTTGAAGACAGTGAGCCCCTACTCGTTCCTAGAAGGAGTAGGAGAAGATGCAGGGTTGGTGTCGAGGTTTGGCGGTGCAGATGAACTTGGAGCAGTGTCGATACGCGTTGGAGGTGGCGAAGTAGCATCATCTTGATCATCGATCACACGAGCATTCACGGTTGCAGCAGAAGAGGAGTACTCTGAGTCTTCAAGAGATGGAGTGCGCCGCAGAACAACATTTCTGGGCGGAGTGGAATCAAACTTGAATCGTTCTGAGAAGCCATCGTCCTGAAGATCTTCCTCAGCACACATAAGTGTCAGCCCTTTCCATGTGTGTCGACAGGTTTCATGTGCGATAAAGGCATTCTTGGTTGCAAGGTTGCGAATGCGATTGACATCAGTCATGATGCTCTGCATCAGGCGCTTGAGCCAATCATGATGCCTATCCTGCTTTTGATGCAGGCCAACGAGAAGCTCTCGGTCACTGAGAACACGAGATCTCTTTTGAGGCCGTTGAGCAATTGTGATGTCAGTGGCTTCGGTTTGGGCACGGTGAGGTGCACGTGTAGTACCAGCCAACTGATAGACTCGAGTGGCAGCCAGCACACCTTCAATGGGCTGAGTGAAGCTCTGACTATCAATGTTATGAAGATAAAGTGGCTCCTTGTCAGGCTCTGGATAGATGGCTTCAACAGACATATCAACATATGGCAAGAAACAATGTGGTTGCATGCAGATGGCTGATAGTTGAAAGCAGTGTGAAGCTTGATCAAACGCATGATCCATGGAGCATAGAACTTCACGCCAAAAATGTCAGATCCTGATGCAGCAAGTTGATGGATGAAGAAATCTTGTGCATTGAAGCATTTGCCATGAAGAATATGGAAGACCAATGTCTTCATTACACCTTCTAGCTTAGCCTTTGGAGAATGTCCTTTGATGGGCCAGAGAGTTCGCCTTATGATGTGATAGATTGTGTGTGGCAGATACTCAAGGTCTTCAACAAAGAACTCCGTAGGATATTCTGCATCTTGAGGCAATGGCTTCATCATACTGAGCATCTGGCTCATGTCGGGTTCTGGCTTGTGAAAGATGCTTTCTACAGCTGAAGTGTGAAGCTGACAACCAGGTTCATAGAGATCACCTGGAGTGGGCAGGCCAGTAAGCTCAATAACATCAAATGCTTTGGCTTCATGATGGACATTTCCTATCATCCACTCAAAGACCCAAGTCTTAGGATCCCTGTTGTAGCCTCTGATATGAAGAGTGGCATAGAATTGAAGCAGCAACTCTTCATTCCAGTGCTCCATATTAGTGACAAAATGCAGTAAGACAACCTCTCTGAAGCAATCTAGAGCTTCTTCTAAGCAGGGCAGGCCAGCTATGGCTTCAGTATCAAGGCGCATATGCGGAAATATGCGGCCTTGGTTGTACAGAATGCATGAATAATAGATGCGCTGCTGATAACTCCAGAACCGATCAGATGAAATCTTGGGCCTGTTGTAGGGGTTCTTATCGCTATGGAAGAAGGTGTTGTGTGCAATGAAGCCGTTGACATTGAAAGATCCTGGTGAAGTGGCAGTACCTGGAAATCTGGGCAGTCTTGGCTTTGGCTTCTGAACCTGAGGCCTGTGCTCGACATGGTAATCAAATTGAGGACCAGCAGCAGGCGGAGGAATCAGAATAGGCCATCTGACAGTGACAAGTTGGCCAAAGTTGTATGCTTGCTCGATGGTATGTGGCCTTGGAGGCAGAACAGGAGCAGTGGCATTGACTTTAGGCTGCAGATTTGTGTCAGGTGCGGCATTGACTTCAGCTGCTTCATGGGCTTCATTGGCTTCATTGGCCACTGGTGCATTGCCCACTGTAGGCTCCACATTGGCTTCGGCCATGACAACGTCATTGGCTTCAGGAATGTCATTTGTGGCAGCCTCAGGATTCTCACCCTCCACTTGACTAGCTGGAGGTTCTGGCATAGACTGGTTCTCTTCATTAACTTCTTCTTGAGTTGCAGGGTGAGTGGCGACAGGCTCTTCTTCTTGTGTTGCTCCGGCTGATGCAGTCGGAGGGTCTTCAGTAGCATTGGCTTCAGACACAGGGACCGTCACAGAAGGATTGTCTTCAGGGAACACTTGACGTGCCACTGAACTTGACAAGTTGGAGCCCTCTTCTGTGATGGTGGTCATGGAGACAGATGGCTTCAGGCCTTTGCGAAGCCGTTGGAATACGGGTGACGCCTTTGGTGATGGAGATGTCTCCATGTAGTTGTCATCATTGGACATGGGGCTGATGACGGGCACAGATGACGGTTGGGGTGTACTTGGTGAGTCTTGATGTGGGGTAGCTTGCTGGGGGCGATCAGCCCACGATGCATCTTGTGAGATTGGCGTCAAAGGACGACCAATACTGATAAGCTCACTGTTCGTTTGAACAGGCGATGATACCGATGGGCGCTCGATCTGAGGAAGAACTTCATCATCTTCTACATTGTCTTGGGGACCAATGTCTTTAGTCGTGATAGGATCAATGACTGGAACTTCTTGTTCTTCAGGAGCCTCTGTGGAAGTGGGCTCATGTACAATCAACTGACGTTCTTGATTGTCGGATGGAGGGGAAGCATAAGCAATGGGTTCAACAACAAGGGGCTCTGTAGGAGCAGCCCGATCTCTCTTCTTGGTTTTTCTCTTCTTAGGGGGTGGTGCTTCATCAGTGGTGCGCTTGGTTTTTCTTTTTCTTGCTTCGGCTTCAGCTACCTTGGTTTTCTTCTGTTCTGAAGCCACTGTGGAGACCTTAGGCTTCGAGCCTGTCATGCTGGCAGGGAAGACAATGCGAGGTTCTTCCCACCTTGGAGCTTCTATGGGGGCCACAGTAGACTTCTTCTTTTGCTTGGCAGCCATCTTGGGGTCAATACCAGGGCGCCCAAGTGCCTTGCACTTTTCAGCTTCGTTGTAAGCCTGAACATATTTGGCAGCAAGAATATTCATGTGTTCTCTTGAGCCTTTGGCTTCTTCACGCTTCTTGCGAAAGGCTTCTTTAAGGTCATTCAGCATCACCTTGAATTTTTGGACATCGGCCACACTCAGCTTGGCCACATGCTTCTTGAACTGTTCCTTCTCGAAATCAATCTTGTGTTTCAGTTCAACAATTCGTTGGGCCAGAGCCAGCTCACGAGCAATTGCGACTTCGAAGGCGACGCTGATGCCAATGGGGAGTTGAAGATCATCAAAGCTGAGATTTTGATAGTCGAACCATTCATCAATGAAATTGTGCAAGATGTTCACATCAAAGAGGGGCAGCTCATTGAAGATCTCCGCCTCTTGCTTGCTCTTGATCAGCTGCTCCAGAGCATCCTCACGAAATTCTTCATTTGAAGACAAATCAATGGCTTCAGATTCGTTCCTCAGAACGGCAGCTGGTGTTAGTGCTTGACTGAGTCTCTGAACAGGTTTCTTCTGTGGGTTCTCACGCTTCTTGGAGACGCGAGAGAGATCTTCAGAGGTGTTGCTTGAAGCAGGAGGGTCGACAAGCCTTTGGAGCAGCAGATGGTTTTGAAGCTTTAGTCTTCTTTTGCTTTTGAGGCTTTTGAGGAGGAGCTGGAGCTTCGTCGGTGTCAGAATCATCATCAGAATGATCCACTTTGGCACCTTGAACAGTAATGTGAGTGATGAGGCTAGCAAGGTTGTAGAAGGGGCCAATCCTTTTTTCATTGGCTTCACAGGTGCCATTGTCCCGAGGTGAGGAGGGACCATGGTTGAAGTCAAGCCCCAGATCCTTCTTGTTCTTTGCAGCTGAGTCTTTGGTGAACTGGTAGTTGCGCTTTAATAGACTATCTTCACGACACCAGAGTAGTGAAGATGGGTCAACATTATCAGGCTATGGTCCACGCACCATGCAAGGATAGAAACCTTGCTCAATAGCTTCAGCCTGAGTCCTGGATGGAAGATTTTTGTACAAAATATCACCCCATGGTGCCTTGATGGCATTCTTCTCTGTATATTCTTTGGTGATGAAGCGATATCTGAACCATTCTTCTGCCCAATATCTTCGAATCCATTGGATTCGATTCTTACATTCAGTATAGGTTTCTTCTGGATCAGTTTGGTACATCTTGTGCAAATCTGGAGGTAAGTCCTTGGAGGTGTTACCACGACACTGTCTGCCTCCCTTTCTTGCTGACTTTTCAGTTGCCATGAAGTGTAAACTGAAAGGCTTCAGTACGTGCAATGGCTTCAAATGGCTGGACTGACAGGAACTCGCTTCAGGTGAGTTGATGTGATTCTGCAAGAATTCTGCAAACGAATGCAGACTATGAGAACCAAGGGATTCTCCCACGGACATGTACCTGTGACAGCATTAAAGGTGCGAGGGAAGGGGAAGAGGTCATATGCATTCTCAGAAGATTTTGAAGATAAATCAGTTTGAAGAGATTGACCTCATAACACGAAGACATTCACTTATATGATGAGAGTTGGTTCCAGAGTTGTACAAATCCAAGAATAAGTACAAGTGAGGAATCTAACTTGTGAAGAAGCATAAGTGAATATACTAGGAAGAATACGAGATGCAGAAAGAGATAGATTCATGTTTGAAGATCTAGAAACCACTTTTGGTAGGAAGGGATGAATCTATCAGATCAAAAAGACGGTAAAAAGTAAACTTTTATTACCACGCGAAGAACTGCTAGACGGGGCGAAGATGGATGCCGAGCAGTTCGATCTCCCGTGCCCTAACTTGGCAACGGAAGACACCTACGGCAACGGCGGAGAAGACGAGGTCCGCGGCCAGCATGAGGATGGCGCCGAGGAGGTCGCGGCAGCTAAGCGCTTCGTCGGCGGCGGCGTCGATAGCTAGCGTAGGCGCTAGGGTTTGCGAGAGATGGCGAAGGAGGAGGAAGGATTTTTGACTGAGATGATACGTGCATTTATAAGGACAGAGACAACACAGTGAAATTACATAGGTGCCCCTGGCTATTCACATCTGATGGACATGTGGCGAACATGCAACTCATTGAGAGTTGTTCCACGTTCCCACGCACGCCTGGATTGTCGAGGTGGTCGTTCCGAATTCTCTGGGTTTCAGGCAAAAGGATATGTCATTAAAGCTAGATATGAATGTTTGTCACTTTATCTTCTGCTGACAAGGACGCAGAGTAGATATTCGACAGTTTCAACAGAATGCATATGATTTGGATAGATAGAGCTTGAGGTAGAAAGCATAGAGAGGTTAGGGTCCGATCACATTCACTTAGATCAAAAGATTCAACACGAAGTCATAACTATAAGTGAATGCTGTGGAGGACAGAACACAAATAGTATGCAACCAGTTTAAGTCCAAATCAATCATATGAAGATAAATTCGAATATAAGTCAGAAATAAGGATAACTCAGTTGTGAAGACTATGCAAACATAACGCCAAGAGAAGCACTTCAAACAAAAGTTTGGTGGTGGCATTACCCACCGTATAGGAAGTATTAGACCCAGACACAGCGTGCAATTATCGTGGCGCTCCGAAGTCAAATTCTTCATTAATGTATTCACACTTGGAATGTATGTCTTCATTGATTGAAGATATACGTTACTTCGTGTGTTGCACATCTAAGTCATCAAAATGCATAAGTGTTAGGATGTGTGTCCCATTCACAGGACATTTGAGGATTCCAAGATATTTAGCTCACACCGCAACTTGCAAAACCTTTTCTCATCCAAGGGCTTAGTGAAGATATCAGCCAACTGCTCTTCTGTCTTGACGTGGATGATATCAATGTCTTCCTTCATAACATGATCTCTGAGGAAGTGATGATGAATCTCAATATGCTTTGTCTCCGAGTGCTGAACTGGATTGTTGGCAATCTTGATGGCACTCTCACTGTCGTAGTAGAGAGGCACATTCTTTAGGTGTATACCATAGTCCTTGAGAGTTTGCTTCATCCAGAGAAGCTGAGCACAACAAGATCCAGCAGCAATGTATTCGGATTCAGCAGTGGAGAGAGATACACAGTTCTGCTTCTTTGAAGACCAACAGACAAGTGATCGTCCCAGAAAGTGACATGTGCCTGATGTGGACTTGCGATCAACCTTATCACCAGCATAATCAGCATCTGAGAATCCAACTAGATCAAACTCTGAGCCCTTTGGATACCATAATCCTAGTGTTGGGGTGTAAGCCAAATATCGAAGTATCCGCTTCACAGCTAAGTGATGCGATTCCTTTGGTGCCGCTTGGAATCGGGCACACATGCAAACACTAAGCATTATATCTAGCCTAGATGCACATAAATAAAGCAAAGAACCAATCATGGAGCGGTATACCTTTTGGTCGAATTCTTTACCATTGTCGTCGGGACCCAGATGACTTTTGGTTGGCATTGGCGTCGTGTATCCTTTGCAGTCTTGCATTCCAAACTTCTTCAGGCAATCTTTGAGATATTTTTCTTGAGAGATGAAGATGCCGTTGCGTTGCTGACGGATTTGGAGACCCAGAAAGAACTTCAGTTCACCCATCATGGACATCTGATATTGCTCTTGCATCATATGACCAAACTCATCACTGTATTTCTTGTTGGTGCAGCCGAAGATAATGTCATCCACATATATTTGGCACACAAACAGTTCACCGTCATAAGTCTTCGTGAAGAGAGTAGGGTCCAGTGAACCAGGTTTGAAGCCTTTGCTCTTCAGGAAGTCCTTGAGCGTATCATACCAAGCGCGAGGGGCTTGTTTGAGGCCATACAGTGCCTTGTTGAGCTTGTACACCATATCAGGATGTTTTGGATCTTCAAAGCCAGGAGGTTGTGCAACATATACTTCTTCTTCTATCTTTCCATTGAGAAAAGCACTCTTCACATCCATTTGATATAGGAGAATGTTGTGATGATTTGCATAGGCAAGCAGTATGCGAATAGCTTCAAGCCTTGCCACAGGAGCAAAAGTTTCATCAAAGTCAATCCCTTCCACTTGAGTGTAGCCTTGAGCAACTAGACGAGCTTTGTTTCTGACCACTTGACCATGTTCATCTTGCTTGTTGTGATATATCCATTTGGTGCCAATGATATTGTGCTTCCGAGGATCAGGACGCTTGACCAGTTCCCACACATTGTTCAACTCAAACTGTTGGAGCTCTTCTTGCATGGCTTGAATCCATTCAGGTTCCATGAAGGCTTCAGTCACTTTTGTGGGTTCTGAGATTGAGACGAATGCAAAGTGTCCACAGAAATTGGTGAGTTGTGTTGCTCTTTGTGTGGCTCTTGAACGAGTGAGTGGACCAGGTGCATTGAGGCTATCAATCATCTTCTCAATCTGTACTTCATTTGCAACATGAGGATGAGCAGGACGAAGATTTTGCTCTTGCTGATCATTGTCATCGTTTGGGGAATTGTCTTCAGGCTGAGCATTGTCTTCAGGTTGATCAGGTGCGGAAATGACAAGTTCCTCTTCAGACAGACTCTCAGAGGGTATGATTTCGCCAGTTCCCATTTGCTTGATTGACTCACTAGGGGATAATTCATCTAGCACATTTGGCAGGTGCTCTCTTTGCGAGCCGTTAGTCTCATCGAACCGCACATCCACAGTTTCAACCACTTTATAGTGAAAGAGGTTGAAGACTCTGTAGGAGTGCGAATCCTTTCCGTAACCAAGCATAAAACCTTCATGTGCTTTCGGTGCAAATTTTGAAGTGTGATGAGGATCCTTGATCCAGCACCTAGCACCAAATACTCTGAGGTAACTTACGTTTGGCTTCTTACCAGTTAGGAGCTCATAGGAAGTTTTCTTCAGAAGCTTGTGAAGATAAACACGGTTGATGATGTGGCATGCAGTGTCAATGGCTTCAGGCCAGAACTTTTGTGGAGTCTTGTACTCATCAAGCATCGTTCGAGCCATCTCAATAAGAGTTCTGTTCTTGCGCTCGGCGATGCCATTCTGCTGAGGTGTGTAAGGAGCAGAGAACTCATGAGTGATACCCATGGTATCCAGGTAGAGATCGAGGGCGGTGTTCTTGAACTCAGTGCCGTTGTCGCTTCTGATGTGCTTGATCTTGACACCATAGTTCGTCATGGCACGGTTGGGAAAGCGTCTAAAGACATCCTGCACTTCAGTCTTGTAGAGGATTATATGCACCCAAGTGTATCCAGAGTAATCATCAACAATGACAAAGCCATAGAGGCAGGCAATAGCATTGAGAGTGGAATAGTTAGTAGGGCCAAATAAGTCCATGTGCAGCAGCTCGAAGGGTTGAGACGTGGTCATGATAGTCTTCGAGGGATGCTTGGCTCTTGTCATCTTTCCAGCTTCGCAGGCGCCACACAAATGATCCTTCTTGAACTTGACGCCTTCGATGCCCACAACATGCTTCTTCTTCGCGAGAGTGTGCAAGTTCCTCATGCCAGCATGCCCTAGCCTTCGATGCCAAAGCCAGCATTCTGAAGCTTTTGCAAGAAGACATACGGCCATCTGTGGACCTGCTGAGAAATCTACCATATACAGATCATCTTTTCGATATCCTTCAAAGACTAGAGACTTGTCAGATTCCATCAGTACAAGGCAGCGATATTTTCCAAATAGCACAATCATGTTTAAGTCACAAAGCATTGAGACAGACATTAAGTTGAAACCAAGGGATTCAACAAGCATCACTTTGTCCATGTGCTGATCCCTTGAGATTGCAACTCTACCTAGGCCCAATACCTTGCTTTTACCAGTGTCAGCAAATGTGATGTGGCTCTTGTCTGATGGACGCAGCGTTGAATCCATCAGAAGACTTCGATCGCCAGTCATGTGATTAGTGCATCCACTGTCCATAATCCATTCTGAAGCACGAGGTGTCGAGTCCTACAGTGCAGTTTGGGGGATAGGCTTCACCAAGAGAGTTGTGAAGCATAAATATTTGACGCACAAGAGGATTATCAAAGCTTAGATCAAGGTTAGGACTGATAGTATGACTGGCAAGCGATTCAGATACGAAATACATAGTAAGACCATTTGGGCATTTTATCTTGCGTCCCATAATGTGTTTTAGGTCTCCAGCAATAGCATCGGACGCCTTTGATTTCCGGCTGGAGACCTTTCCCTGCAAAAGAAAGTTAATTCTTCTTAACCACCCACATCTTCAGGGGTGGCTTAGAAGCAATGAGTCTAAGTGCAGCATCTGAGAATTTTGGCTTTGGAGCCCTAGCAAATAGCCTTGCAGGAGAAGAACGATACTCATATGAATAAGCAGAAAAGTTCTTAGTTCTATGAACATAGCGGTTTGAAGACACACGCTCATATTCATAAGTCTGAGTATGGTTTCCCTGCAAAACATTGGCGTTAGGGTGACTCAGGTGAGTCATGTATCTGTATGAAGCCTTAGGGCCATATGAAGCCATAGGTCTGGGGTTTGTCTTCTTCCTTGGTGGTGTCAGGATGACATTCACAGGAAGATTCTCAATACACTGTTTAGGTACCCAGATCTTCTTCATAGGTGGTCCATTCCTGCAGTTAGTCCCAATATACCTGGCAAACACTTCACCATTCTGATCCTTAAACAGTTTATAGTTTGCATCAAAGGATTCATCAATGATAATAGGGTTAGCGCAAGTGAAACCAGATAAGGTGGATGGATCTACTGAAGGTTCCTTTGCAGCAACCCATGTGGTTTTGGGGTACTGCTCAGGCTTCCAGTACGACCCATCAACATTCATTTTCCTCTTGAACCCAATACCCTCTTTTCTAGGGTTTCGGTTCAGAATCTGCTTTTTGAGGACATCACATAATGTCTGATGCCCTTTGAGGCTTTTGTACATCCCTGTCTCAATCAGTGTCTTCAACCTGGCATTCTCATCAGCAATAGTAGTGGTATCTTCAGCAGAGGGGTTAGTTACCACATCAGCAGTTGAAGATATTGCAACAGGAGCAGTAGAACATCCAGCAACAGAAACATCATTATCACGCTCAATGCATTTTAAACATGGTGGTTCAAATCCTTCCTGAGCAGGATTGATCTGTTGAGCGCGAAGTGACTCGTTCTCCTTTTGAAGATCTTCATGATCCGATCTCAATTTCTCAAGTTCCTGCTTCCTTTGAAGATAATCATAGGAAAGCTTTTCATGAGATGTTGAGAGGGTTTCATGACGACCTTCAAGTTCCTGGTACTTAACATGAAGATTTTTTTATGTCTTCAATTAAGGACTGAGTCTTAGTCATTTCCGCGTCCAACAGATCATCGCTTTTGTCTAACAGTTTTTGAATATGTTCCATAGCTTTCTATTGTCCAGTTGCAATTTTAGCAAGTTTTTTGTAGTTGGGTTTGGATTCACCATCAGAGTCATCTTCACTTGATGTTTGAAAGTAAGCATCGCGAGAGTTTACCTTGGCACCACGTGCCATGAAGCAGTAGGTGGGAGCCGAGTCGTTCTCGTCATTAGTGTTGGTGATGGAGTCATTGTCTTCAGTGTTGAAGATGGACTTGGCGACGTAGGCTGTAGCTAGAGCCAGACTTGCGATACCAGAGTCAGACTCCTCCTCAGACTCCACCACTTCCTCCTCAGAAGCAGACTCCTCCTCTGAATCCATTTCCTTGCCAACAAAAGCACGTGCCTTGCCTGATGAGCTCTTCTTGTGTGATGAAGACTTAGAGGAAGATTTGGAAGAAGACTTTGAGGATTTCTTCTTCTTGTTGTCATCAGAATCATATTCTTTGTTCTTCTTTTTCTTCTTCTCATTGTCCCACTATGGACATTCAGAGATGTAGTGGCCAGGTTTCTTGCACTTGTGACAGGTTCTTTTCTTGTTGTCATAGGTGGAAGCTTCATCGTCCCTTGAGCTGGATCATGAAGACTTTCTGAAGTTTTTCTTCCTGGTGAATCTCTGGAACTTCTTCACAAGCATAGCAAGCTCCTTTCCAATTTCTTCAGGATCATCAGAATTTCAGTCAGATTCTTCTCCAGATGAGGAAACCGCAGCCTTTGCCTTCAAGGCACGAGTTCGGCCGTAGTTGGGGCCATAGATATCTCGTTTCTCAGATAGCTGGTACTCATGTGTGTTGAGCCGCTCGAGTATGTCAGATGGATCGAGTGTCTTGAAATCAGGGCGTTCTTGTATCATCAGGGCTAAGGTGTCAAATGAGCTGTCGAGAGATCTCAGGAGTGTCTTCACAATTTCATGCTTCGTAATGTCAGTTGCACTGAGTGCACGGAGCTCATTAGTGATATCAGTGAGGCGATCAAACGTGAGCTGGACGTTCTCGTTGTCGTGCCTTTTGAAGCGGTTGAAGAGGTTGCGAAGAGTACTGATTCGTTGATCACGCTGTGTTGAGACGCCTTCATTGACCTTGGAGAGCCAGTCCAGACTAGTTTCAACATTTCCAGAGCGCTCACACAACCATACTGCCCTTTGGTTAGATGACCACAGATGATGTTCTTGGCGGTAGAGTCCAGTTGAATGAACTTCTTCACATCAGCGGGGGTGACACCTTCACCAGTCTTGGGAACGCCATTCTTGATGACATACCACAGATCGACATCAATGGCTTCAAGATGCATGTGCATCCTATTCTTCCAGTAGGGATATTCAGTGCCATCAAAGATGGGACACGCAGCAGAGACATTGATTATCCCTACAGTCGACATACCTAAAACTCTAGGTGGTTAAACCGAGTCACACAGAACAAGGAAGTACCTTGCTCTGATACCAATTGAAAGTGCTAGTTATCGACTCGAGGGGGGTGAATAGGCGATTTTTATGAAAGTCTTCAAAACATGAGAGTTTAGAAGACAAACACGAAAACAAGACCTATAAACATGCAGCGGAAGATAGACTACACTAGACAAGCCATAGTCAAGTATTCAATGAAGTGAAAGCACAAAGACTATTAGCAGCTAGGTAGTAAGGATCGGGGTGGAAGATAGTATGAAGCCAATCAGAACAAGTAGTCAAACTGTGAAGTCAAACAGATTATGCAATCAGGCAAAGACTTCACGAAGACAAACGATAAGTAAAGAGAAATGAGAGATAGAACCAGTAGCTTCAGGGAGACAGTGGTTTGTTCGACCAGTTCCAGTTGTTGTGACAACTGTACGTCTGGTTAGGGAGGCTGAGATTCAACTCAGAAGACCGCGTCTTCACCTTATTCCCCTTGAGCTAAGGACACACAGTCCTTGCCCAATCACTCTGGTAAGTCTTCAAGGTAGACTTCCAAACCTTCACAGACTTCGTTCACCGGCAATCCACAATGACTCTTGGATGCTCAGAACGCGAGCCTAACCGGCTGGAGGATTCACAGTCCTCAAGTGTAACAAGTCTTCAGATCACGCGGACAGAAAGACTTCAGTGATGCCAAACACTCTCTGGGATCTAGGTGGTTTGGGCTTTGTCCTCACAAGGATTCTCTCTCTCAAAGGCTTCGGAGGTGGGTTGCTCTCAAACGACAAAAGCCGTATCTAACTCTGAGCAGCCGCCAATTTATGGTGTAGGGGGTGCGCTATTTATAGCCACTGGGCAACCCGACCTGATTTGTCCGAAATGACCCTGGGTCACTAAGGAACTGACACGTGTCACAACGGTCATATTTCAAACACACGCGATAGCTTGACTTGGGCTACAAGTAAAGCTGACTTATCCGACTCTGGATAAGATTTGCTCTCATTGTCTTCGCTCGAAGAGATAGGATTTTGGTTGAGCATCACTTCAGTCACTCTAACTTTGTTCACATGGACCCCACTTAACAGTGCGGTGGTTCCTATGACTCAACAAAGAAGAAAAGAAACAACAAAACTACTAAGTCTTCGCGCTCCATAGTCTTCACTCAATGTCTTCTCCTGTCATAGTCTTCAGTGTGAATATCTTCACGTACCACCATTATCTTCAATGTCTTCATACATTTTTAGGGGTCATCTCCGGTAGGTAAACCAAATCAAGGAGGGACTACTACCTGTGTTATACTGCAATTCTCACAAACACATTAGTCCCTCAACCACGTTTGTCGTCAATACTCCAAACCCAAACTAGGGGTGGCACTAGATGCACTTACACTGATAAACCACCATGTGCTATCTTTCCCTTATTACATGGAATATGCTTCTTTTTTGTCGGTGTATGTGTCTTCAACTCGTGTTATTGGGAAGTAATTGTTTCCTTTCTGCCTCCTTTTGCAAACAGGGCTATCCATTTTCACCTCGTTGCTATGACGACCTTTTGGTGGACTACACAAATCACTTTTTTCTTAAGAGTGTTTTGTGCAGCTCCAGCAAAATGTCACATGGGCAACGTTTTTACATTTCTGTGGGACTACAGAAAGGGACATTGGTTTTGCTATCCTTCTCATCCAACTCCATGCCTAATCTTCTCCAACAAGTAGTTAGTCCTAAAGAGAGATCGTAGAGGTGATCGCCTTCTATTTGTGTGTGTTATGTTTCATCATCTAGTTTCACAATTATTGTAATCACACTGACTGGATATCTTTGCAAACAGGGATGGTCCGCTCAATTTTAGTGGAGCTGCACAAAATGATCGGATTGTGGTGTCCTCCATACACCTCTTTTTTGGCTACAGAGCTGGGTGAAACTAGCTGCCAAGCAATGAACACTGTGCCAAGGAAATGGAGCCCTGCCTACGCACAGCATCGATCAATTATATATTTTTCTTTATTTGTACACCTTCTCACAACTTTGTCTTCAGTTGTGATGTGAATATTGGCGCTGATCTGTGAACCACTGAGATGCATTAGCAACCATGGTAGTTTCATTTGTATTTGATGGAATGTTGTAACGAGATAATCTTGAGGCAAGAGACATGAACCCTAAGTTGGAACCTTTTTTTCCTGCGGGAACCAAAGTTGAAACCTTCATAGCATCACAGTACAATTTCATTAAAATTAAGCATACATATAAACAAATCCCGAAGGATTGATAACAATGCTAGAAACAATTCAACTTCGTTTCGCTAACATGAGGGACATCCTTCATTCGGCTCCACCTGCCATGCAGCAATGCACAACTGCAGGGAAAGATTCACCCTGGTCATTGTGTCGAAGTAGTAATGACTAGTGAGCGGTCAAATTACAGAGCCCAACCTTTGCCACAGTAAGTTGTTGGGACGAAGTAACCATCATTTCTCTGTTCCTTGAATCCGCTGGTAGTCCCATATTCCCAGAGTAATAAGTTGCTCGGGCGAAGCAACCATCACTTCACCTTTCCCACAGTAAGTACTAGTACCTCCTTTTTTACTCTAGAAACAATCACATGCGAATATTGGCGGTAGCAGCACAGCAACTGAATCAAAAATCAAAACAAACCAATGAACTACTACTAATGGTTAGCGTTTGCTAGTACGTATCATGTACTCCATCTGTCCATGTATATAGGGCTTAATGTGTTTTCCAAGACTAACTTTGGCCCTGTTTGGATCCATGGGTTAGAGTTAGTTTGAGTTAGTTGGGGCTCAAATAGCCCTAAAGTATCCAAACATAAGGGTTATATTGGAGCAAGTTAGACTTGTTCGGTTCAACCGCCTCCCTAGGTGTTTGGGGAGTAATTGGCCAGCGCGAGGCAGTTGTATAGGTGGGCAGACAGCTTGTAAGCAAAAGTTTCTCCTCGTGTTGTGAGCCACCGCGCACGCGTTGGCGAGGGAGAAGGCATAGTAAGCAAGCTTCTCGTCATTCTGTGAGTTGACAGGACACATCAAAGTTATTTAGTACGTACTCTCTCCAAAAAAGGGTTGACCATGTCATGGCTACCATCCCGTGCTCCGTCGTTGAGTATGTGCACTATTCACGTGCCATTGAGGATAAATATATTGCGTAGTAGGTGCCATCGAAGTGCACGACTCAGTTACGCACTGCTTATCTGATCATCTCCATTTTCTTGCATGACACGTGCACCTTGATGCTAGATGTCTCGCGTGTTGGCAAAAGGATGAACACAACTCATGTCAAAAAAAGAGTGGAAGAACATAGATTCCCGACGACCGGAAGGAGCAAGGAACCTCGTGGTGGAGCGTCTGCCCTCATAATATTTTATATTATTCAGCGATATAAAATCAACCAATCATCTCCATAGTGGACTGGAAGAGTACAAAACATGGCAGCCCAGTGTAGTTACATCATACTACATGGCTAACCCACGCTATCACCATATTTCTTGGCTTCCGTGTGACACCTAGATCTAGTAATCTAGCAGCCCGTATCGCTTCTCACTCCTCGTCTCTCTCAAAGTGCGGCGGGCTGGCGCTTTTGCCGTCTATTGAGGTCGGTTAACTCATCACATGTTAGCGACATGGCAAGAGCATTCTAAAAAACATTGTAATCTATTGTTATGCCAAGAAGAGGAAGCGCTTTGACCGATGGACCAAACGAGACAGGCGTGCCGTGCCGTGGGTGGGTCCAGTTTCTCATTTTGAACTCGTTTAGAACACTTGGTTTTGACTATTGATAAGATTTTATATAGGGCCTAATGTATTCTTCGAGGATGCATTTGACTATTGATAAGATTTTATATAATTTGAAAATTATATCATTCGAAGATCCTTTCACGTTCCATTTTAAAAAAGATCCTTTCACGTACGAATTTGACTGTATACTTTGAGTAACTTGCATGTCCTATACTGCTCCTGTTTGGATACTCTAACTTAGCTAAAGGTTAGACTAACTCATGACTAACCCTGAACTAACTGTAGCCAAAGAGGTGTTTGGGTGACAGGGTTAGATTGAAAATAAATGCACTTGATGAAGAGAGAAAAGTGATTTTTCAGTGTCAATGAGAACTATCTCCAATTAGCACCTCTTGGGTGGGATAGTTTGTTTTTGGTGGGTTCGGTGCAACTTGCTCCAATTTAACCCTCATGCTTGGAAACTTTAGGGCTATTTGAGCCCCAACTAGCTCAAACTAACTCTAACCCATTGATCCAAACAGGGCCAAAGTTAGTCTCGGAAAACGCATTAAGCCCTATATACATGGATAGACGGAGTACATGATACGTACTAGCAAACGCTCAACATTAGAAGTAGTTCATTGGTTGGTTTCGATTTTTGATTCAGTTGTTGTGCTGCTACCATCCAATATTCGCGTGTGCTTGTTTCTAGAATAAAAAAAAGGAGGTACCCCTACTTATGTTACTCCCACTATGCCTAGCCTAAGTAGGTGACCTTGCACTTGGCTCTTCACCTCTTCTGGAAGTCAAGCAATAATGATGGTACTACAGTAATACTTCTGGCAATCTGACACCAAATGAACTGCCGCACGTCCACCGCTTCTAAGC